>NC_083112.1:54892784-55249034 GCF_949774975.1 Lagenorhynchus albirostris | reverse complement strand
AGGAAAGAAAGAAAAAGAAAAACATGAAAAGAAAAGAAACACATCATCCTGTAGTTTTAGTATCAGAAATCAAGTAGATAAGTCTTGTACATCCGAGAAAACATAAAGCACAAGCCTGAGGAAATCAGTTAATACATATAAAACAGATGAGAGAATGATATTTAAAATTGATAAGGAGGCTACATCTGACAATGAGATCAATTATAATTTCCTTGTTCTTTCAAAATGAGAATTTCTTGGGCAGATACTTTATTTGTATTTTTCCCAGGTTTATTGAGGTATAACTGACAAAATTGTAACTATTTAAGATACACAGCATTTTGATATACATATATTTTTACATTTATTTTATTATTATTTTTGTAATTAATTAATTTATTTTGTCTGTGTTGGGTCTTTGCTGCTGCGCATGGGCTTTCTCTAGTTGCAGCGAGCGGAGGCTACTCTTCGTTGCGGTGCACAGGCTTCTCATTGTGGTGGCTTCTCTTGTTGCAGAGCACGGGCTCTAGGTTCATGGGCTTCAGTAGTTGTGGCACACAGGCTCAGTAGTTGTGGCTTGTGGGCTCTAGAGCGCAGGCTCAGTAGTTGTGGTGCACGGGCTTAGTTGCTCCATGGTATGTGGGATCTTCCCAGACCAGGGATTGAACCCATGTCCCCTGCATTGGCAGGTGGATTCTTAACCACTGAGCAACCAGGGAAGTCCTTGATATACATATAGATCCCAGAATTTATCACTTTATAAATGATATTCTGTATCCTTTGACCATCACCTGCCTACTTCCCCCATTCCCTGCCCCTGGCAATGACCATTCTACTCTCTATATCTGAGTTCAATTATTATTATTACTATTAATAATAATTCCACACTAGGATGTGGAATCTTCCACCTATAAAAATGAGACCAGATTTAATAAATCACTGAGGAATGACTCAAAGTCATCCTCATAAAATATATATTGACAATTGAACTAAGTGGAGATGACTCTGGCAGAATTATCCTTAATTCTCTTAATTACAGGGCAAAGAGTGGCAATTAAAGGCATTTATGCAAACCATGTTATAGAAAACTATTCGACTCAACATATGGTTATACAAGACTAAAGGCCAACAAGAAAACAGGTACTTGCCAATCGGCAGAAAATATATCTGGAATAGTCAATTGCATCTACCTACATGGAAGACAGTTCAAACAGCAACCAAAGTACAAAACGTATACATCATAGTAAAAGTTTTGCCTACAAAAATTGAAGTAAAAAAATGAAATAAAAATACTATAAAAATTGAGGCTTTAAAAGCCCAGATATTCCATTGTATATATACAATGGAATATTACTCAGCCATAAAAAGGAACGAAACTGAGTTATTTGTAGTGAGGTGGATGGACCTAGAGACTGTTATACAGAGTGAAGTAAGTCAGAAAGAGAAAAACAAATAACGTATGCTAACACATATGTATGGAATCTAAAAAACAAAGAAAAAGAAAAAAATGGTCAGAAGAACCTGGGGCAAGACGGGAATAAAGCTGCAGACCTACTAGAGAATGGACTTGAGGATACGGGGAAGGGGAAGGGGAAGCTGGGACAAAGTGAGACAGTGGCATGGACATAAAACACCACCAAATGTAAAATAGATAGCTAGTGGGAAGCAGCCACAAAGCACAGGGAGATCAGCTGGGTGCTTTGTGACCACCTAGAGGGGTGGGATAGAGAGGGTGGGAGGGAGGGAGATGCAAGATGGAAGAGATATGGGGACATATGTATATGTCTAACTGATTCACTTCGTTATAAAGCAGAAACTAACACACCATTGTAAAGCAATTATACTCCAATAAAGATGTTAAAAAAAAAAAAAAAGCCCAGATAACTCTAAACTTTTCATTCATTTCTGGGGAAAATGTTGGGATAAAAGAATTCTATAAATCCTAAGCAGGTGTCTAATTATTTTGTAATACTTCTCCACCAAGGTCACCTACTCCTAGTAATAGTCTAGCAATTGTAATCACACAAACTATTTCATATTCAGGTATTTCACTCTTTATTTACATATCGTCAACATTTCATTTACATCAATTTATTATGATTATGCTTATTAGTCTTCATAAAGATGCCTCAGATACAATTATTGTTTTACTTGATATTTATCTTTCAACTTCCTGCAGGCTTTACATATGTCTACCTAGTTTATATCCATGCTCAGTAAGTTGATGTCTTCCACGGCAATGATATTAATCCTCATGCTTGCTCACTGACATTTAGGTTCGTCTCAAATTATTTCAATTAATCTTCTCTCTGCCTCTACTAATTGCTGAAAATAATTTCATAAATTTATAGAATGAGATTACAATAAATTCATGGTCCTTACTTCATTTGCACTTTAATGTTTAACTGAAAATCAAAATGTTTTTCCAAATTGGCAGCTCTTCGTCTCTCTACAGTTTCTTTTCTAAACCTTCATGTTCCTCAAAACTTCCTTAGACCATCTCATTTCCCACTCTACAGAAGAAATAGAAGATATCAGAGGGATTCTTCTTTCTTCACATCTAACTACATTTTTGTTTATTATATCACTTAAACAAAATATAGTATTTCCTATTCCTTTTAAGACCTTTCCTATACCCTATCCTATTTCTGTTTCATTTTCCGTTTACTTTCTTCACATAGTGGAGAGGGTGTTGTCCCTTCTTTTTCTCTTTCAAATACTTGAAATACTGAGACCATACACAGAAACTAGAAGATTATTAGGTAATATACTATTGTTAGTATTTGCACAGTTTGAATGGACAAGTTGGTGGAGCTTCTTACCATATTAATAGATGAAGTCTCTGACTGACCTTCTTTGCAACAGAGTACAATCTAGTTGTGCAATGAGCCTCATATACTAGAATAAAAATTGCCCAAATTACATAGTCTTCTTAAAACAGAAAGATCCAAATTGAAAAAAAAAAAAGGCAATAGCATGTGTACCTCCAGCTATCAAATTTCCAGAGAAAAAAATATATGCCAATTGACTTTTCAATGGGAAATTTAAAAATACACATTAATTACTAACCTTCAACTTAGACCTCTCCTGCTGGAAACAGTATTGCTGCAGTATAATCACCACAGTTGAACTGAAACCAAGTCATTTTTCAAATGTGCCTAGAGTTGCCAGATTTAGCAAACAGAGGTACGAAAGCCCAGTTAAACTTAAATTTCAGATAAACAACAAAATTACTTTTAGTCTAAAAATTGCAATTGTGTGAGACATAATTATACTAAAAATTATTTGTTGTTTATCTGATATTCAAATTTAATTGGATTTTTAAAATATTTACCTGGAATACAACCACATATGTGTCTTATTTTTAAAAAATAACACTTCACAGAAGCACATCTTACCAGAAAGGCCAGAAAAAATAAAATCACAGAACCAGCATCCTACCTACATATGTATCACAAGCAGATTCACAGCCTCTATAGTAGTGATCCCAAGTAAAATGTTCTCAGAAGCAAAGAGATGGTACAATATAGACTCATATTGCTGCTAAAAGCAGACAAAAAAACCCCAAAAAAACCATGGCAGAGATGGCAGCATTTGGTGTTGAGTAAGGGGTGGAAATGGAATAAATTTCAAAAAAGGAGATGGAAAAGAAAATTTGTCTTAATTTTATATACATAGGGAACATCTGGATTTTGTTAATTTTACATACATAGGGAACATCTGGATTTTGTTGAGGTTTATGTTTTGTAACATAAGCTCAAGAAAGAGCAATATCTAATCAAGGGGTATCTTAATCTATTTAAGCTGCTATAACAAAATACTACAGACTGGGTAGCTTATAAACAACAGAAATTTATTTCTCATATTCTGGAGACTGGAAGTCCAAGATCAAAGTGCCAGCATGGGCCGGTTCTGGAGAAGGCCTTCTTCTGGGTTGCAGACTGCTGACTTCTTACTGTGACCTCACATGGTGGGAGGTGTAAGAGAGCTCTCTCCTCTTTTGTAAGAACATTATTCTTATTCATGAGGGCGCTGCTCTCATGACCTAATCACCTCTGAAAGGATTTCAATACATGAATTTTGGAAGGACACAAACATTCAACCGTAGCAAGTAAGGAATTGTGGCAACATAATTACATATTTTGAAGGGAAAATATGCCTATGGATGCTAGTAATCTTTGTGTGAAATGAGCCTGACATCTTGAAAACTGCAGAAAATTTCAATATTGGCAATCCTAGCTTCCAGATTTTCTTTGAGAGTTCTTTCTTCAACTGTCTTCAATACACATTTTCATACCTTTAATTGTATTTCCATTTTGAGTCCCTTACATATTGAATATAGTGAGGGCTCTACTTAGTTAAAAGAAAACTGAGCTCCAAATTTCAGAGTAAATATTTGGGGTAAAATTCATGGGACACCTTTTCTGAAATCCTAATCTGTGTTTCCATTTGGTTTCTCTATCCCCAGCGAAGCTCCAAGCAATAACAGTTTATTATCCTCGCCATTCACTGTAGTCCCTTGCTCTGGTATTCTTTAGCATTTAATACTCTGACTCTAGTAACTGTCTTTTCTCATGCCCTAACATTTGCATTACTTGGAAAATTCCCCTCAAGATTCTTGTACTGAATTAATTGATGATGTTTCCAAACCTGGCCACTATGGACACTTCGAGAGTAAATTTATCACTTTTCATACTAGCCTCTAAACCCTCAACTTTTCTCAGTCACTGAATCATGCTATTTCAGTGGCAGCAGAAAAAAATATCATTTCTGACATTTTCTTATTGAATCAGATATATTTGATAACATTGTTCTATGTAATCCTATTTAAATTATAAATACATTTAGAATATTTTAAAATTTAAATTTAAATAGTTATAAAGAGGAAATTTACACAGTGATAAAGGGGAAATTTCAGATGTGACCAAGAAATGCCAAAACAAAAATACATATAGGAAATATGAACTGGAGTCAAGGGTTCATGGGAGTGACTTAGTTGAAGGTAGATTTGGGTACCACAATGAGAGGATTCTCAAATGATAGAAGAAAGTAATGTTTTCAAATTTTAAGGTACCTCAGTACATGGGAGCTTAGTTTAAAACAAAGATCACCAGGTGCCAACCTCAAAGACTTTGATTCATTACAACTGTGTTTCGGGCCACAAAATGGTATTTTAATCTGTTGCTGAGGTTATTTTGATGCAATTTGTCCGTAGCTCTCACATTTGAAACAGTACTAAGTTTTTGAATTTAAACTTGAAAAGTCGTGAGAATATTTTGGTTAAGAACAAAGCCTCTGCAGTAGAACTATGTGGTTTCACTACTTTCTGTTGTTTCCTTGTCTGTACACTAGAGTGGTAAAAACAGTACGTACTCCACAGAGTTTTGTGAGACATGAATGAATTAATGTTCCTAATTCACTTTGAACAGTGCTTAACCACCACCATCAGTAAACCTTCAATAAACATTAGCTATTATTACTTCATGGTTAATACTATTATTTAATATACCATATATGAACTAGAAATGGCTTATCATCACAGATACATGTGACAAGCAGAAAATTATTTTAAAAATCTGATAGTGTTTTCAAAACAGCTTAGAAGGACTCTACTTAAAAAAATCTTTATAATGATCTAATGTGACAGGAGAGTGTAAAATTGTAAAGTTAGGATTTATTTTAACATCAAATATTTTTGTAGTGTATGTATACTAGACTCTGTTGCAATGCCTCATGTCAAAATTCACATTGGATATATCATATTAAATACTATACAGTATATATTTTTACTATTCCATCATATTATTATATGTTCTTACCTATTATAGACTCTAATAGCATAATAGTCTCAGTATGCATCAAAAAATATTCTTATATGGAAATTCTTTTTCAGTTACACAGTGCCTTTTCAATAAAGAGATCTCAAATTATATTACTAAAATTAAAAAATGTCCAATGAATTCTCTGTGGATAGATGATAGCTAGATGAAAGAGAAAGAAAGAAAGGAAGGAAGGAAGAAATAAAGAAAGAAAGGAAGAAAAAAGAAATTTTACATTCTTATATCCTACTTCTCAATTTACCTTTATAAATATTATATTAAGGGCAGAAGAAAAACAAAGTATCTGATATTTTCCTGATTCCTTCTGAAATCAGTAATAATATTGGTTTCTATCATATGACATATCTGAAATTTTAAATTTGAGTGTAAGCAATTAGGTGAATTATCAGTGTAGAACATTTTAAAATGCATTGAAAGACCAAGAACACAAGACTACTGTATTTAAAGATGAGGTCGCCAGTTTTTAAAGAAAGAAATAATACTTATAAAAATGGTATCATATATGGGCATTGTTAATCACACTAAAGGCATTAAAGTGTTCAAGTCACTCATCCAAGAGGGCTATATCACCACTGAAGTGATAATTGTGTCCTTTAGAATTTTCTTCAACTTATCTTGCATTTCTATAATAACAATGAGGAGAATGATCTAGTTAAGTATAAATATATCTGCTCAAATCAGGAATTGCATGAAACAATATGGAAAATCCCCAAATCAAGTATTTTTAATAATGTAAACTATGCTTATACTGTATCTTTGTCACTTAAGATGGTTAAAGATCATTATATCTTAAAATATATGCATTTAAACCTGCAATAATAGAGATAGAATTGAAATTATTTATGAAAATACCTTAATTACATTTCAAGTATAGGTTGATGTTTGGTGATATTATTTATTAACAAACATCTATTCAAATAAATAACTATACCACACATTTGTAGGATGAATACAAATGTGATCTTTGTTCAGATCTTTCTGAACAGAATTCACAGAAGCCTTTCAATATCAAAATTCCCTATCTGTTCAGCAAAACAGGATATCAAGTAAAAAAGGTTTTATTACTAGAATATGAAAAGATCTTTAAAGTTTGTTTTTGAGAGGAGTTATTATTTTGTATGTTTTATATGTTGTATATTGGTTTACTTATTTTATTTTCATTTTCCCACAATAAAAAGATCAGGCAATGAAATTATGTAGTTTTATGAGGCTCACCTATTATGCATTACAGTTTTCTAACCAGTATGCTATGCATCTTGATTCATTGAAGATGCTAAAGAATCTCTTTAAGCACAGGTTTAATGAGCACCACATGATGTTTCATTTGTGATTTCTCACCGGGAAATTCCAGAAATAATTAGTGCCACTGAAACACTGTGGAACAGTATCAGACCTCTAGTTATATCATGAATTAGAAATGAGAGTTATTACATTAATCAAAAAGAGAATAAAACATTGACATATCCTTAGGACATTTTTACTTATCTCCAATTATTCTCTTTAGAACATTCCTTGATACTCAGGTATAAACAGAGCCACTGCCTGTAGCAGTGCAGGCTCTCTCTCCTTGTGCCCACTGCTCTTACAATCTCTTTATTCCTTTAATTACAGTAAATGTCTATTTCTTCTGCCTATAAGATTTTTGTTGCCATTTTCTCCAGGTTTTGGCCACTAGTGCTCCTCTCTTTCAGACACTAGTAGGAAACTGTTTATGTTTCTTAGGGCCAGCAATCTGGGGGGAGAAATTATAACCAAGATTTTTTCCTAAAAACATATTTTGGGGCTTCCCTGGTGGCGCAGTGGTTGAGAGTCCGCCTGCCGATGCAGGGGACACAGGTTCGTGCCCCGGTCCGGGAGGATCCCACATGCCGCGGAGCGGCTGGGCCCGTGAGCCATGGCCGCTGAGCCTGCGCGTCCGGAGCCTGTGCTCCACAACGGGAGAGGCCGCAGCAGTGAGAGGCCCGCGTACCGCAAACAAACAAATAAACAAAAAAAAACATATTTTGTTTTGTTCTCTTTTCTTTTCTTTCTTCTTTTATTCTTGAGGAGGGGGAAGTGGGAAAGAAGTTGGAAGACATTCAGCTGTGTTAAAAGTAGGCTAGCATGTTCATGTTATTATGAATTGTCCCAGTGGCTAATTAACAGCTATCATTTCTTCCATCTCTCTAGCTCAACTATATATTAATAGGGATCGCCTCAAACCCTTTAAATGTCATTAAGTACAAAAGGAAGGTTAAAAGTAGCTGGTGTAAAACGAAATTGAGTTATTTGTAATGAGATGGATGGACCTAGAGTCTGTCATACAGAGTGAAGTAAGTCAGAAAGAGAAAAACAAATACTGTATGCTAACACATATATATGGAATCTAAGGAAAAGAAAAAAAAAAAAGGTCATGAAGAACCTAGGGGCGAAGAACCTAGGGGCAAGACGGGAATAAAGACACAGACCTACTAGAGAATGGACTTGAGGATATGGGGAGGGGGAAGGGTAAGCTGTGACAAAGAGAGTGGCATGGACATATATACACTACCAAATGGAAAATAGGTAGCTAGTGGGAAGAGACACATAGCACAGGGAGATCAGCTGGGTGCTTTGTGACCACCTAGAGGGGTGGGATAGGGAGGGTGGGAGGGAGGGAGACACAAGAGGGAAGAGATATGGGAACATATGTATATGTATAACTGATTCACTTTGTTATAAAGCAGAAACTAACACACCATTGTAAAGCAATTATACTCCAATAAAGATGTTAAAAAAAAAAAACATAAATCTAGTAGCCCTATCAGTTTCACGCTTTAATACCCTTTAGGAGAAAAAAAAAAAAAAAAGTAGCTGGCGCTTTCAACATAGAGTAAACCAACTGTATTTTTCCTGGTGTAATTATAAGGCCTATACCAAAAAAACTTGTCCTGGCTTTCTTTTTGTTAAAGTGGATCTTAATCTCCCAAGCCGAACATTTAATATTTGGTAGAATCTATAAAGTTATGGTTCCATTTGGTGGGAAATAATCACATACTCAGAAATAAAAGTTAACTGCAATAATTCCTCTGATTACAAAGTCTCAGAATGTTTCCCCTCATTTGAGCAAATTGAAGCAATAAACTCATGGTTGATAAAACTCAGGCAACTGTGATTGTGTGTGTGTGTATGTGTGCATGCCTGCCACAATAGGATATGTCTGATTATAATGCCTTACTTAATTGATTATTACAGTATCTGATTTCTGGTTCTAAGGATAATAGTTTATGGAAAGCAAGGGACCATAAATCTCTTAGAAGACCACCAAGAAAACCTACTAATCAAGGAAAGTTAAGTTTATTGGGTCTACTGCAATAAGGGAAAACAAATCTTAACATATTCTTATAGTATCTCAAAATGTGGAAACTGAAGGAAGATATTTATAGGGTTTTATGGCTCAGGATGTTTATTAAATAATAGCTTGGGATTGGAGAGCAGAGTGAGTTTTGCAAGCCTTGATGAGTAACCTGTGATCGTGATACAAAAGCAACTTAATTAACTCACAGACCTATTTTCCAGAAGCAAGTATTTTTGTTACATATAATTAAATTATTGTTCATTCTTGGTATTATGTAACATAGAGGCCAATATAAATTCTTGGCCCAGAAATGATGTTTTAACAAAATAACAGGGAAGTCTATGTCTTCATAATATTTTTTGTTCCAGAGAAAGGACAAACAGCCATTTTAGGCAAAAATAAAAACAACACAACAACCACCAAAACAAAACAAAACTACCACTATCACTATGGGAAAAAAGCAAACAAGCCCTATAAATTCTAATATATGTGTGTGTGTGTGTTTAGCTCTTAAAAAGCTTTTCTTCAAAAAAGATTGACTATTCTTTTTTTTTTTAATTGTGGTTAAAAACAGAAAATTTACCATCTTTCTAATGTGTTGTTTTTTGTTTTAAATTCTTTAATTTTCCTATGTTACAGTTAAATATCTTAATAAACATAGGGAAAAATAAAGTTTTCTACTACCACTGAATCAGGAATTGCAATACCTGTCAGCAGCTACTAGTGGACCATTAGCATCTGAGAATAGAAACAAAACATACCTCACTCAACCCTGAATCCCCAGTGAACAGCAGAATGCCACATACATAGAAGGAATACAAGTTTTTAAATGAATATAACAGTACTTAAGTACTATGTCTTCTGGTTCTGGATTTATACATGATTCAACTCAGAAGTAATACTTCTGAGTCATATCATATACTGATTTTCACAACCCTATATGCCGGAAGATGTGGACAACAGCTTTAACATAGCAGAATTGTCATTTCTCAAATTTAACATATGCTCTGTATTTCCTATACAGGTTAAGACCTTGAGGAACCTTTATAATTTCTCCTAAATTATTTTAATAAAATTATGCAGTTTATAGTAATAGAAATCCCAGATAATTTATATTATATTGCCCTTTTTTGGGCAATTTGCACCATCTAAATATCCAGCAAGCTCATAGTAAAATAGAAATCAAACCAATTATCAGAGTAGTGATAGAATAACTGAACTACTGAATTTTTTAAAAAGTCAGCACATTATTTGCCTTTGGGAATAACCTTTGAATATACCACACCACTGATGAACAGGTAAATCAGATTTTTAGTTCAAAATGTACAAAAATATTTCTTTGTCATACATTAACTTTTCACATTGTTGTAATGTTTTCATTGCTTTCATGTTCAAATGATTAACAATCTATTATTTGATAGTTCCTTATGAAGTCTTATCCAATACAAGCCTCAAGAGTAGCTTAACTTTGAAGCCTGATGATCTAATTTTTAAAATTAAGTCTTTGCAAGGTCCAGTCAGTCACATGCCATCACATTTATATAGCTTTTATCTAGGCCCATATGACTTTTATTTAGGTCCTCTAGCCATTATTCTATCTTTTCAAATATTTTTTCCTAGATATGAAATGTGAAGACATTCATGGCCATCACCTAGTATCACAGTCTTATAATGAGGTAACAACAGAAAAGTACAGCTTGAACTTCCGATGTTCAACGTATAGGACTAATGGTTTTAAGTCCAGGTGACAACCTCATGTTTGGATTTTATTTATTTTTTGCATTGAATATAAATCAATAATTATACTATTACAACAGTTAAAAATATCTCCATGAATAACAGACTTTCACCTTTGTTTATCTATCTATATTGCAACTGGAGTGAACTTGCATCCCCAAATTCATAAAGTGATTAGAACTGTCTTTTGCAGACTCCATGTATAATTGCCAGATTTCTGCTTTATTATTATTGTAAGTATTTCTTTTCTACACTGTCCTTCCAATCAAACCAGTTACCAAAACATTTCTGTGTCAAATTTAGGATCTGATACCTAGATGCATATTAATCACTTTTACTTTGTTATTATGAAAAATTACTGATGAATACAGTCTCACTTTTATTGTCTCAGTAATTAGACTGTTGGACTTATAAGTCCAGGTGCTGCTTAACTGGGTGGACAAGTTAGAGCTGATCAGAAATGAGACTGTGGGAACTGTTATTGGAAGTACAGGAAGAAAACAGTAATGTGACAAATGATGTTTATTTTCTAATAAAATGTGATTTTTCAGTAAAGTAATTGAAAACAACCTACTGTGAATAGGACACCAAGGTAGTCTATGACAATAGCGATCAGTTTGCTAGAATTCCTCCTTTCAGTTTAGTTCCCTACCACTATCAGTTAATGTAGAAAACTTACATTTGAAGTCCTTTGTAGGAAGCACAGAACAGTCCTCCTGAGGTGCTAGCTTCACATAGTAAATGTGAATCCAGTTTTGATTTTTTTCACTTTGCTTGCCAGATAGATAATCAGCAACACTTGAAAGGGTTCCTAGGAATGAGAAAAGCTTTTTTAAAGTATATAATATAAGAGGATTCAGTTAAATCAGGTAGAGGACATGGTCTCAGACCCAAATTTATAGGTCTGCCTAACATAAATTTCAAGGGAGAAACTCCATGCTTGCTTGCAGGTACCACTCTAAATTTTAACAAGGCCAGTGGTAAAGCTCTAAGACATCTTAGTATAGTAGTTGCAGAATCTTAGCTGATGTGTTTTTAGAATTGGATTCATTTGCTATACTAAACTTTTCCAGAGCACTGAGTTGTCTAGCAATCTGCAAACATTTGTGTAATCCTTGACAGCAGTAGAAATAAAGTGACTTTCTCAGTCCTATGCAGGGTGCTCTGGTATCCCCAAAGTAGGAACTATGTGTATTAAGAGAGACTTCAACACTGACTGAATATCGCTTTTTGAAGAAGGAAAGACTTCAAGCCATCAAGACATCATATATACCATATGTATGTACGTCTAGAGACAAAAATCTTTTACTTTTACAAGCATTAGTTCTATGAAATCCAACTGCTAGCAAGTTCCTGGTAACATTGGTCAGGAAAAACCTCCTGTGCTTACCTTGAGAGTGGCTTGCAAAAAACTATGCTGACAAATAGCACATCTTTAATATGTTTTGAATGCTTTTATCTTCTTGGTAGGCATAGTAAGAGTCTGGTGTCTTTAAAATTTATCTTTTATTCAGATGATTTTGTTGATGACACAACACTAACCAAGAAAATAGGTGGTATAGGAAATATTTTGTTAGCTAATTCCCATCATCCAGTCAAATTTTTATGTCTCTTTTATAATCCATGTGCCCACTTTCTTTCATTAAGCATATTTTTGAAAATGAATAAATGTTTTTTATTGTATTAAAAGTGAAGCCTCTATATTTGTAGTCTGTCAGGCTCTGACAGCAGCTTTTGCAATTCTATCAGTAAAATTATTGCATTTAGAAACTTCATCCTTCTGCTCTATGTGAGCTCTACAACGAATTACTAAAATCTGAGCAAGCAGTTGTAAAGCCTTTGAAAAATCAGCTATCAATTTTTTATGAGATTGTTTCATTCTCACTGAAATAAAAAATTCTCTATTTTTTAAAAATGCTCTGTTACATAAGAAACATCAAGCATATATTGCTTATTATTACTGATTATTATTACTAAAAAGAGAGAGAGAAGCAGAAGAAAGAGAAAGACGGGGAGAGAGAAAAAAGTCTACATATCTAACCCTCCAAAATCAATATATAACATCATACCCAAGAAAAAAGGAAAATATTTTCATTTATATCTGCCTCTTGATGTTTCTTTTCGATTGAGTTCAAAGAATTTTGAATTTTTTTCACTCTAATCTCAATTCTATTACTAACATTTTTATTATACTTATTTTATATTTTGCTATTAAAAGTAGCTGTATAACAATTCTCAAATATTACTACATGATTGAATTATATATTCATTAGGTAAACTTATTGAAAAAGAAAGAAATATTTGTTATACTTTGTTAAAATGTGATCATTCAAACTGTGTTGAGTGCCCACTAAATGCAGGTTACTTTAATAGACAAAGGGCACATGGGAAAATGACTTGATACTAAGAACAAAACAAAACACTCTGGATTTTGCCATTAAATTGGTCATTTATTACCTGATTGGTTCTACACAAGTTATATAATCTTTTGAACTTCTTAATTCTCATCTTCAAAACAAAAAATGATATCTATTTACCCTTTCTGAGTTGTAGTAAGATAGTAAAGAAGATGGAAGAGGAAGTCTAGAGCCCATTAATCAGACTTGTGCACCAAAGGGCAGGTAGCTACATGGTAAAGTGAATTTATTACTACAGGCCTTATCCTCCTGATTAGGATCTTATAACATGCTTGTGATAAATAAGTGTACAAAATAGTAATGATTCTCCCAAACATTTACATTTTTTTATTTTTTCCTATTAACATTTTAACCACTTCTTACTCAAATTTTCATTTCATGCAAGGAATCTGAAAGAGTTTTCTTAATCTGTGTGATTTATTCTAATTAGGCCAAACACATTTATTTTTGGATCTTAATCAACCTCTAGTATGATCTACTTTTCATTAACAATTTTGTCATTTTCTTTATTAAGCCTTTCCAAATTACTGTTCCTTGTCAGTTTCTACAACCTGCCTCCAGAGAAGACAATAAAAACAGTATTCTATACAGATTCCATTAAAATAGGCCAATGTTCTTCAACTATTTCATCTCTGGCATCATTTCATATATAACCATGCAATCATTAAACATAGATAACTGACATACATTTTTACATATATTATTACATCACTCTAATATATTTTAATTGTAGACAATTGTATGATTATATTATATAGCACCTTATTATAAAATAGGATACTAAACCCATTACACCATTACACCATTAAATATTATAAATTGAGAAAGTCACATACAGAGAGAATTCACTACTAGCTGAAATATCATATACTAGTTCTAAATTTTCTTGATCTAAGCCACAGAAGCATTTTGTGGTTACCATCCTCTAGGTAAAATTTTCTGCTATAGTGAATTAACTTGATCCAGGGCAAATACGAGAATCTGCCAGAAACATAGGACTCTATTTATTGCTACCGTTCACATGGGCATTGTATTTAAATGTATAATGGAAAGAAAAAAATTACCAGAGATTATATGTAAATTTCATAATTTAAGGGCCTTAAAATAAATTCTTGAAAGCCTAGTTATTGACATCCTTCTTGAAAAAAATTTTGTAAATCAAGACTTTTAAGTAAATGAGATGATATTAAGTATATTATACTGTCAGCATAAAAATGTAAATCATATAGGTAAGCCTCTTACCACTTCTCAGCTTATTTATGACAATTCCCTAAACAATAATAACAGATATTGGATATGTAGCTACTGAGCCATTTTTATCCTAGAACACAATTCCTGACTCACTCTAAACTTTACTTATCAAGACATAAAAAAATACACTCTCTGAGTAATAAAAAGTGTTGGTTACTGCTGCTATTTTTTAAAAAATTGTTTTTATTTCATGTAATATTACCAAGAGAAAATATAGCACCTAAAGTGCACGTGTTTAGAGCAACTTTTTTACTTAGTATTAGTTCATGAGGAACTAGTAACAGTTGGGAAAAGTGTTTCTTATTTGTTTGAATTCAAGTTGTATTCAATACATCATAAACCATATTTTAATCACAATGAGTAATGCAATCATGGCGAAATTCTCTGCCATATCATATAGGCAATATTCTAAGAAATAGTTTCTAATTTATATATATGGTTATTATTAAAATATAATTTTTCAAAAGTAAAAACTTCGACTTTCATGCAAATACAGACAGGACATGTGTCAAAGACTTCATTAAATTCATGAGTTAATGAGGATCCCAATAATACATTAAAACTGGTTTAAGAGAAATTGATCATATAAAGATGTATATTTTCTATAGGAAAAAATCATGTGCATTGTTATGAAGAATGATTCTTTGTATTGTAATGGTCAGAAAACATTTGTATACCTTCCATTTTCCATAATTTTATTTCTCCCTCTACAGAATTGAAAATAGCCTAGTTAATAACAAAGGCAATCAGTTGTACACTTCTATACAAAACTAGATAATTGTGAGGCGTCTGCTAGACAATACCCAGACCTCCACTGAAAGAATACCCAGTAATCTCTTTTTTTTTACACCAATTTCCAAACCTTGGACAATTTTTCTGTATAATTTTCATTTTTGGATACTATAGATTCACAGTTTAAATTTGTTTCCTATTGAATTTTATGAAATGCATAAAGGCATAAAATGTTACATATATACACACAAAAACTATATATACATAACTAATATATTTTATCAGTGCTACTGAATGATGAAAAGAAATAGAACATTTTCTAAGTATTAAAAAATTACTTTTAAACTAAAAATATTATTTTTAGCCAATCTAACTTTCAATTGTGTTTTACAACATACCATTCAGACATATAAGAGCTGAGATTTCTTGAGAACTTATTCAAATAAAACAAGGTATTAATTAAACAAAAAGGTAAACATGTGAATTTAGAAACAATGGCTCCAATGCATTTGTAAGAAATAAGTGTAAGCCTGTCACAGCTTGGTTTGGCAGTGAAATTTATAAACCCATAATTATTTAAATCATCTTTATTGTTTTACAAAACTTTCAACCTTCACATGAAAACTACATGGAAGAATTGTCTGTGATTAAAAAAGAAAAACAAATTAAATAACCTTAGCAAGTCCAAACTGATCTATGGCTGCAACTGAAATCAGAGAATAAAAAGAAAAGTTTAAAATGTGAAGGAAAAGGTAGGAACATTTCTCAAAAGTTGAAATAATTATATTGAGTGGGGTTTAATATAACAATGTTTTAAGTGAAGTGAATTCTCATAATTAGAGAAACCCACATTAAAATTACACTGAAATATCATTTTTCAGATTGGTAAAAATCTAATGGTTTAATAACATTCTGTTACATAGCTGAGGGGAAACAGATAATTCAGTTATTATTGATGGAAATGTAACCTTCATGGAAGGGGATATGGCAAAGTCTATAAAATTCATGTAGCAATCCCAATTTTAAGAATCTATTCCCAAAACTCATTGAAAAATATATAAAACTAAATGCATAAGAACCTTAATTGAACTATTACTTGTAATAGCAAAAACAAAACATAATAATAACTGGACACATGAAATGCCCATCAAGGGCATACTGATTAAATAAACTATGATAAATCAACAAAACAGACAACACCCAGTTCTCAACAAAATGGAAAAATAAACTGCTGTAAAGAGGAAGGAAGAGCTTCCCTAGTGGCGCAGTGGTTGAGAGTCCGCCTGCCGATGCAGGGGACGCGGGTTTGTGTCCCGGTCTGGGAGGATCCACGACGGGAGAGGCCACAGCAGTGAGAGGTCCGCGTACCGCAAAAAAAAAAAAAAAAAAAAAAAAAAAAAAAGAGGAAGTAAAATTTTGTATATTACTAATGAGTAATCTCTAGAAAACGCGTATAGTAGTTTTAGTTTAACCTAAGAAAATGGGGGTACACACATACCTACTATACATATACATCTATATGTATTTATGTATGTGTGTAGTGTTTAAAAGGTTATCTCTGAAGAGAGAACAGGGTAAAAAAGCCATGGATTCAATCTAGTCTTCTTTTCTTGTTTTGATTCTAAATCCATAAAAATAATTTGTCAGATTAACATAAAATTAAAACGATCCTTAATAATATAAAATAGTACATTATATATGAACTATTCCAAGTGATTTTTAAAATAATTAATTTATTCATTTATTTATTTATTTATTTTTGGCTGCGTTGGGTCTTCATTGCTGTGCGCAGGCTTTCTCTAGCTGCGGCAAGAAGGGCTACTCTTAGTTGCGGGGCTCGGGCTTCTCATTTCGGTAGCTTCTCTTATTGTGGAGCAAGGGCTCTAGGTGTGCGGGCTTCAATAGTTGTGGCTCGCGGGCTCTAGATCACAGGCTCAGTAGTTGTGGTGCATGGGCTTAGTTGCTCTGCGGCATGTGGGATCTTCCCGGACCAGGGCTCAAACCCGTATCCCCTGCACTGGCAGGCAGATTCTTAACCACTGTGCCACCAGGGAAGTCCCCCAAGTGATTTTAACACACAGTAATTTGACTATCCATCTCAAGCAAGATATAATCTATAGACAAAAACACACAACTATAGCCATGTACATATATGTGCATAAATGGTTTAGTAATAGTATCGTTAAGGGGAGTTTTGGCAGAATTGATATTGTTTTATTTGTCTGTTTTAATTGTAAGCACATGGTGAAGAATACAATGATAATTCATTCAGCGCTTTGATCCACCACTGTGGTTTGTGCCAAGATGCAAGAATTTTACTTCAAAAAGAAATTTACACCATTTGTGTAAATAACAACCCAAGATAAAAGGGCAAATAATGCCCTACTGTTGTATAGATATGTTTTTGATGTTTTTGTCAGGAACTATAACAGGTATGAGATTTTATTTATACTTAAAAACTAACATATTGCCTGCCAAACTAAAAACTTCAGATGTTTGCAGAAAACACAAAGACCCTGGGTGGGTGTTCCAGCTACTGATATCACTCATGGCAATAGCAGTAGCTGGAACATTATCACTTTTGTTCTGGTTCCCTCAGACCCAATCCCACAGGATGATGCAAGGAGGGTTAGCTAAAGTATCGTAAATCATCAATAACTTTCTCTCCCTGCAGAATTTTAGCCTAGTCAGTAACAAGTGATCAATTGTACTCACCTATACAAAATCAGGTCATCGCAAAGGATCTGCTAGACAGCACCCAGCACCCCACAAAGTAGGTTGTATTGAAGGAGAAGGGTCTTGGCTTTAGGGAGCCAGAAACACTTACAGTGGGAAGTAAACCTGCATGACTTTTGCCCCAGAGGAGACTGTTTTTATTCTACTGCAGAGTAAGCAAATCTGTCTCTCACAGCAGAACCTAACTCTAAACAAAGGGAGGAGATGGAGGTGATGCAGGCTAGGGTCTCCATTTTTTAGAGGACAGAGCAGAAAGTAGCAGAGAAGATACAGGGGATTGGTAGAGAGTAGTCAGCATGTTTTTCATTTTATTATTTTTCCTTTTCATTGACTGAAATAATATGCATTTAATTTTCTCTGCACATTCTGGATCCCCGGGCAAAATTCATCAGCAGGTACAACCATGGAACAAAGATAATGCAAGCACACAAGACTGTACTTCTGCAGATTTTTTTTTTAAACATCTTTATTGGAGTGTAATCTGCAGATGTTTTTAAGGAAGTACAGGGGACAGAGTTGATGGAGATCGATCTAGTGTTACACTCTCTGTATTTCCCCTGATGATATATATTCTTTTAAAGAACTGTCTCCCTTAGTTTTGATCACTTAGTTCTCAGGGAGTGACACACTAAAAGGCTGTCTGTGACCATTATTAATTGTTAATGCCCTACCTACTCCTTACCAAAACTAATTACGGCTATATTCTCATCTAAACCAATCTTCCTAAAACTGAATTGGACTGGCTGTTTTCATGATTAAAAGTATAAAACAGCAAGCTATGGTGTAAATCACAATTTTCAGTAATAGAAAGTGGCAGACATAAGTCTTTCCTGCTGCTTTTAATATCCTATCTCTAGAGAATTCTTTTGTGCAATTCCCCCTGTACAGTGGTTTCTTGCAATCCTTCCTTGTTTTGAGAAGACTTGACATACACTCTGTGGTTACATGGCAATCTTTCCTCTTTTACCGAGCCTGTGCATGACAATGAGTTGGAAGAGAAAGTACAAGTAAAGCTTGGAGTACTTGTACTTGAAGTACAAGTAAAGGCTTCTTTTACTGTGCTTGGGTTCTAGAACCCAGAGCACCTTTTATAACATTTTTCATGAAATAAATAAGCTGCTTCCCATCTGGCAGAGGACAAAGGGCAATTCCTATTTTCAGCAGTTCACCAGTTTTTGGCTACGTGCATCACTCTAAATTTATCTAAATTCTGAGAATCCCAAGGACTATATGAAGCAGTGATTGCTATTCTCATTAATATTTTGCGTTACATAAAATAACTCTCCCTCTTCAATTTTCTGCATCCAAAATGTCTTTTTAAAGCTCTCCTCTGGTGATGTCTCCCCCATGTTGTCTTTTGTCTTTGTTTTGATTATTTTACTTCATTTCAGTAAGGGTGGGAAAGAAGAAGATAAATTAGCATGGACAAGCCTGCATACCTAAATAGAAATACGTACTTCCAAGCCTTAATTCTTTGCCACCAGATCAGAGACATTGAGATTCTAATGCACAGCCAGTACATTAAACCTCTTTTGCAGAGGTTTTACCAATTTTTAAAGTTCTTTCTCTTAAGATAGTTACAGAGCTCATATTTTGTTTTCTGTAATATTATCCTTTTAACCTAAAAGTAATAAGACTAATTCTTCTATTTGCAGCTGCAAGTATATCTAATTTACTCATTTAAAGAAAACTATGACCTGGAAAATTTCCATGTGATGCATTGTACAGAGCAAAGAAAACTAGGATAATATTTTAAGTATTTTAGATTCTAATTTTAATAGTTTATTCTGAATTGTATTATGTGAATATATATAGACACACATAAAATAAAACTATACACACACAAACATATGAAACTTTACTCTCATGGCACATTGAACATATATTTTCTGTTGGATGTTTTCCCTATCATTCCATTTTCATGAAAAGAATATAGCAAAAGAGGCTTTTAGAAAATGAGAAAGCTCTTCAATGTCAAACCAAAGGTCAGAAGAATTTTTCGTAAGAATATCAGATAAGATTTCCAAATTCTTTACTCAGTAATTTAGTTTCTTTGAAAAGATTTGACTTTTGACATGCAGTTTTAATCATAATTTTAGAAATAAGAGTATTATGTCATAAAAGATTTTCAGTACATATAATAGGAAGCTCTTTTGTTTCATTCTTCTTTAAAATGTCAAAGTGAATTTAATATATTTTATATAATATCAGTATCAGAACAGTATCTCAATATAACTTCTCAGTTCTAAGGATTCCTTCAGTAATTCTGCAATACATTATATCAGAAGTACCTTGTCTTCAAGAAATGTTCTTTAATTAGTTCTCTTTCCCAAAGGCTCCACCATTGCCATGAATATTACTAAATGATACATTGGTGGTCACAAAGAACCAATGTGAATCTTTATTGACCTAACTGAGAGATTAAACTTTACTATAAAATGATACAGAATTTGGTTATCACAATGTAGTTAAATGAGCAAATTATAAGTGTATATAAGCAATTTACACTTTAGCATATACTCTTATATATCTTCTCTATAGTGTTTTGAACTTGGTATAATGTCAGTTAGTAAAGTGCAAAAAGCCCTTCAAATAATCTTCAACAAAACAGTGACTTAGAAGTTTCAATAAGATGATGAAGAATATTTTGTTTCTTTAAATGGTAAGACCATCATAGGATTTACTGTCATTTGTCATGTATGCATTCAATTAGGCTGACTTATTTAAGTCAGTAATCAGGAAAGAACTAGGTTGCAACTATAAACCAGTAAGGTATATCCAGGGAATAAATAAGTTAATCTTAAATTAAAACTTAATTCTCCATTTCTGATAATGAATGCTAATAGTATCTTTAGATATTATAACATTTATTTACCTAAATCCTGACTGAAAAATTATTATATCTAGACATTACTTTTAGAATACTTAGGAATCATTAACTTTTTTTTTTTAATTGTAGACTTTGTTTATTGACTTCCTTTAATGGAAGATGAGGATTTAGTTCTCAAACCTTACCATCCCCTCTGCTCTTCCTTCCCCATACACTCAATATTACAATTTTTGTTAAATCAAAGATCTGTATTTAGGTTATATGCCTATTCCATACCTGAGCATTTCAATCTAGTGAAATTATGTTTCCTTTACTTTTTTGTTTATCCTAAAGCTAATAACTGCACAATTTGGGGAAACATTGTCTTTATTGTTGTATTTTCAGGAATACTTGAAAAGACAACAGAAACTCTTATCGGCAATCATTATTAATACTTACTACTAGGGTCCAGTAAGTAACACAGACACATTAGGTATTAGAAAAGAGAATATGTGGTATAATTGGTTACACAAGAGTTGAAACAAGCAAAAAGGGAAATATGAGGGACTAAGAAACTACTATGGGAAGAAACTACTACGCTTATGGTTGGTAGAAAGAATGAAAAAGAAGAAATGGGAATTAAAAGTATCAGGAATGTCAGGGAAAAAAAAAAAAACCATGGAGCTAGGATTTGGGCTTTGCTGTAGCCTGAATACTTGTGTCCCTTCAAAATTCATGTTGAAACCTAACCCCCAATATGATGGTATTTGGAGGTGGTGCCTTTGGGAGGTGATTAGGTCATGAGAGCAGAGCCCTCATAAGTGGAATTAGTGCCCTTATAAAAAGAAACACAAGAGAGCTCCCTTGCTCCTTCCAACATGTGAGAACACCACAAGAAAATCCTGTCTATGAACCAAAGAGTGGGCCCTCACCAGACACAGAATCTGCCTGCATTTTGCTCTTGGCCTTTCCAACCTTCAGAACTGTGAGAAATAAATTTCTGTTGTTTATGATTCACACAGTCTATGATCACAGTCACTCTGTCACAGCAGCCCTAAATGGACTGAGACAGGCTTTGAGAAGCATGTGTGGCCCATTTGCTTTAGGAACCTCAAAGCAGGTGTAAAAGGGTTGGTTTTAGGAGTAATGGAAAGAGTTGGAGGCCGGAACCACTGCTAGTATGAAGTGCTGATGCTGGGGAGAAGCTCACAGGAATGACAAGAAAGAAGTATTCCTTTCTGATTTCCAATATTTCTCTAGTATCTGCTATGGATAAAATCTAAAAAGAAGCAAGCTGACAAGAAGAATCTATAACACATATTTTGTGGAATTCCAGTCCTAGTTTCAGAAATCTGATTACAGATGGGTAGATTCCATCTATAATTTCAAAGAAATTATATTTTTGAAAGTTATCAATTTCTATTGTGATATAACTAACTCCTTCAAATTTTGGGAGTTAAATTTGTGGTTGGGTAACTTCAAATAAATTTATCTATGTCTCAAGAATAATATTAATATTTAACATTTAAATATTAATAATGAAATTAATTTTAAGATTTTTTGATAAAATGAGATTTTATTTTTCTCACATATGCTATATCTGCCCCACAACTCCACTAGCTCTCCATTCACCAAATTATCGTGAGAGTTTTAAAGTTATACAAAACTACTAACACATTATTCTGTTTTGAAATGCTCTTTCTCCATGTTGTTGATGACACCATTTGGTACAGGTACTCTTTCTGTCTCTCTGACATCTGTCTTATTCATTCTCTCACCTCATCTCAATTCCTTCTCTTAGCAGGGAATAGCAATGGCCAAGAACAGCACAGACTGAGGACTTAAATGTCCGAGTCAGAATCCATGCACCATATCTTAGCCTTTCTTGATTCTGCTCTTATTTATTAAATGGGAATAAGAATGACACCTACTTCATGTGATAGCTGTAAGATAAACAAGACAATATGTGTTAAGTAGTTAGAATGCTGGAACATAATAATGCTAATGCCAATACATTTTAGCTTTCATCAGCCCTTAAACGTTGGTGTGTTATAAGACTCTTCCGTAGACTCCTTTTTCTTTCCATTTCTATGTACTCCTCCAAAACCATCTCTTATGCTCCCATGGTTTCAATTATTCTCTGTATGCTGAGAACTCCTTAAATCTACATTTATTTTCATTTCCAACTAATCTGTGTTCCAGCCCAAAACATTGTTTCTTACTCAAAATCTTTACCTAAAACACAGCATTTAAGTCACTGACCCATAATTTTTCCTTTAAATATACTCCTACTCTTCTGCCTGTTTATATGGTACCAAGATTCATCAAGTTGGTTATGCCAGAAATCTGCTTGTTATTTTGACTCCATTTTTTTCCTAACTCCTCACAGCCAATTAACCACATATCCTTCCCATTTTAAATGTTAAAAATATGTTTTATCTATTTTTTCCTCAGCACTCTGATTTTGTCTTAACCTCTACAAGTTTTTCAAATACACTCCTACAATATTCTGAATAGTTAAACTTGTTCCATTCTTACAAAGTAATCATCCAAAGAGATCTTTGCAACATATTAATCTGATGAAAAATTTCTCCTACATGAAAGTCATTAGTACCTTTCCATAACCCTTAGAATAAAGTCAATATGTTTCCATGTATCTCATAAAGCATTCCCTTCCTCTTACACACCATGCTTCAGCAATTCTAAACATGTTAAATTGCTCAAGTGGACTATGGAAGAATGCATTGTCTGAGATGACTGTTATACACATGACTGGCAATCCTCTCATTAAGACACAGCATTTATGTTATCTCCATTTGCATCTAAGTGGGAGCCTGCAACTCCTTTAGCCAGTAGAGTATAGTGGAAACAATCCTAGATGTCTTCCAAGGCTTAGCCTTGAAAAGAATACGGCTTTCACTTTTCTCTATATATATCTCCCTCTAGTTCTCACTCTCTCTTTCTCTCTCTCTCTCTGAGTCTATCTCTCTTAGGCTACTCACCTTAAGGATCTAGCCACCATGCTGTAAGAAGACCCAAAAGAGTCCATATAGAGAAACCACATGGAATGTCCCACATAGAGAGAAACTGGAGTCCAAAGCCAACAGCCAGCATCAAAGGCCGTACATGTAAGTCAAATTTTCCTGACCCGCAAAATCTGAGCATAATAAATGCTTGTTTATGCCACTAAATTTTCCAGTAATTTGTCATGCAGCCATATTATCAGGAATATGTGTCATGTTATATCTTTTCTCTAGGGATTAACTTCCTTCTCCTGGAACATTTTCAATTTCCTAACATCTCAAATCAGACATAACAACATCAGCTTTTCTTATCAACACCTATTCAAGTTGTCAATTACAATTTAAATATTACTTCCTCTGGTCTTTTTTCATCCTTCAGACTATAGTGTTTCTTACTATTGCTTACTCCTATATACTCCATTCTTCCTTTATCAAAGCGCTCTTCAAACTTAATATGAATAATTGTCAGCCTTCATTGGAATTTAAGATCAGTGAGGGTACAATATCTGTTTTGTCCATCATTATCCCCTCATGTGCATAGTGCATTATGCAAACTTGTGTTATGTGCTGAATCAGTACCTTTTGTCTGAATATATAAGTAACATAAGGCAAAAAATGAAAAAAATTATTAAACTTAAATAGCTTAATTAAATCTATGACCTCCCCAATTCAATGGATTTATAAACTGACTTGGAAAAGAAACCTTGAAGTTAAAAATATTTATGAATTTTCCAGCCCAAGCCTTCAAGTGAAGTTGGTCTCTTAGAATTTGTTAAATTGGGATAATACGTAGAGTTAAAAATTGTGAAAATAGAAAATGGGTGCAGTTGTTTTACATAAGAATCTTGATGCATATGCCTGTAATTAGACCTGTGGTTTTGTGAAAATTAAATGCTAGAGAGAGTAGAGATATTAAGGACCTACTCTAAGTATAAATGGAAATGTTTTGAGGTTGGTGTTAGTATTTGTTGTGTACAATATGCAATATAGTTCCTACTTACATTTTCCTGCAAATAAAGCTGCCAGCATGTTTGGCCATTTAAGCAGAATTTTTGCTTTGTGGTGTATTTGTTTTGTTTGTTTATGTGATGTGATAACATGCAAAAAAGAGCTACATAGTATATATTAATTGAGATCAGAATCACATGCTGGAAGCTTCGTTAAGCTTGGTTTAATTTCTCTAAAATATTTCTTGGTATCTTGTATGTTGTTGCTGTTGGTAGACTTACAAAATTCTTATCAAAAATAATAGTTTCAAGCCTTAAAAACCAAGGAAAAGTGTAGCCATCACCATTCATGTTGTTTTCTAGATAAGACACTGTATGTTAAATATAGCTGGCTATAAATCTACAAAAAGAACAATGTTAAAATCAGAGTCAAAAAATTGAAAAAAAAAATTTAACCAGTCTAGAAATCAGTAGAACTTGGGTAACTTTTATTTCTACTTCTAAATGGTTTTATGAGGATAGATTTGCTGAATAAAATGTCTGGTCCTTATATTTTATCAGGGAAGATGCACTGAAAAATGTATCAGTCAACTATGGCTTCAAATAGTCCTTGAGATGTTTTCTCTTCCCCAAATTTTTCTGGAGGACTGATCTTAGGCAAATTTCCGACTTTCACCTATGCCCATTCTCTACCCATATTAAATAATTTAATTACTCAGTTTTCAGTCATTTTCATTCATCTAGGAGCACTTAATTTGAATCTTATATGTAATCATGGATTTCAAAGTTATCAGCAAAATATTGGGTGATCTATCTGACATAAGGAGAGAAGGTAATTATCTCTTGCACCATTGGAATTACATATGTTCTATTTACATAAAATGTCGTGTAAATAAAACCTGAACAGAAGTACAATTTCAAACAAATAAAAGTAGAGATGTAGATTTGGATATAGATGTAGATAGAGAGAGATATAAACTAGAGAATATATACATGTACTTTTCCCCTATTGTCTACTAAAAGTAATCACTACAAACCCCTCAAATTTAGCGTTTCTAAAGATAATTGTTTTTTTCCTTCCCTACAAACCCGTTTCAACTCAAAACCATATCTCGATCAATGGCACCAGAGTGCCATGAAAACCCTGTTGCCCAAGTGCAAAACATGTATCTAATCTTGATTTAATCTCCCTTTCTTTCCCTTCATTATCTATCTGTCAGAATATACAGATGGTTAATCATGTCTCAATTCTGGCTGCTTCACATTGTTCCAAAAGGTGTCATGTTAATTCGACCCACATAATTCTGTTTTCTGTACTATTGTAAAGATAATCTTCCTGCAGTCTGCCAACTAAAGAATGTCACTAGCCATCAGGCTCTACGAGGACTGAGTCATTAGCCACTATAGTTGCTGACTTTTAAAACCATCCCGAAAGAGTTCATGGCAGAGATCAGCAATGAGGCACTCTGTGCTCTGGGAAAACTGGCAGAACAAGCCTTCAGATAGTGAGATATGTTCAGGAGAAATGTTTTATGAACTTGGATTCTTGCATTGTCCCATACTTAGAAGAGCACTAAAAGCACTAAAATCACTAAAATTAACTAAGATATCTGTTCCTCCTGACTAGCAGCAACCTTTTACCAAGATTTGTGCACAAGTGAAAAAGAGTGTTTTATAACTGTAATTAAACACTGAAAAAGTGAAATTTTTCCCTTGTTTCTTGGCGTATTAGAAAAGTTGTGACTAATGGGCTTTTTGGAATTCATCCAATAGTAACCTCACTTGATAAAGTTTCATTCCATTTTTAATTTATTGCTATGCTGTCTATTGTCTATTTATTAATGATCATGGCCTACTGTGTCTGGATATGTAGAGTTAAGATTATGGGAACAGATAAAATGGGAATCTGAAACATTCTACATAAGTAGAGTATAAGTAGAATAAGTCAGTAGAATATAAGTAGAATAAGTAGAATATAATTTATACTACTTCATCACACGTATTAACTTATTTGCCAGTAAAGATAAGTACAATATAATGACAGCACCTTTATTTAGTTATTTCCAAATTCTGCCACAAAGGATTCAGTGTAGAGTGTATAATATCACACTTAAAAAAAAAACATTAGAATAGCAGGGCCAGGTAAAAGAATGTGAAACAACAGCAGTATTATTTTCTTATTCTAGGTATTTTCTAGTCTCTACAGTATACTGATTCACACAGCTGTAACTCATTGAGTGCAATCTGCAGGTTTAATTCCATCTTTGTCTTTAGAACACATTTTTGCATTGGTTACTGGGAAATTTAAGGAAATTTAACTTATCACTCTGTTATTCACTACTATACAATTCTGTTAGTACCCTGGTTTGGATTTTGTGTACTAGTTTGGATAACTGATATTCTGATTATCCCCATGAGGCTGGGAGTTTGTCTTGGTAATTTGCCTGTTGTATTAATTGAACTGAGGTAATGGCTCTGCTTTGCTTCTGTTAATCTCCTTTCTAGCATGTCACCTCCTCTCAAACTTGAAGGTGCAATAGCCTGATTGTGAGTATTTCCTCATCTGCTATTCCATTTGAATCACTTCAGAATCTATTATCCCATTCAAAATACATTGCAGCAGTTGCTCTATTAGATTACCACGCTTTCTGCAAAATGAACTTCCTTGTGGCATGCGAATCTGGGTCTGTTTTGATCTACCATCACCCAGATTCTGTAAGACAACTATATCTGACTACATATAATAACTCTCCAGCTGCTTAAATGCTCACAGCTAACTGGTTCTTGGTATTTCTTCTGACTCAAATTTTTGTTTCTAGTTTGACACATACCTCTTTCTCTGATGCTCTAAAACAGGGGTCCCTAACCCCGGGTCTGCGACCTGCTAGGAACCAGGCCGCACAGCAGGAGGTGAGAGGCAGGCAGGTGAGCAAAGCTTACCACCCGAACCCTCCCCCCCAACCCCCCATCTGCCACATTACTGCCTGAACCACTCACCTCCACTTCCCAGTCCACAGAAAAATTGTCTTCCACGAAACCGGTCCCTGGTGCCAAAAAGTTTGGGAACCACTGCTCTAAAATCCTTGAATATAATTCTATCAACTTGGAATTTTTCAACCATCTTTCCAGAATTTGAATTTTATTGCCTCTAACTTGCCTGCTTCTTTTGGCTAACTGAGGCAAGCAATCACAAATCTATTCAGGACTTTCAAAATACAAGCTCCTAGAAGCAGCAAGTTGACTAGCATTCTGGCCCAGTCAATTTGACTTAGCTTTGAAGAATCAGACATTTACCAGATTATCATTTTGTTCATCTCTATCTACCCCATTTTGCTTAAATTAATTAGCCCACACTTGGCCTAATTGGTTCAATTCATCTAAGTTACCAAATCTGTAGACAGAGTCATTTGTAGTATTCATTATCCATTTAATGTCCATGAGATCATTACTAATGAACCTGCTTTCATTTTTTATACCGGCAATTTGCTTCTTCCCTACTTTTCTTGATTAATTATATAGAGTTTTATCAGTTTTATTGATCTTTTCAAAACACAAGCATTTGAGTTCATTGTTTTCCATATTGTCTTCTGTTTCCAATTTCATTGAGTTTTACTCTAATTTATTTTTGCTCTAATTTTCTTCTGCTTGTTTTAGACCTGAATTGTTATTCTTTATCTAGTTTCCTAAGGTAAAGGCTTAGGTTATTGATTTTAGAAATTTCTTATTTTATAACATATGCAGTTAATGCCATAAATTTTAGCCTTACCATTGCCGTCACAGGACCTAGCAAATTTGACTAGGTTTATATTATTTTTTTTTAGTTATAAATAGTTTAAATTCCTCTTGGGCTAATTGGTGCTAAATTACCAATGTGTTATTTAGAAATTTGTTGTGTAATTTTTGAATATTTGACACTTTTCCAGCTATCTTTCTGGTATTGATTTCTAGTTAAATTCCATTGTGATCTGAGGATATACTTTGTATAATCTCTATTCCTTTTAAGTTAAGTTGTGTTTTATATCTTAGAATATGGTTTAACTTGGTAAATGTTCCATTTGACCTTGAGAAGTATCTGTAATCTGCTGGCTGGTGACTGTAATATTCCTTACATGTCAAGTAGATCAATTTCACTGACAGTGCTATTTGGGTCAACTATATCTTTACTGATTTTCTCCCTGCTTGATTTGATAATTACTGAAAAAGGAGTATTAAAGTCCTTAACTATGATAGTAGAATTGTTTATTTCTCTTTCCAGTTCTATTAGTCTTTGACTAAAGCTTTTTGACAGTCTCTTGTTAGGTGCATACACATTTAGGAGGATTTTTTTTTGAGAATTGATGTATTTATCTTCTATAATATCTCTGTCCCTGATAATTATACCTGATAATTTTCCTTGCTCTGAATTTGGCTTTGTCTAAAGTAATATAACTACTCTAGCTTTCTTTTGATTAATGTGAGACTGGTATATATTTCTTTATTCATTTACTTTTAATTTTCCTTTCTCTGTATATTTAATGTTTATTTCTTGTAGAAAATATAGTTGAATATGTTTTATCCTTTTCAACAAGCTGTTTTTTTAGTTGGTTCATTTACTCCATTCTCATTTAAAGAGGTTATTTATGTAGTTGGATTAGTATCTGCCATGTTTGTAACTGTTTTCTATAGATTCTATTTCTTCTCCTCCACCACCAACATTTTCTTGCCTTGTCTGGTTTTAATGGATTATTTTTTATGATTCAATTCTATCTCCTCCATTAGCATGTCGATTGTGTTTCTATAAAAAAATTTAGTGATTGCCTTAGAGTTTCTAATACATAATTTTAACTATTCTAAAACTACATTAAAATAACACTATATTGCTTCATATATTGTGCACATACATTATAATAGAGTATTCAAATGCCTCCCTTCCATCCCTTCTAAAATTTTGGTCATTCATTTCAACTATATATATAGTATAATCTTCTAAGGCACTGTTACTAGATTTGTCAGTTCAGGCTGCTACAGTAGAATACTATAGATTGATTAGCTTTAGCAACAAACATTTATCGCTCACATTTCTGGAGGGCGGGAAGTTCAAGATCAAAGCGCCAGCAGATTAGATATCTGGTGAGAGCCCTCTTCCTGGTTTGTAACCATCTTCTTGCCATAGCTTCACATGGCTGAGAGATCTCTTGTCTCCTCTTTTTATAAGGGCAATAATCCCATCAAGAAGGCCCTACTCTCGTGACCTAATCTAAGCCTGATTACCTTGAAAAAGCCCCACCTCGAAATGGGGACTACAGCTTCAGCGTATTAATTTGAGGAGAACATAAGCATTCAGAAAATAGCAGTTACTATTTTTTAATTTAAACAGTTATATTTTAGACCACTTTAGAGTAAGAATAATGAAAGATTTTATTTTGCTTTCATTTTTTCCTTCTCTGACACTTTTCCTTTGTTTATGTAGAAAATGTTTCTGACCTAAATCTTTCCTCTGCCTGAAGAATTTCATTCTTCTAAAGGATATCTGCATTCCTTGGCTCACAGCCCCTTCCTCTATCTCTAATGACAGCAAAGTTGACTCTCTCTGCTTCTTCTGTAACCATATCTTCCTCTTAGTCTCACCTCAGCAGGGAGAGGTTCTCTGCTTTTACAGACTTATGTGTTTAGTGAAGGCACACATTGATAATTTCCCTATCTCAAGGTCCTTAACCTTAGTCACATCTTCAACATCCCTGTTTTCCCTGTAAGGTAACATATTCACAAGTTCCAGTGTTTGTAGACATCTTTGGAGGGCCATTACTAAAATATTTTGTAAAAAATTAAGATAAAGACATAGTGAAATTGTGGTGATAATCTTGTTGCTGAAAATTTTATCAGTGAAAGACAATGTAATAACTCTCAAAGCATACAGAAAAGTGAGAAAAAATATTTTTCATGAAACATAAAATGTTATTTATCCAAGATAAACTTAAGAGCTTTTACCCATACATACCAGTAAAAAGTGTTTTACAAATAACTTCTAAACTATATAAGATTAAATAAAGAACCCACTTGAGGGCTTCCCTGGTGGTGCAGTGGTTGAGAGTCCGCCTGCCGATGCAGGGGACATGGGTTCGTGCCCCGGTCCGGGAAGATCCCACATGCCGCGGAGCGGCTGGGCCCGTGAGCCATGGCCACCGAGCCTTCGCGTCCGGAGCCTGTGCTCCGCAACGGGAGAGGCCACAACAGTGAGAGGCCTGCATACTGGAAAAAAACAACAACAAAAAAAGAACCCACTGGAGTTTTAAAAACACATTTTATTATGCTCAGTAATTATTGGTCAAAATATATCATAGCAACATAAAAATGTACTATGTAGCAAATAAAAATTTTTAAATGCAAGATTATTTCTAATTTTGCTTAGAGTAGCCACAGCGAAGCAAAATAAATGGAAAAATAAAATTTTATGTATGACGTAGTTAGTGTATTCATGACGCCAATTCAGGACTTCCAGGCAGTCCAGTGGTTAAGACTCCATGCTTCCACTGCAGGGGGCATGGGTTCAATCCGTGGTTGGGGAACTAAGATCCCACAAGCAGTACAGTGCGGCCAAAAAAAAAAAATGATGCCAATTCTATCCAAATTTTGGTATAGAATCAGTGCAACTTTTTCCAATATCAGTATGTAAAATGGATGGGGAGTGTGGGGGAAAATGCCTTCCTTACAGATGAATACCATAAGTGTAATAAGCAATCACGTAGAAGCAATGATGGAATTACAAAATCATCACTTTGCTGCCATCGAGGTTGACTGAGCAAAGAATCATCAGTGAATGCTAAAGATGGGGGTAAAAGCTTTATGCTGAACAAGAGAGTTTTATAGTTCAAAATATCTCTTAAAAATTACTTATTATAATAATAAATTTACAGAAGAGAAATCTGGCTGAGGCCATAATAACCAAGGGATCAAAGATTACGTCATTAATAATGGAACAAACTAACATCATGTATCATCTGATATAATGCACTGGGAATGTCACAACATAACTTCTGCCAGGGGATGAAGAAGTGCAAACTTACTATTTGCTTGTAAGGCAAAGTTCAGACGTATTTAGTGAAAGCGTTAATGATAGCAAATAAAAGAGTACTCTTTACTATGGTTTGTGCTAATAATAAAGAAGGATGAGTGAGATTAAAGCGGAATACAGTACATGGTCTAGGTTAAATTCAGCACATCTCCCTGAGAAATATTAGACATCAAGGATGTGTGGCTTGGTTCACTAAAGGATGTGAGGAATTAATGAGGTGACAGACTGTTCCTTATCTGGCAGAATATTTTTGTCTCAAACTTGTAGATCAAAAAGAGGTTTAATTTCATAAGAGAATTATTAACCTAGCTGATTATTTAGCAGCCAATATTTTAAGAACAAAAACTCTTCAAAAATTATGTCAAAAGAAGTTGTTTTCATTAAAAAAGAGATAATAGATACTTGTTTGGCCCTTAGAGTATATTATTTTTATACATTTTATATTTATTTACAAAATTAGACACAGATGTTGAATTAAATTCCTTATATGTGGCAACAGAACAAAATAATAGTAGAAATTCTTTGAACTGTACAGAATAAAGACAGAAGGGGTTTATCTGTTTTGTCCATAAGATATAATTCCATCGTTAGCTAGTAAAATACTATGGTCTCATATTTTACTCTCAACAAGACCAGTATTGCTCAGATAAACAGGATTGGTCAGATAAACCTAATATAATTGTAATATCAACCATATTAATAGGTAGAATGGTGTCAGAACAACACAGGGTTTAGCACTGGAAATTCAACTGTGAACCACCATGGATGATGCCCCTGCCAACAAAGAGAAAGGATAATGACTTTGAAACTTTACTAAGTGTGCTGGTGGGTGGCATGTACCAGTGTGTGTGTGTGTGTGTGTGTGTGTGTGTGTGTGTTTCACATGTCCTTTACTATCCCTAGTGACCATATGAATTTAGATGGAAAGACAGAAAGACTGAATAATTTGCCTTATTATTTATTTTTTTGAGATAGAATAAAAAACACTTTTTTCTATAGGAATATTTTAACAGTTAATCTGGGGTGAAGAAAGTTACATCAGGAGTCCACTGGGAGGAGCTGAAGTGTGCAGTCTCTCTCTCTGCATCTCTCTCTCTATGTATCTCTTTTTCACACATACATTCACGTAAACTTATAAGTCAAATGATACATTTGTCTTACTGAGACAAATCGATCAACAAAAAGCATTAGAGTTCAAGAAAAATGGTATTTCTTTCTGATTTGCTTATGTTGAGAGTAAACATCATGTATCACTGACAAATTATGAATATAGATAAATATATATATGAATCTGTATACATATATATTCATATATATTACTTTCTGAGATAAATTTTACACACACACACTACCATTTATAACTAGATAAAATAAGGATTTTGTTTATGTCCTTCATTCCTTAGTAAAACAAAATTGCCATCCTTTTACATGTAGTCTTTTTTTTTCTTTCTTTTTTTTTTTTTTTTTTTGGCAGTACGCGAGCCTCTCACTGTTGTGGCCTCGCCCATTGCAGAGCACAGGCTCCGGATGCGCAGGCCCAGCAGCCGTGGCTCACGGGCCCAGCCGCTCCGCGGCATGTGGGATCTTCCCGGACCGGGGCACGAACCCGTGTCCCCTGCTTCGGCAGGCGGACTCTCAACCACTACGCCACCAGGGAAACCCTACATGTAGTCTTTTAAAAAATATTTCTGGCTATTAAAATCCCAATCTTGGGGCCATTGCTATTGATGATAAGATATATTCTCATCCTTCAAGAAACTAAAATTACTAGTTCAGTTATAATTTCATACAACTAATACAAGTTTATAGTTTAAATGTCATTGTGGTAAATTTTATCACAATGCATTTTGAAACAACAATTTTAATAATATTTTTATGTCTACAGTAGTTCCTCTTTATCCATGGTTTCACTTTACATAGTTTCAGTTACCCGTGGTCATCCATGGTCAGAAAATATTGAATGAAAAATTCCAGAAATAAACAATGAGTAAGCTTTAAATTGAGCACCCTTATGAGTAGCATGATCAAATTTGTGCTGCCCTGCTCCATCCTGCCTTGGACACGAATCAGTCCTTTGTTTGGTATATCCATGCTGCATACTCTACCTACCCATTAGTACAGGAAAAAAAAAAGACATAGTATATATAAAGTTTGGTACTATCCTCAGTTTCAGGTGTTCACTGGGGGTCTTGGAATGTGTATTTTCTTATCTGGACCATAATGCACATGTATTTCTTTACCACTGTGCTCTTATTGATGATGATTTAATAAAAGTGATAAAATGAAATGTTAAAGGAATGAATCAGTGTACAAAAAGAACACTACCTTCCCTGATAATTCTTTCAAGGAAAACTGCATTAAATATTATTTTAGTGTAAATTGTGGATCAATTCCTTTACAATAATGATTGATTATCTCCAATATGTCAGCAATTAATTAACAAATAATGGTGAATGATACAGACAAGAACTATAGCATCCGTGAAGCCATTTCAGTTAAAGAAAGCAGGAAAGGCTTTCTGATATAATTAAACTATTAAATATGCATTTAAAAGCCAGAGGAACTCATCTAGCGAGAGTGGTCAGATATGAACAGTGGTTTGGGAGTGGCCCAGGAGCATGGGAGAGGTGAGGGAGGAAGAAAGGTGTTTCTGGCAGAAGGAGCAGAATGCATGAGTGAATAAGAAAAACACTTGGTGCAGTCTACAAAGAAGGTCCATGTAGTATGTGCAAAAGTGGCATGCTAGAGGTCAAATTTGGAGCCACATAAAGGTCATAATTTCTGTTTTAGGAATAGATTCACTTAGTCACAAATTCATAAACTTGAAAATTTATCTGTGACATTAATTATACAATACTGTCTTAATTAAGATATCAAGCAGTAGTAGGCTTAGAATAATTTCCATAATTTGCTTCAGTTTTCTTTAATGTGACAAATCAATTTTCATGGATTTTTATAATGCAGATGCTGTTGAAGTTACCATTCAGTGAAGAAACAAAAGTTGTCACAGGCAAAATTTTGTATATTTGACTTGGATATTCAGTTGATATGACATGTAGGTCAAACATTTGTTTTTTTGTTAGAAACTCCCATTACAGGCTGATACATATTCAATGTGTTATGTATCTGGAAGGTATGCTATGTACAGAATTGTGCTGCTGAATAAAATCTACATTACGACAAATAATAGACTACCTGTCATATGTGCATTGCTTTGTTTAGCTTATACTAGAGTTAGGTTTTCTTTGAAAGTTCCATTGTAATATTATAGTGACTATTTGGAAAACATTCTACATTCTACAATCACTTGGCTAAAAGTGGAAGATTATGCTGTATATAAATATTAAATGTTTAATTTCAAATTATAATTTATTCATAATAGCCATAAACTGGCTTATTTTTTATATATGGCATATTTTGTCAAAACTCAATGAACTATATACTAAAGCATTTGTATTTTATCATACAGAACTTATAGCTCAAAAATATGACTAAAGGGCTTCCCTGGTGGTGCAGTGGTTGAGAGTCCGCCTGCCGATGCAGGGGACACGGGTTCATGCCCCGGTCTGGGAAGATCCCACATGCCGCCGAGCGGCTGGGCCCGTGAGCCATGGCCGCTGAGCTTGCGCGTCCGGAGCCTGTGCTCCACAACGGGAGAGGCCACAAGAGTGAGAGGCCCGCGTACCGCAAAAAAAAAAAAAAAAAAAAAAGTGACTAAAATATTATCGTCTAAGGAGAAAAGTCAATGTAAAGTGTCAACAACTTGTTCACTAACCACAAAATGTAACTTGAAAGAAACTGGTTGGCATTTTTATGAAAAAGAAAATATATATATATATATATGTAAAAGAACAAATTACAAAAAAAAAACACTCTTCAAAAAATAGCAACACATTATTAGAGACAGATATGGGTAAGAAATTGATTAAGGTAGGTGATGTGTTCCAAGAATAATTATTTTGTTTACCTGTCTAGGTACACAATATAAAAAGATTTGTTGTTGATGTTGCTCTTTAATAAAATGTATATATTTTTGAAAAAATTTTCTTTATGCAAAAAGGATGATTTCTATGTTCATCAAGTAAAAAAAAAAACTGTTTTAGTCTCATGTAATTTTAATTATTTTAGAATTTCTTGTCACTTTCTAAGTGCCCAGCCTTTTACAATAAACAATGCTGTCATTCTATCTCTGAGTGGATAACATTAAATCATCCTCATAATCTACTTTGTCCTTCACTTTCTGCAAACCTGTCCTCTCTTCAAAATCCCCTTAGAGGATATGTGACACCACGGCCCTCATATTTACAGTCAGATGCTTGAATCTCAAAGGCTTCTATTTTCCTTAACATTTTGAATCAATACTAATTAATTTCCCAAAAAAACCCATGTTCTTTGATCTTTATATTACATACACAATTCTAACAGCAAAGATCCACATTATTTAAATATAGTCTTTACAAGTCTAACTGACCCTAGCCACACATCATCACAGCTTTTAAACTTTGATTTTTCCTTTATCACTCTAAGAATGATATCTAATCACACTTCCACAACATAGAAAAATCTTTATTAGAGCAAATCTACAGCATAATTATTTACAGGTTTAGCGATATTGCAGACATTCTGAGTCTCTTAGTAGCTATGTAATTTTAATAAAGATTTTAAACTACCTATTTGATTTAAGAATGTGAAAACTATTGCTGAGAACAGTTTCAGTAGAGTGGTTGGAATAAAAGCTTTGGTGGTCCTTGCAATGATTTAATATGTATATGTACCCAATATCTGAGACTTTGAATACTACTGGAAATGTAAACATGACTAACTAAGGATAAAATAAAGTTGAATAAGTAGTCCATTAAAGGAAAAAATGATAGTGACTTTGTTTCAAAGACTTACTCCTGTTGAGCCTTTATATGTGAAGATCACATGGTAAACCAAAATTTGACGTATTTGTATTCATATTCATTGTAATGCCTTCATCAATATGTAGTGCACTGTTTTTAAGTTTTCTAAGAAAAAATTATTATTAAAACCTGATGTTTACCTCCAAGTCTCAGCAATTAAAAATGAATATTCTCGAAAGAAACGGAAAGATATACCATGCTCTTTTACTGGAATAATTAATATTGTTAAAATGGCCATACTATCCAAAGCAATTTGCGGATTTAATGTGATCCCTATCAAATTACCCATGACATTTTTCACAGAACTAGAACAAACAATCCTAAATTTTATATGGAACCATATGAGGCATAACCACTCCACCCCACCAGGCTTCAGATAACACTACAAAGTTATAGTAATCAAAACAGAGTGGAAATGGCACAAAAACAGACATACGGACCAATGGAACAGAATAGAAACCCCAGAAATAAACCCACACACCGATGGCCAATTAATCTTCAACAAAGGAGGCAAGAATATACAATGGAGAAAAGACAGTCTCTTCAGCAAGCAGTGCTGGGAAAGCTGGACAGCCACACATAAATCAATGAACTTAGAACACACCCTCACATCATACACAAAAATAAACTCAACATGACTTAAAGACTCAAGTATAAGACATGACACCATAAAACTCCTAGAAGAGAACATAGGCAAAACATTCTCTGACATAAATTGTACCAATGTTTTCTTAGGTCAGTCTCCCAAAGCAACAGAAATAAAAACTAAAATAAACAAATGGGATCCAATCAAACTTACAAGCTTTTGTACAGCAAAGGAAACAATAAACAAAATGAGAAGACAACCTACAGACTGGGAGAAAATATTTGCAAATGATGTGACCAACAAGGGCTTAATTTCTAAAGTACACAAACAGTTCACACAACTCAACAACAAAAAAACAAACAACCCAATCAAAAAATGGACAGAAGACCTACATAGACATTTCTGCAAAGAAGACATACAGATGGCCAAAAGGCACATGAAAAGGTGCTCAACATCTCTAAATTATTAGAGAAATGCAAATCAAAACTGCAACGAGGTACCACCTCACACCAGTCAGAATGGCCATCGTTAAAAAGTGCAGTTAAGTCCCCTGGAGTGGAAAACAGGACCAAAGACTTTATATCTGTAATTATGGCTCTGAAACTTATTTTCTGTGTGAAATTTGTTTGAGGCTTTGGTAGAATCATATCCAGTTTTAGCATTCAAGTAGACCAAAGATCTTGGATGAGATAATAGGACTATATGCCACATAAATTAAGACTGTCAATTTTGATATCTCAAAATTGATACCTCAATGAAAGAAGAGTTTTCAGGAAAACTAGTCAGAATTCTTCTGTGACTGCTCAATGTAAATTCATGTTTTAATCCCATTCTACCTTTCTTATTTCTTAATACATTCTCTCAATTTATTGGTAAATGAGACAGAGGCATATAAGCAGTGAAGAATTGTCTCACCATTCCTAAGATTAATACAATAATAAGTAGAAATCAAAATGTGACAAAAAACCACATTGAGATGGTAAGTTAATAACCCAATGACTGCCTGATATGAGGAGAGGCTGGTGTTTATAAGAATTAAAATAAAATAAATTAGCAATTCTTGAGGATTTACCATATGACAGGCACTTTGCTGGGTACTTAGGCACTGCACATGCATAATCTAATAAATCTTTAAAATTCTATGAACTAGGCACTATTTTATAATCCTTTTATGAAAACAGAGAAGTTGTTTAAATTGTCTGTTATCACCATAGCTAATACATTATAGAAACTATGCTCTCTGACAAGATTTACTACAAGATACATGTATTATAAACAAGGGAAGGATTTGCATTTATCATTACAACACTGATAGGGGTGTCTTTTTTTTTTAATCCATTGGGACTAAGAAGAAAAAAGTGTCCAATGAACACATACATTTATTCCACAAATAAATGTTCAATATAGAATCAATTCTAATATAAAACTGAAATTTGGGGGCTTTGATATATACTTATTATTAGTCATTAATATCTAAACTTAAAATTTTTCCTATAATATTATATTGAGTACCTACAAGAGGAGAAAACTGTTTAGTAAAACAATGATATTCCAAAAAGTATTACCAAAAAAATAAACCATAATAGTTGCATGCTAAAATTTGTGACCTGAGGCTCTCACAAATCCAAAATGAATTCTACATAAATAATCAAAGACCTTGATGTTTGAGTTAAATTAGGATAACATCAAGTCTCTGAATAGAGATTTTGTGTTTTCTACCTTCTTTCTGTCTTTGTCTCTGTTTCTCTCTCTGTCTCTCTCTTTCTTTCTTTCTTCCTGGAACACCCACTATTAATATGTATCCTTCTATCTTTTACTATTTTCTTGTTTGTTATTCCACTGATAACAGCATGTGCTCTGACTTATCCAAGTTTAATATCACCCAGTACTTCCATATCCTTCATAAAAAATCAAAGAGATTAGAAAATATTAACTTTATTCATTCCTCCTGATTTATGTGGCTTTGACCTATATTTTAATTCTGTTATATTGTGATTTTACACAGGCAATTTTCTATTAGATTTACTCTTTTCAATAGTCTCCTTCTTCTCAGTATCTCCAAATTTCCATATTGTCTACTTCTTCTGTTTGAAAAATCATCTTATTAGTTTTAAAAACGAGGCCTACTAGAAACAAGTTCTCTCATATTTTATTTATTTGACAATGTCTTTATCTTTTTTTTTTAAAGAAGATGTTGGGGGTAGGAGTTTATTAATTAATTAATTTTTTTTTTTTTTTGCTGTGTTGGGTCTTCGTTTCTGTGCAAGGGCTTTCTCTAGCTGTGGCAAGCGGGGGCCATTCTTCATCGCAGTGCACGGGCCTCTCACTATCGCGGCCTCTCTTTTTGCAGAGCACAGGCTCCAGACGCGCAGGCTCAGTAGTTGTGGCTCACGGGCCTAGTTGCTCCACGGAATGTGGGATCCTCCCAGACCAGGGCTCGAACCCGTGTCCCCTGCATTAGCAGGCAGATTCTCAACCACTGCGCCACCAGGGAAGCCCGATCTTATCTTATCTTTGATGAATATTTTCACTTGATAGAGAATGTAAGGTTGGAATTATTTCCATGTAGGATTACAAATATACTATTTCATTGATTTCTAGCAACAATTTTTTGGAGAAATATGAGATCAAAGTAAGTAACCTGTAGTATTTCTCTAGATTCCTTAAGATTTTCTCATCTATGCTTTCTAGCAATTTTAAAATGATGAATCTGAGTAGCTGTGCTTTCATTTTGATTTTTTTTGCTCAATGTTTATGACTTTTTCTTTTAATTTGTGAAGTTATATCTTCATCAGTTCAGGAGTATTATTAGCTATTATGTCTTCAGACATTCTGCCTCATTTTCACCTCCCTTTCTGGCAATTTAAATGCTAATGGATCTTAAAGGAGTTTATTCTATAAAATGTGTCTTATAATTTATTTGGTCTGTCATATGATTCAGGACAAAATAATAAAATAAAAATCTCTTATTCAAGACTTCTTCATGTTAAAATCATTTTTAAGTTAATATTTCCCATGACTATATTTTAGAAAAAATTTTCCCCAGCAGTTAGTCTTCTAACCAAGCAAGATTTTTATTTAATTATTATTCTCTGTAAACTAAGAACATGGTATATGTGCCCATTAAATGATAACTTGAATAGACATTTCTCCAAAGAAGACAGACAAATGGCCAACAGGCACATGAAAAGATGCTCAACATCAATAAACCTCAGGGCAATGTAAGTCAAACCACCATGAGATATCACCTCACACCTGTTAGGATGGCTATTATAAAAAAACAAAAAACAACAAGTGTAGGCAAAAATATGGAGAAAAGGGAACCCTTGTGCACTGTTGGTGGGAACATGAATCGGTGGAAAATAGTATGACGTTTCACCAAAAATTTTCAAAAGAAACTACCATATAATCCAGTAATTCCATATCGGGTATATATCCAAAGGAATTGAAACCAGGTTCTCAGAAAGCTATCTGTACTCCCATGTTCATTGCACCAAGACATGAAAAAAACCTAAATTTCCATCAATAAATGACTGGATAAAAACATCTCTCTCTCTCTCTCTCTCTCTCTCTCTCTCTCTCTCTCTCTCTCTCTCACACACACACACACACACACACACACACACACACACACACACACACAGAGGAATATTATTTAGCAATAAAGTGGAAGGAAATCTTGCCATTTTTGATAACATGGATGGACCTCGAAGGCATTATGCTGACTGACGTTAAGTCAGAGAAAGACAAACACTGTATGATTTCACTTACATGTGGTATCTAAATAAGCTGAACTCATAGAAACAGAATAGACTGGCATTGCCAGAGATGAGGGTCGGGAAAGGGAATCAAGGTTGTCAAAGGTACAAATTTCCAATCATAAGTTCTGAGATGTAATGTACAGCACAGTGACTATAACTTAAAATACTATACTGTACATTTGAATGCTGCTTAGAGAGTAAATCTTGAAAGTTGTCATCACAAGAAAAAAAATTAACTATATGAGCTGCTGGGATGTAAACCAAACTTACTCTGGTAATCATTTCGCAGTTTATACCTATATTAAATCATTATGTTGTACACCTTGAACTAACACAATGTTATATGTCAATTATATCTCAACAAAACTATAAAGAAAATGTGATGCAATATTGCTCAGGCTTAAAAAAGAAGAAAATTCTGCCATATGCAATAATATGGATTAACATAGAGGACATTATACTAAGTAAATTAAGCCAATCACAGAAGCACAAACACTGTGTGATTTCACTTATATGAGTAGTCAAAGTCATAGAAACAGAGAGTTGAATGGTGGTTGCCAGAGGCTGGGAGGAGGGGAAAATGGGGAGATGCTATTCAACTTAAAGTTCCAATTATGCAAGATGAATAAATTCTAGAGATCTGCTGTATGACACTGTGCCTCTAGTTAACACCATAGTTTGCACTGAAAAATTTAAGAGGGTAATCTCATGCTAAGTGCTCTTACTGCAATTTTAAACAAAAGATATAATTAATATATTTTAAGATTTATACTTTTCCATGTTATCCTGTTGGGTCATAACCATATTTCTAAGATATATTACCAGATGTAAGTTAACATTTTTTTTGAATTTTTGGTAAAATGCTAGCTTTCTTGTGGAAAATTGAATAAAGATGAGTAGTCTAAGTATTTAGCAGTATGTTTTTGGCAGCACTAAAGAAGCAAAACACTTCACTTGACTAAGCCAAAGCTAAGGTAATGCATAATTTTTATCCATTTAGTGTTTAGAGGTTTGAAAAAGAGAACCTAATTGGTAAGAATTTATGCAAAGGATACATATCTAGAATATTTGTCAAAATATGAAAGGAAAGTTTTATGGGACATTAAGCTAAGCATTGTCAGTAGAGTTATAGCTGTTATTTTTATAGCTTAAGAATAATGGGATGCATACTAATCAAAATAGTCCACCTTATATTTTGCATATTCTATTCAGAATTCTTTTGAAAGGATCCACTGGAACATTTCTCTGACCATTTAATGTGTATTTTTCTAATAATTTATAAAATAAAATAAAATAATTACCATATATTACCATGGTAATTTGAATAGCTTTAGTAGCTGAAAAGGTAATTCAAGAAATAGAAACTGCAAAAGATAATGCTGAGTCAGAGAACTGAAAGAATTTTCTTTCTTATTCCTCCTCTATTTTTCAAAATTAACGTAATTTTATGACACAATATAAATATTCAATCAATCTCATTTCTCCATATGCCTAAGAGTTTTCTCTATTCTACTCAAAATTGTTTAAGCGCCCTATCCATAATCTTAGCATATCTTGTAGCCCCTGCCAAGAATTCAGATGAGAGAAGCTCCAACCAAATTCTTCACTGAGTCTTCATAAGGACATAGCCAGAGTTACTCAAACAGCTCCTTAATTCCTAATCCACAGAAACTGAGATGATAAATCTTTGTTCTGAGAGACAGTTTGTTATGCAACAATAGGTAACTAATATACTCTACTTAAGCTATGATATGTTTGGGGCATATTATGTTTTTCTCCAGCTACTTATGGCTGTTAAAAGTAATTCTAAGACAGTATAAATCTCCAACTATATAGCACATTTAAAGTTTTGCTTTTTTCCAATGCAGATTAAATTCAGGCTCAAGGAATTTGGGATTCCTCCTTCTCTGATCTTCTTGACACTAGTTCCTCTGCACACACATCTTTTTAATTATCAGGCTTGTGAATATGCAGTTTCCCTCTTGTTGGTGGTTACTGCTTTTCTGACTTATGCTGACTGGCTGTCAATATTTTCTGAATGATAAACATCCCACTTTTGTCCTTTTTGTAGGGTGCATGTATAGGTTCATGATGGATACCTGCAAAGCTACCCAACCACCCAATTAGCTGATGTGGAAGACTTGGTGTTGACCCAGCATCTTCTCCCTCTCCTCCTTTCCAACCTCAGCTCCCACCACCAGTGGTTCTCAGTCCTAGCCTTTTTTTTTTGCTACAAACTCTGACCTGTTGAGAAGATCGTTTGTTAAGATACTACAGCGCTAATCAACTACAGCTTCTTTCCACAGTGTCCATTTGATCCATCAAAAAATCATGTACTCTCTCACAATATGATAGGAGTGGTGGCAACTCCTGGGTCAACCGTTCTTTCTGATCTTCCCTCTCTCTGCAATTTCCTATCACCCTGTTCTAAAATGAACAAGAGTAGATTTTTAAATCTTGTACCCACACTGATATAAAATGGGGAAGGAAATGCCTGTTTATGGTTCTTATAGGCATGCTTAATTTTCCCAAATATTTTTTTCCTGGAGGATCCCAGGATCTATGTTTACAGGAACATAATTACAAAGAGGGAGAGAGTAACCTTTCAGCAAATATACTGTCCCTAAAATACTGTTGACAAGGCCTCTTCCCCCTTCCCCTTCTGAAGTTGGTAGGGACTTAGTTGTTTTATTATAAAGACCTGTTCCGCTCTATTTTCAAAAGCCCTACTAAAGGTATCTTGGTGGACTGCTGGTTATCATAAGAACATGAGGAGTGTTTGGTATCTTTTTGTAAATATTGGACCTTAACTGCAATTCACTTTCTGTGTGTTCAGCAGTAATATAGAGACTAAATTGGCTTTTTTTTTTTTTTTGCATTTTCACTGATTGTGAGCGTTTTAGGAAGTCACTTAAGTCACTTCAAGTCTCTGGGACTCAGTTTCCTCAACTGAGAAGTGTGTGTGAGACTAGGCGATTATCACCTGTAATACTGCATGGCTATTTTTAATAGCACTTGTATGTAACTGTATTCGTTTGGGTATATTCCTAAGAGTAGCATCATTGAGTCATATGATGATTCTATGTTTAACTTTTTGAGGAAATGCCAAAATGTTTCTACAGTGACTGAAACATTTTACATTCCTACTAGCAATGCAGGAGGGTTCCAATTTCTCCATGTCCTCACTAACACATTGCTTTCCTGTTGTTTTCTTTTTTTTTATTATACCATCCTAGTGGGTGTGAAGTGGTATCTCAATTTACATTTGCTTAATTATTCATGAGATTTAGCTTCTTCCCGTTTCTAGTTCAACATTTGTATATCTTCTTTGGAGAAGTGTTTTTTCAACTCTTCCCTCATTTTTCACTTGAGTTGTTTAGCTCTTTCATCGTTGACTTGTGAAAGTTTGTTATATATTCTGGATACTAAAGTCTTATCAGATATATAGTTTGTAATATTTTCTCCCATTTTGTAGGTTTTTTTTTTAATTTCTTGATAATGTCCTTGATGCACAAAAGCTTTTCATTTTGATCCAGCCAAAATTTTCTTTTTCTCTTGTTTCCTTTGTTTTTTGTATTATATGTAAAATTTCACTGGCAAATGCAAAGTCATGAAGATTTACTCCTATGTTTTCTCTAAGAATTTTTGAATTTTAGTACTTCCAGTACAATTTGAATAGCAGTGGTGAAATATTATTCGTGTCTTTTTCTTAACCTTTGTGGGAAAGTTTACAGTCGTTTGCCTGAATATGCTGTTAGCTTTGGGTTTTTCAAATACCCTTTACCATGTTGAAGAAGTTACCTCTATTCCTAGTTTTCTGATTGTTTTTAATCATGAAAGGGTGTTGGATTTTGTCAAATGCTTCTTTTCTGTGTTAATTGAGATAATTATGTGTTTTCCTTTTTCCCATCATTTCAGTAATGTGGTATATTATATTGATTGATTGATTTTTAACCATCCTTACATTCCTGAAATGAATCTAACCTGTTCATAGTGTATAATATTTTTAATATGCTGTTGGATTGGGTTTGCTAATATTTTGTTCAGGAGTTTTGTATCTATATTCATAAGCTATTAATCTGTAGTTTTCTTTTTCACTGGTGTCTTTTTCTGGCTTTGATAGGGTAATGCTGGCCACATAGCATTAGTTAGGAAGTGTTCTCTTCTGCCTGCTTGGGACATAAAACATCTTATGCACTAGAGTTCTCTTACCAGTTTCAACTCTCTTCTACTGTAATATGAGTGAAAAATAAAATTTTACCTCATTGAAACTATTTTATTTTGGGGTCTCTTTGTTAAGGTGTCTTATGCTATATGCTAAATAATTCAAGATTCATAAAGATTCATCAGTATGTAATTGTAACTCAAAATGTGCTAGAGTGAAGTTAAATAAAGACAGTGTTTAGATGGAGAAAAACAGAAGGATCACAACAGGACCCTTGGTTTTTACATTATTCAGAGTTAGATAATAAAAGAAAGAATAAACATAATTTCCTAAAAGATTAAAAAGTACTGATGAGAGATCAAGAACTATAAGAATAGAGAAGTAAAGCATACATTTATCTGGATCAGTATTTCTCAACTGAAGGCCACAGTCCCCGGGGAGCACTTGAATATATAAGAAGGCATTTATTCCTTTGCTGTTGTTTTTCTTGGCCTAATAACTAGGGTTGCCATTTGACAAAAATGTTCACATTGAAATATACTGTGTTAAATATGGTTGTTTTCTCCTATTCTCTATTTTGAAATAAAGTTATCCCAAGACTTTTCAATGAAGTAAAAAAAAAAATCTTATGATGAATTTATATCAAAACCAGATTTCATATAAGCAATTAGGTCAATTTATATAAAAATGAGATTACATATCAGTGATTAGAACAATTTATATGAAAAACATGGCTTCGTATCAGTAAATATTCTATCTCATAGCTATAAATTACATCTGAAATCTATAGCAACATTTCCATCAATTTGGTGACATGGACACATTAGTTCTGTTTATTTTTGCTTGTGTACATTGAATAAAAGGTGTTGACTAAAAAAGTACCTGTGTTAATTTGCTTGTGGCCATATATAATTAGTTTAATGTCAAAACATTTCTTAATTTAAAAGTCACCTATGAGACATTTGCTTCTATTCTAGGAAGCAATGAATATTTAATTTGCTTAACTTTAAAAATAATGTCATCATCATCATCATCATCCTCAACATCATCATCATCATCTTGAGCATCATCTTGCATAGTCCATGGATTTAATCTGTAGTTATGATAGTGGGCAGAGACTCCTGTCTAGGAGTCTAGGCTAGAGACCATGCTTAGCCATGGGTTTGTTCTCAGTGAAGTCAATCACAATATGTAAAGGGGTGTGACAAATTCATATTCAGTATGGATAACTATAATATACTAAGGGATTCTATGTAATCATCCTGGAGATAAAGAAAAAAGAACAGATGTATCTAAAGAGTGCTGATGTCATGGATTGTGGTTGTTTCTTTTGAAACATGGCTTTCTTGGTGGCTATGCAACAGACCTCTCACTAAATATAATCTATCCTCATTGTTTATAAATTCCACTTTTGTGTATTTACCTGCTCACTATAATATATATCTGTGACCCCAAAATCAATATTCGTTATACTTTGGTAATCATTGCAGACATGCACAGAGCATGAAAAATTTGAATCACTTGATTCATATGTTCCTAGCTGAGGTCAAACAGGATTAAACTCTGCCTTCTTGTTTCAGCTTTCATATACAGATGACCAAAAAAATGGAGACGGTATGGGGCAGTGCAGTGTAGTTAGTGCAAGAAGCTCTGGCTCTCGGGCAGTTGGACAGGGTGTGAAAAACAGCTCTGGTGCCTGTTAGTGGGATGGTCTCAAGCAAGTCACTTACTTCTGAACCTTATTTCTCTGTTTTAAAATAAAGAAAATAGACTTTACAAGGATGAGTTGTTTTTATGATTTAAGATTATAATCTATGTGAGATATGCAGATTACATACATATACATATTTGCCAGTAGCAATAGATCAGTGTCCATGATAATTTTATAGAACATAATTGCTGCAAATAACAAGAATCACCTGTCTTTGTTTGATACATGAGTAGTGAATGTATGACTGCTGCATACGTTATCCCTTGTAGAAGAGGTCTGACATTCCATAAAGCTTGAAGAAACATTTACCATTAATGGATTCAGTTGCTATATTTAGGGTAGAGAACAAATGACATTGTTGAGATACGAAAATTGAAAAAAATCAAACATAAATCCTAGTTTGGGGGAATAATGCACATGTACATTACCTTGATTGTGGAGATAATTTTGCAGTTGTATACGTATGTCAAACCATATAAAACTGTCTACTTTATAGTTCATTAACACTTTATAAAAAGTAATCATAAGTCAAAGAGGAAAGTAGAAGAACAAGTGGCAAGATTGGGGAGGTATCAGAAGCAAGGTGAAATTAATTTCAAGTAGCTGGTTGACAATGGCAATTCAAAACTAAGATGATTTATAATGATGAATCATACTACCTTGTTCTCATGTTCACATAAGACCTTCCACTTTACTACCTAGGATGGAATAATACCCTCGTAATGTTTTTTGGTACCACTCACCAATTTGTTCACTCACAGAGTCTTCACTGAGGGAAGTGATAGATCTGATGGATATCAATTTGTCCGTATTTCTAAAACAAGTTGTTATTTTTTTCAAGACAAAGAATATTTCTTATGCATTGCTCTTCTTCTTAACACCAATAGCTTCTCTTACCTGCATGATATAATCACTAATAGTACTTGATGATGATGAAAGTAAAGGATTTTTCTATTCATTTTCTGCCCCAAGTAGCGAGATAACTTCAACAAGGCTCTCACCTTTGCAGAAGACCCTTCACTTTTGAACTTTTCAAACATGAACAGCTGGGAGGTGAATGTGATTATGATCAGATTCTTACCTTACCTTTCCTTACCTTACTTCACCTTACCTTGCCTTACTCTTCCTAGGTTTGATAAAAACGTTGGAAGATATGCCATTTATTCCAATTTAGAACTCAATAGGCATAAAGATGTGAAAAATTGGGCAACAAATGTCACACTGAACCTCCATGAACAGTAATTGGAAAAAGTCTCCTGCACTGTAAAATAAGTTAACTGCGATACTGCCAAACTGAGATCACACAAACCAAAATAGTTCCCTTAAAAATACATATATATAAAATTTATTTTTTAATGACCCAGTGCAATTGCTTTCCTATTCTATCCCTCCATTCTCTCTTTGATGACATAGCTCCAATTTTGTCTGAAAGTTCATCATCAGTGACAATGTGTTCAGGGAATGAGACCCTCTCTAGCTTCAAGGGTACAAAATAATTTGTTCAGGACAACAGTGATTATCTTATTCCCTTGTTATTATTTGTTTATTCCTGCAGAAGTGACCCAATTCTACTTAATGAGAATTGAAAGTCTTTGGGGAAGTTTCTAGAAAATTATTTATTTCCTTGCTAATAAAAAGTGTTAAACAGGAATATCCCTCTTCTCGCTCTTGGATATTTTCATATTTTTACTGTTTATGCCCATAATAGACATGCTACAATCCTAAAAAACATACAATGTATAAAAACTAAAGAAATAGAAAATTTAAATAAACATCTTTGAAACTTCTCAATGATAAATTATCCATAAAATGTTATAGACTACTAGATAAAAAATCATAAGTTAATTTCTTGAGGAATTACTAAACCTATGAAGTAGAATTGGGGAAACAATGATTTGAGACCCCTTATTTAGAAAGACTTTAATTTGCAAGAATCATGTGACTTATTGAAGAAAAAAGGGTACTGTTAAATTAATAGTTGTAGATATGGAGCAATCATATTTTCTAAACCAAATTCAAATTTGTTCACTATTGTATTTAGCCATTAAATATGTATGTGTTGTATACCCAATGTCTAATTCATCTTTAATTTTTCCAGGGGCATAAAAAATAACACAATTAGAACACAAACTTGATTTTGTACACATTTTGAGGATTAAAATTGGAAGGGCCTGGCAATTCTTGAATGTACTTTGGACATGGGGCAAAAAAACTCAGAAAATAAAGCTGAATATATAAATAAAAGCCCCAAATTTATATTCTAAAAAGGAACATGGAGAAAGGATAAGAAAGGAAGATATATTTCTGCCTCAATGAACTTAATTTTTAAGTTATGTTTCTGGACATATTTGACTAAGGAACTGCATCTACCCTTTCCTCAATAAGCCCTAACTCTTGTTTCTTTTAAAAAAATCTCTGAATTTGCTTCAAGTTGAATATTGTTACTATTAAAAAGGTAAACCAGTTTTCCTCCTACTTTTTTATTATAAAAGATATATAAAGGTAATAGTTAATATTTATAACCCACATCACATACTTCCTGTGTTGGATCATTTTGATATTAAAAACATTTGGCACATTATAAAATTTATTCTACAGTGATATTTCTTAATTAGTTAATTGACTTGTGTGACCTCTAATCTTAATCTGTATGCCTTTTGAATCTGATTCATAAATATTTTATCAAATTCATTAACATTTAAGCCTTTTTGCAATTACAGGTCTTAATGATTAATTTTCAGATAGGATTTTTTGTAATCTTTCCTTGCTCAGTTTATGTAAGGAAAGAGATGGGCTACTAGTTAATATTCCTTTTAAAATTTAATTTAGAAAATTAAATTGGTAGAACTTTGATCTTCACATTTTTCTGGTTCTATCACATTACTTGTTAGAGCCAGAGAGGTTAAGAATTTGTCCAAACATGCAGAGAATCACACACATTACACACAAACACACACATATATGCTCTTTTCACCATTCTCCCACAAATAGTTCCAGACAACCCTTCACCCCAGGCCATGTTCCCAATTTCATAATTTGAATGCATTATGGTGCTTCTTCTTAGAGGATAATTACATTATTCCCATCATGTATGACATCTCTGTTTATTTCAGGCACCTTAAAAACCCAATTCGCTCAAAGATGACACCAAAAGCACAGGCAACAAAAGCAAAAATAGGTAAGTGGGACTATATCAAAGCAAAGGTTCCACACAGCAAAGGAAACAACACAGAAAAAGGCAATTTATGGAATGAGAGAAAATATTTGCAAATCATATATCCGATAAGAGCTAATATTCAAAATATATAAAGAACATCTTCAACTTAATAGCAAAGACACAAATAACCCAATTTTTAAAATGTGAAAAGGACTCAAAAATACATTTTTCCAAAGAAGACATACAAATGGCCAACAGGTATACAAAAGGATGCTCAATATCATTAATCATTAGGGAAATGAAAGTCAAAACCATAATGATATATTAACTCATACCTGTTAGGATGGTTCTTATCAAAAAAGCAAAAGATGACAAGTGCTGGCAAGGATGTGGAGAAATTGGAACTTTGGGAAACTGTTGGTGGGAATGCAAAATGGTGCAGTTCCTATGGAAAACAGTATGGAGGTTCCTTAAAAATCTTAAAAAAAAAAAGCTTCAATATGATTCAGCAATCATACTTCTGGATATGTAGTAAAAAAAAAAAAATGAAGTCAGGATCTCAAAGAATAATGTTCCATGTTCACTGCAACATTGTTCACAATAGCTAGAATGTGGAAACTGACTAAACATCCATCAGATGAATGGATAAAGAAAATATGATAAGTACATACAATTGAATATTATTTAGCCTTAAAAAAGAAGAAAATCCTGCCACATATGACAACATATTGATAGATTAACATGGAGGACTTTATACTAAGGGAAATAAGCCAGTCACAGAAGGACAAAACTGTGTGACTTCATTTATATGAGGTGTCTAAAATAGTCAAACTCATAGAAAGAGAGTAGAATAGTGGATGGGGGGAGGGGGAAATGGGAGATGATATTCAACTTAAAGTTTTAGTTATGCAAAATAAATAAGTTCTAGATTTCTGATGTACAATATTGTGCCTAGAATTAACAACACTGTTTTGTACACTTAAAAACAAAAAATCCAATCTTCCCCTACCACCTCTTATGACTAAGATATTCATGCTAATAGTAGTGTGTAATTCCTAATCCAACCGAATTCCCCCATCCCTCTCAGCTCTGTAATAACACCATAGTTATTATTAACAGTATTCCTTATGTCTTAAACTATTTCCCTAATGTCCCTTCAATTTCTGCCTTATCTTTAACCATGTTGTCCATGAAAACACTGTATCACCTATAACTTATAAAGCAGAGTATATTTTTCTTTCCCACTCCCGATACCTGAAGTCCAAGAAGTGGGACTCTCTCGCTCTCCTTTGCTGCAAGCAGAACACTAGACCTCCTTCTTAGTTCACAAACTTGAGTTCCATTAAAGGATACCATTTGGCTACACTAACTTCTACCATTCCTCCCTGCTTTCATTACTGACTTTTCAATCATATTCCTTAACTTACTGAAGTCTTCACCACCTGGATTAATGTCTTTTATCATGTTTTCTTGTGATGTATTTTATCACGGTGTCTGTTACCACCATTTCAGATGACTCATTTAACAGATACATCTGTTAATTTTTTACCCCAGTCAAAAAAACCTTTTCCTACCACTTCCTATCTTTCTTCCTCACTTGCTCTAAAAAAACTATTTTTAACCATATGGAATTTCCAGTTCACTGAAATTTTTTCTACTTTACAGAAAGTCTCTCTTTTCTCCAAATTAGATCACATAATTTGGCAATAACAATACCCTATAGTCACTGTAAAAAATACACATCTTTCTCATTTCTATTATATACACCTGAGGGGGGAGGGGAAACAGCATCTCACTAGAAAAGATGACTACTGTCTACTAACATAACAAAACAAAACTAAATAAATAGCTCACCTGAATAGCTCAATATTGCTGGAGAAAAATCACCCCAAATTAATTTACTTTACCAAAAAATTATGACCTCAAGCCTCATATGTGCATTTAAAGCTTCCCAGCAAAAATTCTATATTACTTCCCTTGCAAATCAGGGCATCATACCAAAATTTACTATTGTACATCCACATTGACCTTAATAGTGCCTGTGTGATACCACTCTTCAGCTTTTAAATATTTGGAAAATACAGTAGATAATAGAGGAAACTGCCCTCAGTTTTCCAATTTCCAATTTAATTTAAAATTTACATTCAATTTACAACTTTTAATTTATAAGATTTGAATGTGTCTTCCTTTTCTCTCAGTTCTCTAAATAGATAAATGCAACTGAGCAGGACCCTATGGGGCCTTCCCAGAATAGATGTCCTGTACTCTGCCTGCCTCTTGTCCATAGAAAAACTTTAGCCTACGAGGCTTTCCCCGAGTTCCAAAGAGTAAATTTAATCAGTGAAGTGAGAATACAGAAAGAAAGGAGAACAGTTAAGCAAGACAAAATAATAAGTTAGCCATTAAACAAAGTCAAGGACCTTTAGTTCCTCCTCAAGGGCCATAGATAATATTCTGAGCCATATCCTTTGCACTGTTTTGCAGATACTGAAATCTCCACGAGGTGGATGAGGTTAACTCTATGCTGCCCACAAGCACGTAGACCTCAGACAGGTTGGAACCAGAAGGTTGATGATGTTGACTCCCAATTACTGTACAACCAACCAATCAGAACAATGTCCATGAGCTGATCATATACCCTACAAACCCCCTCCCTCACCCTATCTTTAAAAACCTTTCCCTGAAAGCCTTCAGGAGTTGGGGGGCCTTGTAAGCATTAGCTACTTGGACTCCTTGCTTCGTGCCCTGCAATAAACTCTGCACTTTCCTTCTCCACAACCCAGTGTCAGTAGGTTGGCTTTACTGTGCATGGACAAGTGGACCCAAGTTTGGTTTGGTGTGGTGACATAAATAGTTCCTGCCTTTATCAAAGTACAGTCTGTTCTCTTTATGCTCTGGGAATCGGCTCCCATGTCATCTTCTCAAGGATTAATTCCTTAAATATTATGTCTATACCTTATATTAAACAACTCATCTAAACTATTATATAATTCATACCCATATACACAAATCTTCCCACCTCTCATCTTTGAAAATACCTTCTCCTGGTCCCATTCAACCACTACAGCCACCACCTAAATTTTGTTTCTTTTAATGGAAAATATGATCAAAAAATATTTCCATAGTTTTATCATCCACCCTCTCATCCCCTGATTATCTCATCAATCTTCTGTCATCCTCAAATAAAACAGATCTTTTCAAATTCTTAATGAGAATGGACTTTTTGGTAAGCTATTTGAAGGTTCCTTTCTTAAAACATACTTTTCTAATTTAACTTACATCTCAACTGGCTCTTAATCTGCCCTATTGTTTGTCTCCTTATCTTACCGGTTTCCATAATTTTGTAATAACTCTAAGTTCTGTTCTGTTCCTTGTTCTGTCTTTACTTTCTCTTTGAGTGATAACAAGGCAACATATGAACCCAGAACTTTAACAAACAACTGGGTACACACACACACACACACACACACACACTCACACACACACACACACCTTCCCTGATAACCAAATTAACCTAATTGACTCTCTACTGGACATCTACAATTGTATGTCACAAGGTTTTGAGAATAAGTATTATTTTATATTCTAAAGTCTGATGATTCTATTATCTGAAGACAACAGTGGCAGGTCATTAAATATCAGATGCCTAGAGAGCCATTAATTTTAAGGTCTGCTTAATAGTCAGGTTCTTAGCTTCATCTCTTTTTGGCTGCTGGTAATTTCTTTTATTCTCCTGTGAGTATAGTCATGCTCTTCCATTGTTTGTTATAGGAAGGCTGCATTTTAGGCACTTGCACCTGTTATTTGCTTTTAGATGCAAGCTTTTCCCCCAAGAACTTCACAACCTACATATTTCAGGTAAAATATCTGCTCTAAAGAAAATCCTCTACTGATAATTCTAACTATAGTTATTATTTTTCATCCTATTCACTTTCTATATAGCATTTATTTATATGTTTACTTAAATTATTCATTTTTAAAATTGTTTATTACTTATTTCCATCCTTATATGTTTAATGGGAACATTTCTTATGAGACAGCTTTATAAAGTAAAAAGGAGATAATCCTAAAATCATTTCATTTTCTTTATGAAACTATCATTCTTATTTTACATACCCCTTTACCTTCTGCATCTTTTAGCTAAGCTGTTCCAAACTCTTTGCCGTTGGCCCTGATCTCTCCCTGAGCTTCTGATAACTCTTTGAAGACCAAACCAAATTTTCGTAAGTATTTGGGCAGGTATTCTGCAATAAGCATGTTCAGATCATTACTCATTATATTACTGCAAACTTCAAATATAATTTCTGTCCATTGCTGTTGTCACAGAATGTGTCAAGCAGAGTACCATGCACCAATTATCAATGCCAATGGAGTAAAGTACTGTGTACTGGTTATCAATCACAAGGGAGGAAACACTTTCGTCCATTGCATCCTGGTATTGAAGTTGCCAAAAACAAAAACAAAAACAAAAACCACAGAGCAGTCAAGCTCTGGATGGAGCAATATTTTACTTACATGGACAAGAGACACAGCAAGATCCGCTTCAGTTGTGAGTGTCAATCCTCCATGGACAGCAGGTCTCTCCTGGATGACAACAGTAGGGCAATTTGCCTAGTGCACCTTCTCGTGCAGTAATGGAAGAAACCAGCAGTGGGGTTCGTCAGGTGTCATGTGATGTGCATGCTGCAGAGACAAAAGAACACTCATTACCCCTGGAAAAGGAAAAGATATTCCCATATAAGGCAATAAGGCAATAAGGCAATAAGCCTGACACAGTCTGTTTGGGTTCTTCATCTCTTGGTAAGGATGTGTTACAGGCCCAAGGCCCATTCCTACATGGCAAAGTGGAGGCTGAAAGACTACAGTCGTGGACTGCTTTTTCCAATAGAATGGAATTAACATTTTACCTGGAAGTCATATTTAAAATTTTTCTCTTCCTTTTGAACTAACTGGAAACCATGCTCTGCTATTTATTTATTTATTTATTTTTGGCTGCGTTGGGTCTTTTTTGCCGCACACAGGCTTTCTCTAGTTGCGGTGAGCAGGGGCTACTCTTTGCTGCAGAGCACGGGCTCTAGGCGCACGGGCTTCAGTAGTTGTGGCATGTGGGGTTAGTTGCTCCATGGCATATGGGATCTTCCTGGACCAGGGCTCGAAACCGTGTCCCCTGCATTGGCAGGTGGATTCTTAACCACTGTACCACCAAGGAAGTCCCTGCTCTGCTATTTTAACATCAAAATATTTGCCATTTCCTTATCACAGTAACTAAGTGTATTGTGAAAGGTAAATTATTCACTATCATTCAATTGTACAATTATAATAGTCTTATAATTGGTCATTTATATCCCTTTCATGTCTCCAAAATTGTACACATTTTAATTAGAATTGTGCTTATAAAATAAAACTTGCATATTATAATTTTCTTACCCAAACATTTTCTAGTTTACTCATGAAATTAAAAAAAAAAAGTTCCCAGTCATTATTCAAAGTCAACTAACCCATTTATCCACTATCAATCCCCTTTTACCCAACACTGGGGATGTTACTCAGTAGAGCTGACTTAGTGCCAAGTGATTTTCATAATCTGAGTTTTGGAATTGGCTGTTTTAGACAAGATCAGTTGCTGAAATCCTTCTGAACTCTCCTGGTTCCTGCACACACAATGCCTTTCTTATATAAATATACATATTTTTCAAAACAGGTCAAATCTTAACTTATTCAAAATGCTTTTAAAATAAAGCCGTCACCTAAAATCGGTCTTTAGCTTTTCCATATTTCCATTATATATTGTTTATAATTATATCTTAGAGCTTATTAGTTTGTCAAGTAATAGACATAATTTATAGATACGTATATTTTTACATAATCATCTACATGGTAGTATCCATTTTATCTCATTGTCAGAGAGGAAAGCAGATCTATGTCTTTTGGAATTTTTTTCATTATAACTTCTTACATTTATTTTACACTTAATATTAGTTTAAAACACATTAACCAACATATAAAAAATCTGTTTGCATTGATACGGTTTTCCACTTTGTACCTCATATACAGTGTACAACAAATATATAATAAGACTCAGGAATGTGTTTCAGATTTGTCTACTAATACGGTTCTTTGGAATAATCACAATGTTTTTATTGTTTCAGTGATTCATTATATAATTTACCAACTAACGAGTGGTATCAATTTGCATTTGAGTGTTTGAGGTAGATGATCTCGATAATTTCCTAGTCTATTTCTGTAGAAGATCCAAGAATTATAGGGTTTCAAATGATAGGGAACAAAAAAAAATCTAATACCATTATGAAATGAATTTCCTTTTTCATATTACTTATATTTATGGCATGAGAACATTAAGTCTGGTAGTAATTACATAATTCTGAATATTAACAAAACACCTAAATCAACAAAACTGTTGCTCTGCAAAACCAGCTTATTATAAAAGATAAATATTACTGATATTTGCTATATTCAACTACTGTTGGTTATTAATTGAAGCCATGCTATTTAGTAAAACTGAAATGATATTTTAAATACTTACATATTTACAGGCATTGAATAGAAAGTTGATTCAAATATTCCAGAAAGCAAATTTTATACAAATTAAGATAGATTTGATTATCTGCCAAACCACATTTGCCTTATAGACCAGATAAGAGCTGAACAATTATTGTGTGCTTTCCAGGTGCCAGATATTAATCTGGTAGAATCTTGAAACCAAAGTATCCAGCTTTGCTTACTTATCAAATGCACTCCAGAGAATAATGTTATTTTATTCATTTACTTAGTAGAGCTGCTATATCAGCACTTCCAAGTTAATTTTCATTTTACTCCTAGGGATGGCATGCAGGAAGAGGGGTGGAGATATTAATGTCAATTCCAAATATTATACATTATTTATTATATATAATGAGAGTTTGTAACTAAAATAAAGCAAAACAATGAAAACAACTAAATAAAAAATAACTATAATGTTATTAACACTTTCAATGCTATACTATTTTTTAACTAGATATTACTTTATGGTATATTTATTTATAGGTATATTCTAGTATATACTGAGCATACAGCTACAAATAAGAACCAGTATTTCTTTTTTGTTTTTGTTTTTGTTTTTGTTTTTGTTTTTTTTGCGGTACGCGGGCCTCTCACTGTTGTGGCCTCTCCCGTTGCGGAGCGCAGGCTCAGCGGCCATGGCTCACGGGCCCAGCCGCTCCGCGGCATGTGGGATCTTCCCGGACCGGGGCACGAACCCGTGTCCCCTGCTTTGGCAGGCGGACTCTCAACCACTGTGCCACCAGGGAAGCCCAGAACCAGCATTTCTTAACCATAAAATTCATCACCCTGCACCCCAAACCAACTTGCTTCTCTATCCTAGTGCCCAAGCAACTGGACTCAAAATTCAAAATCATCTTTATCACTCTTTATATCCAAGTCCCCTTCTTTTGCACATATTCATTAGGTAGCCAAATACTATGAATTCTGGCCTGCTCTTCTTTTCGTACATCTGTCTTTTCTTCATTTCCTCTTCCACTGCCCTAGTTCAACTCTAAAACAGGTCTCACCTAAATGACTCTGCACCATCTTTTGTCCACTTGTCATGGATTTCTGAAGTTGTTGCTCAAATATGTTTTCTTTACTTGAGATTTGATCATACAAGTCAGTTGCACTGTACTGTCACTAACTCCTGTTCACTTATTGAATTTAGGTCAAGTGTGGGTATAGAATGCAAGACCCTTCTGGATCTAAGCTCTTTTTATAGAAATATCTGTACTTCCCTGTGTTCGATTCTGATTTTTATTTGCTCCTCCCTCATTTCTAACATTTGAAACCCTAGACTTAATTCAAAGACTAATTCAAGTGCTTTTTCATCCTGTAAAATATTTCTGGTTGCCTTCCCCAGGACAGACTGACTCATAAAAAGATCAGTATTAATAAGCTTTTAATTCCCAAATCACTGGAACTTGTTTTATGTTTATACTTGGACACCAATTCTCATCTTCCTTTGCTATTTTGTTTGTGCAATATTTTCTGCTTTGTTGTCTGGATTTAGGCTTCGTTTACTTTAAGCCAGTTTGATTATGCTTTGGAATAATAAAATGTATGTGTTGACTAGAGTCAGCTGATTTCTTCTCTAATGGAAATTATTAAGTCCAATCCTTGAAGTACAAAGCAAATCATCCTCCACTCTCCCTAACCTAGGCATTTTAAAAAATCTGTGCAAAGCAGAACTTCTTAGAATCAAGTCTCTATTTGTTTTCTTAGAAGGAGAAAAAGCAAATGCCCTTTGCTTACGAAGACCAAGATGTACCTGTAAAGTATTTCACAGGCTACATCGATTAAGAGGTAAAAGGACTGTTTTTTAATCAGTGTTGCTTGGAAGACTCTGCCCCATTTCCCAAAAGCCCTACCTTATAAAGTTGCTTTCTTTTTTCTTACCTTCAATGTCAACTCTCTGATGTGCAGGTGGGGGGGTTAAAAAAAAAATCATCCTCTTAAACACAGTGCTGCTTCCTTGGAGTACCTGAGTGAGTCATTCAACTAATCACATTAGTCTGAATGCTATCAGAATCATATTTTCAAATCTCAGCAGATCTTGTGAAGTAAAATATTTATTTTTATTTTTAAGTAATCTTTAGTTGCTAACCAGTTATTACTAGGCAAGAAACTAAGATTCAGGTCACTGACTTAGTGGCAATCATTCTAGTTTAGTTACTTTATTAATCACCTGGTGATTGTGTTATTAATTTAACTCACATCCAGCCTTGAAGTCTACCTCAAGTCAACCATTAAGTTGCAACCACTTGTTTTACTTAAGGTTCACTCTGTAAAATTTAAAAAATTGCTATTATATTACATCAAATGGCCTTTGTCCTTTGATAGTTTATATGTTTGTATATAAATACTATGAATACGGCTTTCTTATAATCTTATTACATTTATATTGTTGTATTTAAGCCTAGTTTTGCATTCTAAAATATTACTAACTTTTACCCAAACCTCTCAAAGCATAATAATATTCCATTCTACAGAATAACTGATTCCCTTACATATGAATTTGGTAAAAAAATCCAGTTTACTAGAAATCATTCATATTCTGCCAGAAATGTAGGGTGATATTACTGGCATGGCACCATTAAGAAACCCTTCATAACTATTTAGCTTTCATTTAACTGAATAGAAAATTTAATCAAACACATAGTAATTCAGTGTTTTAGGAAAGAACATCATAATGTTTTTTTCAATACAAAGGGAGAAAATGCATTAGCAGTCAAGCCACTTTACATGCAGGTTGATTTAATTTTGATAGCAATTTGAAAAACATTTGCTGTATGGCCAAATTGTCTTCTATTAAACTTGTGTATTTCTTCATTCAGTGTTTAGGAAATACTTGGTACCAACGATTACAATTGAAAAAGAAGAGTCCTGTACTATAGATTTACATTTTAAAAATGACTCATTTTAGATATTTTATTTTTACTTGATTTAAGTAAAATGGAATATTTTCCTTGTTTAGGTCCTTTAAATAGCATGTCTTTAGTTAGTACTTAGAACCTGAAATCAATATTTCAAACATGACTAAGAATGTTTTCTTTCAGAATTTCATAGTATGTTAGAACTAAAATCAAATCAATAATTATAGTAGCATCTTAAAAGTGACCTTTTACATTTGTCCAAAAGGGAAAGTGAAATAAATTTTATCTGGGAGCAATATTTAAGCAATCAGTCAAATTAGAGTGGATAGGAAGATTGAAAAAATCCAGGAAAACCCGTGAAAAGAAAAAGGATTTAAAAAATTCATAAGAGATAGTAGGAGGGCTATTGAATTATTTTACATGGCTGTAATGGAGGGATGGTCTACACATGTATGTACATGCATAATATGTGTATGTACATAAATATATGTGGGTATATATTACTTATATTTATATTTTTCTGGGAGTTAAACAGAAAAGATGAAAGATAAATAGGCAACCTTTGTCACTGACTTAATTGCCTGCTCAAAGAAGAATGGATTTTGCCGTGTAAAATGGTAATCTATTTGAGAGTTCTGTGCAGGGAGGCATTTTGATCAGATGACTATTTAAAAACAATCATTTACCACAGTGTGGAAACTGGCTTAGAGAAGGACAGATTAAGAAAGGGAAGCAAGAAGATGGATGTTATTATGGGAGACTAAGTGAGAAAGGATTAGATGATGATGTTCTGAAAACCTGTTTTAATTTTACTATAACAGAGTAACAGAGTGGCAGGTATATTAAGCTGGTATAATAAACTGACTTACTCACATGAATTTGTTATTTAAAATTCACACTCAATAGGCACTTCTTAGATATTGAACTAAAATGCCATATAAATTCAATAACAATGCACTTTCCAATAAACTTTGCAGCAATGACATTTGCAGTAAATTAGTTTCCAATAAAATAAAAAAAAATTTGTTTACTATTCTTTAAAAGTATTCTTCTAATACTTTTTTTTTTTTTTTTTTTTGCAGTACGCGGGCCTCTTACTGTTGTGGCCTCTCCCGCTGCGGAGCACAGGCTCCGGACGTGCAGGCTCAGCGGCCATGGCTCACAGGCCCAGCTTCTCTGCAGCATGTGGGATCTTCCCCGACCGGGGCACGAACCCGTGTCCCCTGCACCGGCAGGTGGACTCTCAACCACTGTGCCACCAGGAAAGCCCTCTTCTAATACTTTGACTTCAATTAAAAGTAGGAATCTAGATAATTTAAATTATACATGAAATCTCTTCCATTTTATACCTGATTTTCCTCTATCTGTATTGCAAAACCTGAAGGATATATTTTAAATTCTATTTTTGGTACATGTCTTAGTTGGCTTGGCTACTGTATCAAAATACTGTGGACTAGCAGGAAGTCTGAGATCAGAGTACCAGCATGGTTGAGTTCTGGTGAGGGCCTGCTTCCTGGTTTGTAGACAGGACAGTTTCACTGTATCATCACATGGCCTAGAGAGAACCCTGGTCTCTTCATTTCCTTATATGGGTACCAGTGATATCATGGGAAATCCACCCAACATGACCTCATCCAAACTCAGTTTCCTCCTAAAGGTCCCACCTCCAAACACCACCACACTAGGGATTAGGGCTTCAACATATGAATGGAGGGGGGTATACAATCATTCAGTTCATAAAACTAGAAGTAATTATGAGTTGAAACACATAGATTTATTAAAATACTGTCAATCTCAAATTACTATTTACTTAACAAAAATAAAGAAATTATATAAAGGGAAATAATTCCCTCTTCTACTCTCCCAATTATATTTGCTATTTTAACTCATCAATTTGCTGTGCATCTTTTCATACAATTCTCAGTGTTCTTACAAACAAAATCTTATATAAGATAAATTAATATGTAGTTTTCATCCTTACACATAGTATTACTATGATGGCATGTTCTATATTGAGTTGAAATACATAAAACAGTGGAGAAAATAGTCAAATAATGTAAGCCACTCATTCTTGCTATTTCTGTTTATATTACATGATCATGTCTGTGCAACAATTTTTACTTTTCTTATAATTTGTATCTGATGCTATTTACACAGCTGCCCATCTTCCTTACTACAGAAAGGAAAATTTATTTGATGAAATGTGAACACATTAATGCTGAAGTCACACAAATTAGTTGAAGTGTCAGTTGACCATACTCTAATCACACTCTTGAGCTTTCTCTCTAGTCCTCAAATATGTTCAGGGCCTTTACCCTTTAATAATGACTTCTTTTTTCTTTACGTAAGCTTCATGAGATTCTGGACCTCATTTTGATTTCTTACCCTTGTATCTCTACTGCCAAGCTCAGTGCCTGATCATTATAGGTTCTTATATATATTTATAAATGCATGGCTATTAAGTACCCATTGGTGCAGATTGATTTGGTTTACCACTCAACAAAATCCTCTTCATCTTCTAAAGCGATGTAGGATCTCCTCAGGTGCTCAATTCTTAGAAATTTGGGTCTCATAGGAATTTGGTTTCCTGTCTACAGGGAAGTTAGACATTCGCGAAGGGACTATTAAAAAATCAAAGCATTGCCTATGGCTATTCTGTGTTCACTTTTTGTCTTTGATCTGCCAGTCATCCCATGTGATATATTTCTTTTCCCTCAAGCTAGTCTTGAATTATTTTTCTTTCTTTTTTTTTTTGGAACATTTATTGCTGATTACATCATTTGCCAAGATGGGGCATGTATGTCTTGGCAGGGGTCAAATACCAAACTCAGCTATTTTAAGAACAGAGTAGCATCAGGATGATTCTTACTGTAATTGGTAAAAGACTGTTGATTTTAAGGATGTACATATCATTTCCCTGAAGTTTTCCTAAAAAACTAACCTTGGGGAAGGGGAAGGAGATATAGAAATAGTCAATGTATACATACATTAAGTTCTTCAACATAAATTTTGTTTATACATTTATACATGTACACAGACACACAAAGATATACACACACGCATATATAAACATATATTTACATAAATGTACATGTATGTGAATGGGCATTCATATACACACCCACAACTGTCAAGGGTTCATGCTTTCTATATTTAGCATTTTTAAATAATAATTTATTTTACCTGGCACCCTTTTGGTATATCGAAATACCAAAGCTTGGAACTACTTGCTTAAAGCTATAGCAATATATTTCTAACAGATTATTCAAATATTTTTATTCATCCTGAAAGACGTATCTGCAGGGAAAAACTCTTATCTTTTCAATACCACACATGTTTAAGCTTCTAAATTTTGTAACTGCCAGCAGAGATTTTCTGTCAAGCACATTAATTTGATGTTTGATCTCAATCTGTTAATGACTTACACCACACTTAGGGTACATTAGGCAAACTGAGCTCCATGTATTTAAATTTGGGGACTTGTGTTTGGAATATTTAAGGGAATGATGGTTCTGATCATGTTTAAGTATTTTTTTAAAGATGATGTCAATAGTATATTGGTACAGAGTTTAATTTTTATCAACACTCATATGCATTTCAATTTATATGGGAACATTTTTTCTGATTATTTGTAAGTTCACTAATAGATATTTTACAAAACAAAATTTTTTTTTTTTTTTTTTTTTTTGCGGTACGCAGGCCTCTCACTGTTGTGGCCTCTCCCACTGCGGAGCACAGGCTCCGGATGCGCAGGCTCAGCGGCCATGGCTCACAGGCCCAGCCGCTCTGCGGCATGTGGGATCTTCCCAGACCGGGGCACGAACCCGTGTCCCATGTATCGGCAGGCGGACTCTCAACCACTGCGCTACCAGGGAAGCCCCAAAACAAAATTATTTTTCAAACATTAAAAGAGAGTAGCTCTCATGAACATTTATTTTGAGTTATTTGAGGGGAAATTGAGTACAGACAGAATTTTTCAATTTCTTTCTTTTAAATTTCATCTTTATATTTAAACAATTATTTTTAAAGTGCATCAGTTGTCATGCAGATTATTTGGGTTATCTTAAACAATAATGTTAAGAAGGCAAACAACATTACTTTCATGCTTGTGATACATTAATCCTTATTTGGGATCTTGCTAAACAATCTTATTAGATAATTTGTAGTTAATTTTTTTTTTCCTATTTAGGGAATTATGTCTTTTGTGAATTACAAAAGACTGCTTATTTAATTTCAAGTCTTTAATCTTATGTCTTATTTGCTCCACCCACCAACCCCCCCCCGCCACCTTATTCAGTGGTTAGTTCTAATCACCCTGGCCTGCCCTCAGCAAGAATACTGTTTGGTCAGTCTGGCAAGAATTTCCCTTCCCCTTAATGTCTCATCTTAGCAACTTCCATTCAGCAGCAAATTATTGATTAGTGCCTTTATGAGCTGTAAGAGTAGCTCAAAGTTATATGATTCACTGTAATACATGCAAGTCAGTGTATATAAAAGTGTTAGAAAAATGAGAAATAACAGCTAGATATAGGCTAGATAAATTCTCTTGATACTGATGAGTATCTGAAAAAAAGTGACACATTTATGTGATTATCACCAGCTGAAACAGCCATATCTTTGGAAACTACAGCCAAAAACTAAATAATTGGCCCACAGAAACCAATATTGTGCAGACATTGTAGAAATAGCTATCCGCATTTTTAAGTGAAATGCATATTGTTATAAAACTTTTTTGGGGGGGAGGGGGAAACAGGCATCATTTTTTCAGAAAGAAAAGTACTTCAATTAAGCATAGTTTATATGTATTTTATTTATATATTTTAAAACATTTTTTAAAGGAATTTTTTCTTTTTTAAAAAAAACTTAAATTAATTAATTAATTAATTTTTGGCTGCACTGGGTCTTTGCTGCTGCGAGCAGGCTCTCTCCAGCTGTGGCGAGCAGGGGCCACTCCTCGTTGCAGCATGTAGGCCTCTCACTGCGGTGGCCTCTCCCACTGAGGAGCAAGGGCTCCAGGCGTGTGAGCTCTGTAGTCATGGCTCTTGGGCTCCAGAGCGCAGGCTCAGCAGTTGTGGCGCACGGGCTTAGTTGCCCTACGGCATGTAGGATCCTCTCGGACCAGGGATCGAATCCGTGTCCTCTGCATTGATAGGTGGACTCCTAACCACTGTGTCATCAGGGAAGCCCTATACATATTTTATACAGCTGCTTTAAATTAGTGTTTCTAGGATGTTGACTTTTTAAACAGTAGATATCAATAGGGAAGCAGTTGATAGAAATACTCCATGCCTTACGAAGCAAGTGCTTGAGGATGCAAAGGTGGGGTGACCACGAATGAGAGAAAGCTGACATGTGACCTCACAAGTCAAAAGAAGGAACATGACTATAAATATTTCATGGGTCAAAAAAAGAAAAAGTTTTTTACCTTCCTAAAATAAAAATATTTAAACCACATTTTCCAAAAAAGGAAGCAAAAAGGCAACCTTTATTTTCCAATATGTGAAAAGCACCACTTCACATTTTTTCTATAGAGACTTTATTTTTAGAGCAGTTTTAGATTCACATTAATATTAAGGGGGTGGAGAGATTTCCCAGGTACACCTGTCCTCACACATGAATAGCCTCTCACATCAACATCACTCACCAGAATGGTACATTTTTTTCCAAGGATGAACCTTCATTGACACATCATAATCAAAGTCCATAGTTTACCTAAGGGCTCATTCCTGGTGGTGTACATTCTATGGGTTTTGAAAAAAGTATAATATATATATACATTATTGTAATTTCATACAGAGTATTTTCACTGCCTTTAAAACCCTCTGTGCTGGGACCTAATGAAACTTAAAAGCTTTTGCACAGCAAAGGAAACTATAAATAAGACAAAAAGACAACCCTCAGAATGGCAGAAAATATTTGCAAACGAATCAACGGACAAGGGATTAATCTCCAAAATATATAAACAGCTCATGCAGCTCAATATTAAAAAAACAAACAACCCAATCCAAAAATGGGCAGAAGACTTAAATAGACCTTTCTCCAAAGAAGACATACAGATGGCCAAGAGGCACATGAAAAGATGTTCAACATCACTAATTATTAGAGAAATGCAAGTCAAAACTACAGTGAGGTATCACCTCACACCAGTTTGAATGGGCAACATCAGAAAATCTACAAACAGCAAATGCTGGAGAGGGTAAGGAGAAAGGGAACCCTGTTGCACTGTTGGTGGGAATGTAAATTGATACAGCCACTCTGGAGAACAGTATGGAGGTTCCTTAGAAGACTAAAAACAGAATTACCATATGACCCAGCAGTCCCACTCCTGGGCATATACCGTGAGAAAACCATAATTCAAAAAGACACATGCACCCCAATGTTCATTGCAGCACTATTTACAATAGCCAGGTCATGGAAGCAACCTAAATGCCCATCAACAGATGAATGGATAAAGAAGATGTGGCACATATATACAATGGAATATTACTCAGTCATAAAAAGGAACAAAATTGGGTCATTTGTAGAGATGTGGATGGACCTAGAGACTGTCATACAGAGGGGAGTAAGTCAGAAAGAGGAAAACAAATATCATATATTAACACATATATGTGGAATCTAGAAAAAATGGTACAGATGAACTGGTTTGCAAGGCAGAAATAGAGACAGAGATGTAGAGAACAAATGTATGGACACCAAGGGGAGAAAGTGGGGGGAGGGTAGGGGTGTTGGTGGGATGAACTGGGAGACTGGGATTGACATTTATACTCTAATATGTATAAAATAGATAACTAATAAGAACATGCTGTATAAAAAATATTAAAAAAAAAACCCTCTGTGCTCTGCCTAGTCATCTCTCTCTGCCCTCACCACTGGAAACCAATGATCTTTTATTGTCTCCATACCTTCTCCAGAATGTCATATAGTTGAAATTATATATAATGTAGACTTTTCACTTTTCACGAAGCCATGTCTTCGTGGCTTGATAGCTCATTTCTTTTCAGCACTAAATAATATTCCATTGTCTGGATAGACCATAGTTTATTTATCTGTTTACCTACTAAAGCATATGTTGGTTGCTCCAAAGTTTTGACAGTTATAAATAACCTGCTATAAACATCTGTGTGCAGGTGCATTGTGGACTTAAGTTTTCAACTCCTTTGGGTAAATATTAAGTAGTGCAATTGCTGGATCGTATGATAAAGAGTATGTTTAGTTTTGTATAAAAAAAAATACACCAAACTTTTCCAAAGTATCTGTAGCATTTTGCATTCCCAGCAGCAGTGAATGAGAGTTCTGATTGCATCATATCCTTACCAGCATTTAGTGTTGTCAGTATTCCAGATTTTGGCCATTCTATCAGGTGCATAGTGGTATCTCATTATTGTTTTAATTTGCATTTATCTGATGACCTATAATGTAGAACATCTTCTCATATGCCATCTGTGTATCTTCTTTGGTGAGGTATCTGTTAAGGTTTTTGGCCCATTTTTTAATTGGGTTGTTTGGTTTCTTATTGTTGAGTATTTTGAGTCCTTTGTGTATTTTGGGTAACAGTCCTTTATCAGATTTGTCCTTTGGAAATCTTTTTTCCCAGTCTGTGGTTTGTCTTCCTATTCTCTTGACACTGTATCTTATGAGCAGAAGTTTTTAATTTTAATAAAGTCTAGCTTATTTATTTCATGATTTTTACTTTTGGTGCCATATCTAAAAAGGCTTCACCATACCCAAAGTCACCAAGGTCTTCTCCAATGTTATCTTCTAGGAGTTTTATAGTTTTGTGTTTTATGTTTAGGTCAGTGATCCATTTTGAGTTAATTTTTGTGAAGGTTGTAAGGCCTGTGCTTAAATACATTTTTTTTGCATGTGGATGTCTATTTGTTCCAGCACCATGTCTTGAAGATATTTTTGCTCCACTGCATTGCATTTCCTCCTCTGTCAAAGATCAGTTGATTATATTTATTTCGGTCAATTTCTGGGCTCTCTATTCTGTTCCATTGATGTATTCCTAGCCAATACCAATACTACATTGTCTTGATTACTGTAGCTTCAGAGTAAGTTGTGAAGCCAAGTACAGGCATACCTATTTTTATTGCACTTTGCTTTATTGTGGTTCGCAATTTTATAATTGAATATTTGTGGCAACCCTGTGTCCAGCAAGTCTTTAAGCTTTAGAATCAATTTGCTGATATCCAAAAAATAACTTGATGGAATCTTGATTGGGATTGCATTGAATCTATCGATAAATTTGGGAAGAACAGACGTTCAACAATATTGAGTTTTCCTATCCATGAACATGGATATCTCTCCAGTTATTTGATTCTTTTTGACTTTTATTTTACAAGCCACTTCTGGTAATGATCTGGTGACCAATATCTATTTCTAGCATTTTATGATTTTCCCCATAAGAGACTGTCTGAAAGTGTCAGTTCCAGTTGTGTGAGTGATACTGTTCTCAATTACACATAAATAAAGATTAATGAGGGAATGTAGGCGTGAGATGCAAAGATGGCATGCAACAGTCCACTTCAGTTCATGGGAGTGTGGAAATTTTCATGGTGTTTTATTATTATTGTTTGACATATTTTCTAATTTCCCTTTTAATTTTTGTTTAAATGCATGATTTATTTAAAGGTGTATTGTATTAATTTTCATTATTTAGTAGTATTTTTGGGTAAACTTTTTTGATTATCTTCAATTTAATTAACTTTTGTCCAAATAATATATTCAGCATGATCCTAGTTTGCTTTTTTTTTAGTTCTTAAGATTTAGTTAATGGTCTGGCTACGTGCGCTTGAAAATAACGTGTATTCCACAGATGTTTGATAGAGTATCCGAGAAACATCAATGAGCTCAAGTTCGTTGATAGAATTATTCAAGTCATCTATATCCATACTAATTTTTTTTTAATTGGAGTATAATTGCTTTAAAATGTTGTGTTAGTTTCTGCTGTACAATGAAATGAATCAGCTATATGTGTACATATACCCCCTCCCTCTTGGACCTCCCTCCCACCCCCACATCCCACCCATCTAGGTCATCACAGAGCACCAAGCTGAGCTTCCTGTGCTTTATAGCAGGTTCCCACTAGCTATCTATTTCACACATGGTAGTGCATATATGTTGATCCTAATCTCCCAATTCATCCCACCCTCCCCTTCCCCCTGCCATGTCCACATGTCTGTTCTCTACATCTGTGTCTCTATTCCTGCCCTGGACATAAGTTCATCTGTACCATTTTTCTAGATTCCACATATATGCATTAATATACGATATTTTTCTCTTTCTGACTTACTTCACTCTATATGACAGACTATAGGTGCATCCACATTTCTACAAATGACCCAATTTTGTTCCTTTTTATGGCTGAGTAATATTCCATTGTATATATGTACCACATCTTCTTTATCCATTCATCTGTCATTGGACATTTAGGTTGTTTCCATGTCTTGGCTATCGTAAATAGTGCTGCAATAAACATTGGGGTACATATGTCTTTTTGAATTATGGTTTTCTCAGGGTATATGCCCAGGAGTGGGACTGCTGGGTCATTTGGTAGTTTTACTTTTTAGTTTTTTAAGGAACCTCCATACTGTTCTCCACAGTGGCTGTATCAATTTATATTCCCACCAACAGTGCAAGAGGGGTCCCTTTTCTTCACATCCTCTCCAACATTTATTGTTTGTAGGTTTTTTGATGATGGCCATTCTGACTGGTGTAAGGTGATACCTCATTGTAGTTTTTTTTGTGTGTGTGTGTGTTTTTGTTTGTTTGCTTTTTATTTATTTTTATTTACATCTTTATTGGAGTATAATTGCTTTACAATGGTGTGTTAGTTTCTGCTTTATAACAAAGTGAATCAGTTATACATATACATATGTTCCCACATCTCTTCCCTCTTGCGTCTCCCTCCCTCCCACCCTCTCTATCCCACCCCTCTAGGTGGTCACAAAGCACCGAGCTGATCTCCCTGTGCTATGCGGCTGCTTCCCACTAGCTATCTACCTTATGTTTGGTAGTGTAGTTTTGATTTGCATTTCTCTAATAATTAGTGATGTTGAGCATCTTTTCATGTGCCTCTTGGGCATCTGTATGTCTTCTTTGGAGAGATGTCTATTCAGGTCTTCTGCCCATTTTTTGACTGGGTTGTTTGTTCTTTTGATATTGAGCTGCATGTCCGTTGCTTCATTTGCAAATATTTTTTCCCATTCTGAGGGTTGTCTTTTTGTCTTGTTTAGAGTTTCCTTTGCTATGCAAAAGCTTTTTAAGTTTAATTAGGTCCCATTTGTTTATTTTTGCTTTTATTTTCATTAGTTTAGGAGGTGGGTCAAAAAGGGTCTTGCTATACTAATTTTTAAAAATTTATTGCTGCTTATCATTAATTGAGAGATGAGTATTCATTTCCCTACCTATGACTGTGGATTTTTAAAATCTGTACATAAAGTTTTGTTTACTATGTTCTCCTGATGAAATTACCCTTTTATTATGAATAATTATTTTTTTCTATGTTAATACTCTGTATCCTAAGATTTACATTATTTGTTTTTGGTATTGCCACATTGGCTTTCTTGTGCTTAGAGTTAGCATGTTAGGCCATTTTCTACTCTTTAACTTTCAACCTGTCTTTATATTTATAGTGCGTCTATTATAAAAGGAATATAGCTGTTTCCCTCTAGAGGAGACTAGAGAGTGCCTTCATATAAACATGAGTCTTATCCAGTGCATCTTTCAAATGCTATACATCCTCCAGTTTCCAGATGTTTTGGGTTTCTCTCCAGTGTCTTCAAACAAGATTTCCCTCAGCAAAGTTTGTAATCTTTTTATGTAAAATGTTAAGTCTTACACAAGTTACTTTGCCATTAGCAGATCAAAAACTTTCTAAATTTCTGTCTTTTAGTAGTGAAATACTCCACTTGGAATATTACTTATTACTGTTTCTAATGTCATCATTAAATAACAAAATTGAACAGAGTAAAATTTAAAGATCGTATTGACTTTATTCAACCATTCATGAATTAGGCAGCATCCCATCTAGCAGAAAAAAAGAGCTCTGAGGAGCTGTACAAAAGGGAAGACTTTTATAGGGCAGAGGAGGTGGGACAGGGAAGTTATTAGCAAAGAGTAGATTGTTCAGGCAAAGTCGCCTTCCTTTGGGGGATGGCAGGAGTCTATCAGGTGGATTACCTCACTAGTGCTGACCTGGTAAGTCCAGACTGACTGGTTACATTACTGGGAGAGGCTGAAACTGCAACTAGATTAGGTGTTGCATCTCTGTTTGGTGATGAGGGTTTAGCACAGATGAATTCTTTTGGGCCTGTTGTCTTTTAACATCACACATATGCAATACAGAGACTCCCTTAAAGATATCCCAGGTGTAGGTTGAGTACATATGTAAACTTTCTCCTTTAGTTTTATATTCCTTTCAAATAAAGTTAATTATTAAAATTTTATCAAGTTTTCTACAGAAACATAATACATTATTTGTAAAATGCATCTCTTAGTTCTATAAAATTAGATTTGATATTCTCTCAAATAACTAGCAATATATTATATTTAATTTTATCAGAAACCACTGCAGAAAAATTCATACTTCAAGATAATATTAACATAATTATTTTAACTCAAGTTGATAAATTATGTTAGTGTGTAAATATACATTACAGGTCACTTTAGAAAACAATTTGGTAGTTTCTCAAAAAGATAAAAATAAAACTAGTATATGACCTAGAAATTCCACTTATAGGTATGTATCCAAGAGAAATGAAAACATATGCCCATACAAAGAAACATATGTGAATATTCATAGCATCATTATTCATAATAGCCCAAATTAAACAATCCAAGTATCTATCAACTGGTAAACAGATATACACAATGTGGTATATTAATAAAATGGCATACTATTTAGCATTGAAAAGGAACAAGCTACTGACACGGGCTACATCCTGGATGAATGTCAATCTATATTGTTAATTTAAAGAAACCAGACCCAAGAGACAATGTATTGCATGATTCCATTTATATTACACAATCAGGAAAGGCAAATTTATAGAGACAGAATGCAGATTAGTGGGTGCCTAGGGCGGGGATAAGATTGGATATTTACAGTAAATGGGCATATGAGATCTTATTGTAGGGATAAGATTGTTTTAAAATTGATTTATGTTAATAGTTGCCCCACTCAGGATAGCTACTAAAAATCATATGAAATGACTCAATGTAAATTGGCAGATTTTATGATGTGTGAACGACTTCTCAATAAAACGATGTAATGAAAAAATGAAATAAAAACATAATGAAATAAAATACACTAATCAAAATTAATTGGAAAATCAATAAACCTACTGTATCACTGAAATTTGCAAACATTTCGAAAAGGCAGATTTTGCAATATTTTCAAATAAGTTCACGTGGATTTACACATGCCTACTTTCCAATGGACAAAAAGGATAATGCTTAAATATGGTATATGACCTTCTGGATGAGTAGGTGAGCTTACCTACACTAGATCATACTCCCCTGAAGGAATATTTAAAAATTGCTAAGCCTATTGGGAAATTCAAATAGCCTCATTTAGTTTTCATCTTTTTTCTCTTTTCATGCCAAGTCTCTAATGGAAGTGCTAAAGAGCAATGAAATGGCCATAGACAGGAAGCCAAAGAAAAAGAGAATAAAGAGCCAAATAAGCAGCCTTTAAATATGTGAGCTGATTGATTAATTCAACCCATTTAGACAACTATCTTAATAGCTCTGTTTGTTAAAATCTCCTGGTGGTCTTGCCAGATACTCTAAAATAGCTGTGATTCAGAAACAATATGAATTGTGTTTAAGCACAAAAGACGAGGAGTCAGACAATTTTGATTTAAATAGAGGCTCCGTTAAGTTCTGATCTCCCAGGTTCAGGTCCAATTCATACTGATTTATGGACTTAATGAGGTCACACACATAAAACACTTACCATAGTATCTGGTACAGTGTATTTACTCAAAATACAATCGTGGAATTAATTAATTAATATACAACAGCTGTCATTAATATTTTAGAAAGTCATTCAGGAGGAAATCATCAGAGTAGACCACCTACATTGAAGGTAATAGAATGCTAGAAAGCAGTTAAGTTGATCTATTCAAGAAGCTTCAGTTTGGCAGGGAAAAGGCTGTGATTGACTGCTTGGTCCATATAACTGAGCAATACAGCCCAAATAATTAAGTTATTTTACAAACCTAAGTTTTTCATGATTTTTTTCTGTTTAAAATAATAAGATATATTAAATAGTATAGAGTTACAGGATTAATGAACCCAGTTAAGGATTGAGCAATGATTGGGGAAAACATTTTTATCTGTTAGTTTTTAAGAAAAACATACAATTTTGACATGTCTCCTATTCACCTACCTCCCCTTTCTTTTTGCAGATAAAAAGTAGATACATCTTAATGACATTCTATGTCACCTTTACAATTATATCTGGTCCTAATTCTTATCTTTTACTATCCTCCAGCAATAGGGAATTAGAAGTTCTTTATATGTTCCCAAAAGACTATCTTGCTTCATGATTATCCTTAAATTTCAAATGATGTTTCTGCATCATCTTCAGAAAAGAAATAGGAGATGTACTTTAAGTGGGATGAACTACACCATTACACAGAAGAAGAAGTAAAAGTGTAAATCATTAGGACCATAAGAATATTATTTTGCTCTCAGCAACAAATGCATATGCAAAGATGAACTCCAGGATATATGAACTAACCAGACAACCTACAAAGAATATATAGATATATATAGAATATACAGATAGATATATATCTATTCTATAGATATATACCTATATATTCTATATATATCTATACAAACTTTGATGCACAATTGAGAATTTGCCTTAATATATATATCTATATATTCTAGATATATATAGAATAGATATATACACATACGTAGTACATTTGGATGGATCCGAATGTACTACATCATGCTTTTCAACAAGAGAATGCATGTAAAAAAATAAGTCACATTGATCTGTAGAGAAAGTGTAATCCTAGTATTATGTGATTTTAAAGTGAAAATATACTCATATACATTTTACTGAATATTTGCTAATTATTTTTCAATGATTGGAATAAACTTGTGGACAAAGCTTGGATATAACTGATATTTTAATTAATGTTACTAAGCTAAAATTAAAATATTGCCAGCTTGGTAATGTAAAATTATAGTTAAATTTGACGTAATTTGAGAGAGGTAACAAAGAAGGAAAAAAGGTGGTGATGGGGATGGGTGCTTAATACATTTATTCTATGTAGTGGGAATCCATGAAGCATAGTTTAAAGTGGATTAAATAGAAATTGATGTTTATATAATTTTTATTTAAAACAACTAACGAAATTAGAGAAATGACAATGTTGAAAGGACAGATGAGGATTGTATCAATTAAAAAAATCCTCACTTTTGATAGCAAGCAATTCACTGATTATATAAAATAGTAAATAGCAAATTAAAAATTCACTGTATAAATATATCATTTAGTTAAATAGAGGAAACGGACATATCTTAAAACACAATGTTAAGAATTATTACTTCTTGAAAATGAAACTGAAGATGGCAATACTGTTTTTCTGTAATAAACTATTTGTACTATTTTATTTTTTACAATGTTTAGGCATTACTAAATACAAGGGAAAGGATTTTAACACCAGCAAAATTATAAAGATTTCTACAAACTTTGATGCACAATTGAGAATTTGCCTTAAGGAAAGTATCCAGCATAATAAAAAAGCTATATGCATGAAAATTTTTATTGCAGAGTATGCACAATGTTCAACATTGTGTGTGGAAACACTGAAGTATGGAAACAACCAATAATAAAGGGATAATATATGCAAGTATTAAACTATTAAAAAGACTGAAGGAATTTGAATCTGTGGCTAAACTGAAGAAAAATATAATTGCATATATTCTACTGCATTTATAATGTATTTAGAAATAATTAGTCTAAAAAAAAACAGCTGCTAAGATGAGATAGAGGTTACTGTGGGGTTTTTTTGTTGTTGTTGTCCTTCTGTTTTGTATTGTTTTTTGGCTTTCCAAACTTTCAAGGAATAAGGGCCCCAAAGGGAGGAGACTATAGTGACAGAATCAGGTGATGAAATATGAGGATGCAAATCCAAAGATCAAGAAGGGGAGGCATGCTTGGGACAGAGAATCAGAATTACACAGAGTGAATAGGTGGAAAGACTAGCTCAAGTGTTGCAGATTTGGTCATAATGAAGGACAATCAAGCCACTGTGCTTCCTCAAGGTTGTGTCAATTGCCAAGAAAAGAAACAGTGAACACCCTCAGCTCTGAGACAAGAAACAACCCTGTGTCAAAGCAGTGGGCCCACTAAGAGGCTATCCATGCTAGGCAGGGCCATAAATTCCTGAAAGTGACAGTAACTTCTATAATACTTCTACCTGCAAATTAGCGGCATTGCCTTAAGGTCTTTGAGGGCCAGCTGAAGTATCTGTTGAGCTAACCTGCATCAACTGCAAAGGAAGTTCACTGATCAACTGATCCTCTAGTTTAGTACTTCCTTTTGACCATGACTTGTGCTACACCTATTATTTTCTTACTTTTGCATTGATTATGTAGATGAATAACTTTGAAAAGCACAATAAAAATAATAAAGACAAAATACACAGTTGCATACATGCATCTAGCAGAGACAACAGATTTCAAATCATCACATAAGAGGGACAACGGCTGGTGGTAGAATATGGTGAACAGAACTACCCACTTCCCTCCTCTAACTGAAAAAAAAAAGGCAGGAACTTGATCTATTTCTCACACAGATTAGAAGAATAAGACAGTTGCTTGCATATTCCCCAGTAAAGCCAACATTTTCCCCCCACTTCTGCCACTTTACAGAAATAAATCTCTCATCCACCCCAAAAAAAAAAGAAAGAAAGAAAAAAGAAAAGAGAAGCACTCACTTAAACACTTTTCTTTTACTTACTTTTCTCGTAATTTTGCCTATCTATGATGAGATGAGGACTAACCCAGCACACTTAGCTTCAGAGGTATTTCTGAGATTTAATTTCATTTTGTTAAACTTAGTTCTTTGTAACACCCTACCTGATCAAACTAAAACAGTTTGCTTGGTTTTGAAGAAAGGGAGAGAAATTATAGGATTTAGCTGAAAACAAGGTTGCATTTTTATTAAGCCAAAAGATGATAATTATAACTTTAGTGGGCAACACATTAGCACGGAAATACAAATAACCTTGAGGATGAGTAGAAAGGCATAATATTTCCATGTCTTGTAAAGTCTGTGTTCCTGAGATAGCACTAGGAAGGCTTTAAAATTCTCAAATGATTTGCTCCACCTCTGGGGACTGCCTCCTGGTTGGTGATAAAGGTGGCTGCATTCAAGAAGGGTTGCAGTACTAAAGTTTTTTACCAAATGAATTAACTTACAGTCAAAACCTAAAAGAGTAATTTTACTTGCTCTTTTTAAAAAAACTAAAATCCATAATCTATAGAGCAAATTTTCAAAGAAAGAAACTTATGGCTCATAATGAATATCACTATCAATTTAAAGCCTTGATTTCTCTTTCTCTAAACATTATTTTTATTAATTATCACCTGCAAACTACTCCAGGCATTTTTCACAGATCCTGGCTCTCCATCTATCTGTTGGAGAGTTGATAGATGCAAAACACCCTACCACTACACTTTTACTAATTATTGAATTAGTAAAATTTCAATTCTATCAAACAATGAGGAATCATTCCCTATATAAATTTATCTTCCAAATACATATTCTGGTCTTCTTTCCCTTTTCCCATGCCAAAATGAAATTTAAATGAGAGATCTCTCATGATTTTTTGTTTTTACAATGTTTGCTGTGACAACTCTTAACCTAAAACCAGAAAGAATAACAAAGTCATATCATGCACAATATGAACAAAATAAAATGTGGACTTCAAGAGTTAAAAAAATTATTTACAAATAGCCTACAACCCTGAAAATGATTATTTCAAGTCACTAGAGTTAGGGACTCATAGTCATAATTTATAACACCAAAAAGTAAAAGTACAGCCTAACAAAAGACCTGAAGAGCATGAATCTAGAAGATTATGAGCATCTTTCTATTTAGAAACACACAGTAAACTGTTCACCTAAAATTGCATGAAACATGTTCCTGGGCCCATTCAGGCAGAATTTAAAAGAAGAAATCCTGTCAAATAGTCTCTTTTCCCTAGGACAGGGTGACAGATATGAGTGATCAAGAAATGCAGTACACATAATCTATCTCAACTTTAGAAAGGCTCCTGATTCTGTCCTGCAAACCACAACATTAAACACTCTGGGAAAATATGACCTTGACTACAAAGTCATTGACGAAGCTGAACAACTGGTTGTTGGTTTTTAGTGGATTCTGTCGACTGAGTTGGGGGGATAAAAGATGCCTTTAGTGATTGCTTCTTGACTCAGTGATATTTATTACCACCATCCATAACCTAGATTGATACTTTCAGAAAAAAAATGTCCTTGTTACCTGGGAATCTGGGGACAGGTATTATCCAATCTGTCATTCACCATTTCATCTTCGCTGTCCATACCTCATTCAAACTGCACATATATCATTCTCTTTCCTTTTACAGCCATTCTTAACTCCATTATTTACCCTCTTTTAAATCATAAGTGAAGAACATAAGGAAATATTGTTATTCATTAATTTATTTGTAGTGCTACAATGTCATATTTTTCAGTTTGCAGGTAATGAATGAGATAATGCAATTGATTTTCAAAAATCTCTGTTCTGAAGACTTACGTGGGTTATATTTACAATTCAGCTTTCAAGACTCCTTTCCAGGAGTTACTGATTCATTGAGTTTGAATTGGAACCTGGGATTCCATACTTTCCACTAGTGTCCTAAACTAGGTATGTTTGGCAAACACTTATTTAAATATAATCCAACATGCCCTTCAAGTTTTCAAATCAAGAAGCAAATAGAGATAGGATATAGGATTAGCATTTGATGCTTTACTGATTCCTTTCACTAAAGTAGTTAAAATTCTATTTAAAAATGATCTGCATCTGAGATATGATGAGTAAAACAGAACTTTCAAGGAATATTTACATAAGAGCACTACATTATCATCAAAGTTACACATTAAAAAAACAAAACAAAACAAACTCTTAATATAGCTTCAAAGGGTTGGCATTAGTTACATTCTGATATAAAGTGAGAGCCTCAGTCCTAGGTGTTATCTATCACAGAGTTTTCTGGCAAATGATTTAAAGGCTGTTTCAAAGTTACTAACAAAGTGTACTCAATTCTGGGTAGAATATTCATGTTTAGTGTCTTTGTCTTTAGAGAATCCTAAAAAGCATGCAAAACCATTCATTCATATAAGTTCTTCCACTTTTGATCTGAAAATGTAGTTTCTATCAAGTGTAAGAAATAGAGCAAAAATAGGTCATAGGTTGTCCATATACCCTAGATATGGAGAGTTAATAGAAAACAGCACCCTGAACTGACCACATGCTAAGAGATGGTATCCAAGTTCCCAAACAGCAAGAGTCTAAGGTTGACTCTGAAGAAAGATTGTAACCTTGTGCTAATCTTCAAATTACACTCGGCTGGCTGCGGTCATTCTCTGCACTAGAGATCCGTTCCTCCTTCCTACTTCTCTTACTTCCTACACAGCCTTCTGCTAGCAAAAATTGAAAATGAGAAATCTAATTATATCCCAAACCTCCTCAAAAACTTCAATAGCTATATACAGCTGATATAATACAAATTAAACTCCTTTTCACTGAATGCTCATGGGCTGCCCTCTGCTCACGTTAAAACCCTTCTCAGCTCTTTCCTGACTCAAACTTTATGTTCTAGGAACTCTAAACTATACACTTGTAGTTCTCAAACATACCAGACTCTCATACCCTTATGTCTACATAAATACTGCCTGGGATGCTTTTACCTTGTTGGTCTTCAAGCATATGTTTGGCTATCATTCAAGTCTCACCTCTATTTTAATTTCTAAATCTTCTATCATGAACAGCTCATACATAAATCACCAACTATATTAAATTTAATTTAGTACATAATAGTATCAGTATTTCCTTGTATTTGTTCCACAAATAGCTATAAATGCATCATGATTCTTCATTAAAACAATTTTATAATTGGTAATTAAGATCTTAGATTCATCATAGAATGCTACAGCTAAACATGTCCTTAGATTCATTTTAACATAGCTTCTTTCTGTTAAACACAGTGAGTATGAATACACTGCATGAGTATGAATACACTGCATGAGGTCGTTTGGGAGTGAATCTCAGAGCTGAACTCTCCCAGATGTTTAAATGTCTTGATTCAGTTTTCTTCTAAGATCACTGCTGTTTCCAAATGTTAGGAAAATAGAATGATTAAATCTTAATTTGAAGTCATCTGTGAGAAGCTTCACCTTAACCTCCTGACATAAAATAGATAAAAGTTAAAATATTCTGCTCTTATTTATGTTTTATCTGACTTTAATGAAAAGCTATTAAATGTTAAAAAAAGAAGTCCTGTTCTAAGGTAAGACTTGTTTGTATCTACTTAAAAAATTCCTGGTTGTCCCAAATTTCCAAAAACAAAAAAAGCCTCAAATTCAAATGGAACATGAAAGTCAGTGAGAAATGTAGGTAGAACCTAATGTCACAATTGTATGCACTGAATAATTATCAGCTTGGTCAACGGACTTGTAAAAATATACAAAAAGCAATGTCTAAATTCATGTGGCTGAGAATATACTGATTATTTCATACCCTGCCAGGAATAAGTAGGAGAAGTCTCTGGAATTCAAAATGTCAAACAAGAACCATTCACTCCAAGCTGGGTAATTCTGTATATACATTATTAATACATTTCAAATTCCTTTTCACATCATTTGTTAATAAAGTCTGTGATGGATCACATCTATTTGGAAGATCTCACTAAACAACAGAATCTGATCATCGAAGTTCTAAAGTATCTCAAGACATTATGTTTACTCTATATTGTCTTTAATTAAATCTGTTTCTGTAGATGTGGTCTTAGCATAATTTCTGCATCTCTGTTCACTTATCTTTGCTAGATAAGATATATGTATATTTCTGGGGAGGTTTCTTGTGAAGAACTGTGATGGATATGATATTTTACCTTGTTTCATTTTTTAGTTATTACCTCATGGTGTAAAGAGGTTCTAAAGAAGCTTAATATTATAGAAAACATAGGGAAATATTCCCATAAGTATCTTTATTTTATAGATGCTGGCAGAATACAAGAAACTCCCTGGTCAGAGATACAAGATTTTATTACTTGTAGCACAACGGCACCACAGGCTACATGGTTGCACTGCTTTCCCTCAGCACCCCCTCCCCTGTCCCATAGAGTGATACAGAGCAGCCCTGATGGATGCTGCACATGTGGAGGGTTTGCATCACAGGTAAGGAAACCAAAAGTTTAGGGAATCCCAATTATATAAGGAAGCTGCTAGCGAACCTACCCATCTTTGTCCCAGATGGAGATACTATATTTATTATCTTGGACAGTAAACAAATCAGCACTCTGGCATGGAGACAGCCATTAATGTTATCATTACAGTTGTCCCCTATACAAACCTCCTTGGAAAGATTACTCCAGCATGAATACTTTCTAAAAACAGAGAGCACCAACCCCAGATGGGTTCACTGGTAAATTGTACCACTTAACGAAGGTATTCTACCAATTCTCTCTAACCTCTTTCAGAGGATAGAAGTGGAGAGAACACTTCTTAACTCATTCTATGAGACCAGCATTACCCTAAAATCACACCAGAAAAACACATTACAAGAAAAGAAAACTACAGATCAATATCTCTCATGAAAATATATGTAAAAATCCTTACCAATATATTATCAAATAGAATCCAACAGTGTATAAAAAGAATTATATATCACAACCAAGTGGGGTTTATTGCAAACATAAAAAGGTGGTTCAACATTTGAAAATCAATTAATGTAATCCATGACATCAATAAGCTAAAAAAAGAAAACTCACATGATCATATCAATAGGTACAGAAAAAGCATTTGGCAAAATCCAACATCTATTAATGATAGAAATTCTTAGTAAATAGGAATAGAGGAGAACTTCCTCAGCTTGATAATGAATATCTACAAGAAGTCTACAGCTAACATACTTAATGCTGAGAAACTTGAAGTTTTCCTACTCAGATCAGGTACAAGGCAAGAAAGTTTACTCTCACCACTCCCTCTCAACATCCTACTTGAAGTTCTAGTTAATGGGACAAGATAAGAAAAGGGAATAAATTTATACATGTAGGAAAGGAACACATAAAACTCTCTTTATTCATAGGTGACATGATTATCTGTAGAAAATCCAAAAGTATCAACAAATAAACTCCTGGAAGTAATAAACAATTATAGCAAGGTTAAAGAATACAAGGTTAATATATGTCAATCATTTTTCTATATACCAGTAATGAACACGTGGAATTTGAAATAAAAAACACAATCCCATTTATATATTAGCCTCTGATAAATTACTTAAGTATACATCTAATAAAATGTGTAAAAGATCTATATGAGGAAAGCTACAAAATTCTGATAAATGAAATCAACTAAAGAAATGAAGAGATAGTTCATGTCATGGATAGGAATACACAATACTGACAAGATTTCAGTTCTTCCCAACTTGATATATAGATTCAGTCACAATCAAAATCCTAGAAAGTTATTTATAGATAGCAACAAACTGCTTCTAAAGTTTAAATAGAGAGGCAAAAGCCTGACAATAGCCAAAATGATACTGAAGGTAAAGAACAAAGTTGAAAAACAAATATTACCCAATTTCAAGACTCACTATAAGGCTACACTAATTAAGAAAGTAGGGTGTTGGCAAAAGAACAAATAAATAGATCAACTGAACAGAACGGAAGCCCCAAAACAGAACTACATAAATATAGTCAACCAATCTTTGACAAAGGAGCAAAGGCAATGCAATGGTACAAAGACAGTCTCTTCAAGAAATGGTGCTAGAACAACTGGATACCGATATGCAAAAAAAAAAACCACAAAAAAATCTAGGTACAGACTTATATCCTTCACAAAAATTACCAAAATGTAACACAGACTTAAATGTAAAATGCAGAACTATAAAATGCCTAAAAAATAACATAGGCGAAAACCTACATGACCTTGGGTATGGTGATGACTTTTTAGGTACAACACAAAAAGCAAGATCCATGAAATAAATTGATAAGCTGGACTTAATTAAAATTAAAAACTGCTTTATGAAAGTCAATGTTCAGAGAATGAGAAGACAAACCAGAAATTGGGAAAAAAATATTTGAAAAGACACATCAGATAAAGACTGTTACCCAAAATATTAACAAAAGAACTCTTAAAACTCTACAATAAGAAAACAACCCAATTAAAAACTAGGCAAGGGCTTCCCTGGTGGCGCAGTGGTTGAGAGTCCGCCTGCCGATGCAGGGGACACAGGTTCGTGCCCCGGTCTGGGAAGATCCCACATGCTGCGGAGCGGCTAGGCCATGGCCGCTGAGCCTGCATGTCCGGAGCCTGTGCCCCGCAACGGGAGAGGCCACAACAGTGAGAGGCCCGTGTACCGCAAAAAAAAACCAACCAAACAAACAAAAAAACTAGGCCAAGGACCCTTACTGACACCTCACCAAAGAAGATATACAAATGGTAAGTAAGCATTAGAAAAGGTGCTCCACATCATAAATCATCAGAGACATGCATATGAAGATGAGATACTACTACACACCTAGTAGAATGGGCAAAATCCAGAACGCTGACAACACCAACTTCTGAAGAAAATGTGGAGCAACAGGAACTCTCAGTCATTTCTGGAGTGAGTGCAAAATGGTACAGCCACTTCGGAAGATAGTTTAGCAATTTCTTACAAAACTAGACATATTCTTTCTATATGATCCAACACTCATGCTCCTTGGTATCTACCTGTTGACTTGAAACAAAGAGACTACCAGATATTTCTCCAGCAAAGATAGTTTTATTTGGGGTCAGCAGAGAACTGCAATTCAGGGTCTGCAATCATGGCAAGCCATATGCAAATCCTGCATAGCAAAGGAAGGAGAATGCTTTTATAGAGATGAAAAGGAGGTTGGGTAGGCTCTAGTAAACAAAAATTCCATGGCTTTTCATTGGCTGAGTCCTTGCCAGGAAAGAAATGGAGTCTTTCTTCGTCCTGTTGGGCTCTGTTATCATCACAGGGTGTGAGAGCTCCCCACTTTGGTCTTCCTACTCTATTTAACTGAGATTTCTATTTATTATTATTATTTTATATAACCAAAGGATTCAAACATTTATATCCACAGAAATCCTGCAAACAGATGTTCATGGCAGTTTTATTCATAACTGCCTTAGCATGGAAGCAACCAAGATATCTTTCAGTAGGTAAATGGATAAACTGTAGTACATCCAGACAATAGAATATTATTCAACACCAAAAACAATGAACTATCAAGTTATGAAAAGATACAGAGGGACCTTAAATGCATCTTACTAAGTGAAAGAAGCCAGTCTGAAAAGGCTCCATATTGTATGATTCCAGTGGGGGATACTGATAATGGGGGAGGCTGTTTGGGTATAGGAAGTATATGGGAAATCTCTGTATCTTCCTCTCAATTCTGCTGTGAACCTAAAACTGTTCTAAAAATAAGTCAATAATAATAACAAAAACATTCCAGAACAAAAGTGGATTCAAGATGTGCAGAAACATGAGAGATCTATGGGAAATGTTCTCCCAAGTTTTCTAGAATCTTAAAGTTCATTAGGACCTATTCAAACCATTAGGTAATAACTAAGTAGAACTGTGCAAATGACTTCTCAAAACATCCAATTTTGGCTGTAACCTCATTGTACACAGTGGTAGCTGGATTCTTATTTACAGGTTCAGGTTCCCTAGGAGCAGAGACTAAAAGAAGGATTATTGTGCAAATGATATAGTAATGAAATTCTGTCATTAAAACCTATGAAAGTGTGAGGAAGCAAGATTAAGCATGAAAAAAAAAAGCTAGATAAAGATTTGATTTCAGCTGATCTCTAGCTTCAGCCTGAACCAACAGAGAGCATAAATGGCAGTACAAAGTTGTCAACCTTGAGGGAAGGTTGCTAGTTTTCTGTACTCCCGTATCTGTTAGTCTTTGGCTTTACCCATGCCTAGGGTGAGTGCAAAATTGTGAGCTACTTCTGGTTGTTTCAGAAAACTCAATTTTGCCAAGACCATTTTTCAGGATAAGGGAACAGAGTTCAACTATTGTGAGACAACAGCCATAGTAGCTGAAACATGGGCACTCCAGCCCAATAAAGGTGATATGGGCAGGGTACCAACCGCGTTTACTACATAGTATAATGGCTTTATATAACATAATTAGGCTTCAAATAAAGTAATCTTAAGTTGCCTTAGAAATTTATTATATAAGTAGCCTTAACAAACATACATGTGTCAAATTCACCCATAAGCACACACATGTACTCATGTACACACAAACATGTATATATAGGTTCCACTGTAACAGATATGGAATATGAAACATACATATTTAATTGACATAAATTTTTATATTTTATAATTTGTAAAGCATTTCTAATTAGAAAGGTGACTGATTCATCTTTATTATTTGCCTAGAGATTCTAGATAATGCCTGATTATATTTTTTCTCACACATTCCCTGCAGTAAGTTCTAGCAATGAAAACATTTCAGATACATTAGCATTGCACCCAAGGTTGTGATAATTATTATTCAAAAGAATCTTGTAGTATATAAATATTTAAATTTCATACTAAGTATTTCAGTTTTGTGGCTTTTAGCACTCTCTTTAAATTGGTGCTTAATATAGCCTTCTTTGACTTTTCTTCCACTTTAAAAACAAAATAACCAACAATAGTAACCGTAAGAGAATTCTGCTTTTCAAGCTTTCTTTAAAAGTTTGGCACCCTAGCAGGTGTTGGTGAGTCTTTATAAAGAAACAGAAACAGAAATGAAGGAATAATAACTGACCCCTCTTTAAGGTACAATAATTCTGTTTCATTAAAAGTTATTTCCTTTTTTAAGAACTTAGGCAATCTTTTGTCCAAATTAAATATTCTTTTATACTTTCTTATACTAGGACACCCGTTGGCACATAAATTCAAAATGCCAATACGCTGCTTTAATTATGTTTGTCATAGGGAACAGTCCTTTAGTGTTTTTCAGGGTGCTGAAGATTATAAGATGCAAAACATTCTATGGGCAAAAAGTTAATGGATGTCCAGCAGACAAATTCCTTAAACAGTGGTGAAGGTCACTGAAGATGCCCTTCACTTATGCTGAAGTTGTCAGACTTCCTTTTCATTCAAAGATTTTGTCTTAATGTGTGGAGATTTTAATTTGGGATGTGAGTTTGAATTACTAAATGAGAAAACTCTATTTGTTGTGACCTAAATGAGATATGTGTGAGAAATTCATTGCTGTTTAACATTCGGGGTAACAGAATCTTACACATTTCCTCATGCTACTCTGGTTTGTTTTCACTACACCCAGTGACAAAGAGAGATGTCAAATATTGTTACTTTTTCAAGACAAGTAATACTTTACAAGTGTGATTTTGTGCAATCCTCATAATAATCCCTGGAGAAAGGTTATTTTTATCTCTGTTATTTAAAACAAGGGCATCCTTTAAGAGAAACATACATTACAAAATAGAAAAATAACTATTCTTGTCCTATGTTTTGTATGAGAGCATGGGCACTATGGGCTGATATGAAGATGAATCTTTCAAGCTAGGTAAGTAAGGATAAGTCATCTCTTTCACCTCTTTGAAAGCAATTGCAAGAGATCTAAAAACTATGCAGAAGTAGGATAAAGGTATAAAAAGAAACATAGATTCTGTTTCAAATACTGTATACTGTAAAGTATGAAAAAACTACAGAAATGAGAAGGAAAAAATGTTACAATTGTCTTGATGAAATAAATTATTGATCTACTGGCATTTCAAAGTAGAAAGCCAATAGCTGTTTATCTATAGAATTACAAAAACACACACATTAATATTTAAGTAATGATCTAGGGATACTGAAAAACGTTTAGTTTTTCATCAATCTAATATAATACAGTGGTTAAATATGTTTAATATTGGGCCTTTATGACATTTCATTTTGATGAAAACTGATGATTCATGAAGTTGCAACATGTATAACAGAAGAGTATCTGACAGAAAGTCAAAACATCTGGCTTCTATTTGTAAATATCTCATGACCTTTCTGAATATCAGTTTCTTCACCTGTTAAATAAAGAGGCTGGATCAAATTATCTGTAAATTCTTATGAATATATTATGATTCTATGTATGAAAACACTCTGGAACCAAAATATATCTTTAAACAAATGTACTGAAATACTTATAAGGCCTGTATATTGAAATGTAAATTTTCATTAGTATTTTAAATTATATTTTATATTTAGAAAATCTAAGTAATTTTATTTTATTAAAATATATACACAGGGGCTTCCCTGGTGGTGCAGTGGTTAAGAATCTGCCTGACAATGCAGGGGACACGGGTTCGAACCCTGGTCCGGGAAGATCCCACATGCGGCACAACAACTAAGCCCACAAGCCACAACTACTGGACCCGCATGCCACAACTATTGAAGCCCGTGTGCCTAGACCCTGTGCTCCACAACAAGAGAAGCCACCACAATGAGAAGCCTGCGCACCTCAACAAAGAGTAGCCCCCGCTCGCTCCAACTAGAGAAAGCCCGCGCGCAGCAATGTAGACTCAACACAGCCGAAAATAAATAAATAAAATAAATTAGAAAAATATATATATATACAGGTAGTATAATTTTCTTATAAAATACATTTCTCTAATATATAATTAAATATTGATCCCAGAATACATCTAATTTAGACAACTGTTTTATAAAACATTACTCTATATCTAAAGGACTATTGAGATTTCACACATTCAAAATGAGAATAATTATTAAATAACAAATTCTTACTTTCTTATAATTTAGCCCATGATTATTGGATTATAAGGATTTTTAATAAGCACTGAAAATTAAGATCACATTATTTTTAACTATAATTACTGAGCAATTTAATGTCTTTTTAAAGGGATATGTGGCTATTTAAATAAAAAGTAAAACTTTTGTTCACAGTTTTATATTATCATAATATTTTACCTCTTATTCACAGTGTATTGTAGCTGTTTGCAAGAGTGACTAAGTGAGTTGTATGCTTTCTTCTTCACAATATGAGTTTGTACCAAGAAACTGTAAAAAATTTGAAATTGTTATAAATATGAGGTAAGTAATTTTGGAGCCTGATCCTCAAACCAGAGTTTCACATTTCACATTCTCTGGTATATCTATCTGGCTATCAATAGATAGATAGGTAGATGATAGATAGATAGATAGAGATGTCCCTGGAATGTAATGGTAGTAACTTTGAAATCTGATCATCTTCCAGGGAGGAATACTTTATTTAAATATATGTGTATAATGGGATGTTATTTTAAAAGGAGTTATTTTCATTGAAAAGTGCAGTAGTTTAGAAATATGATCAACAGATTCACTCTTCTTGGAATCACTCTGATTGGAAGGATACACAGAAAACAATTGACTACTTCTCTTTTTTATTCCTGAGACCACCAATCTCTTGTCTCTGGGCTCAGGTCCTACTCTAACATTAGTTACTGCCACCAACTATCAACATAATCAGTGTTCAAGCTTCACAACAGAGCTGTCAAATTTCATACTGTTAATCTCTTTGATCATAAAAATCCTTACATTTATCAGTCAAATATATTCCAATGTGCTGACAATGAAAATAATACACAGGAACACCTTGGAGATATTGAAGGTTCAGTACTAAACCATTGCCATAAGGCAAATATTGCAATATAGCAAGTTGCACGAATTTGGGGGTTCCCAGTGCATATAGAAATTATGTTTACACTATACTGTAGTCTATTAAGTGTGCAATAGCATTATGTTTAAAAAACAATGTACATACTTCAATTAAAAAACACTTTATTGCTAAAAAAGTGGTAATCATCATCTGAACCTTCAGCAAGGCATAATCTCTTTGCTGGTGGAGGGTCTTGCCTTGATGTTGATGGCAGCTGACTTATCAGGGTGGTGGCTGCTGAAGGCTGGGGTGGCTGTGGCAGTTTCTTAAAATAAGACAACAATTAAGTCTGTTACACTGATTGACTCTTCTGTTCAAGAACAATTTCTCTGTAGCATGCTGTACGGCTTGGTCACATTTTACCTACAGTAGAAATTCTTTAAAAATTGAAGTCAGTCCTCTCAGAACTTGCTGCAGCAAATTCAGTAACAACTTCAGGTTTCACTTCTAATTCAAGTTCTCCTGCTATTTCCACTACATCTGTACATCTGCAGTTACTTCCTATACTGAAGTCTTGAACTCCTCCAAGTCATCCCTGAGGGTTAGAAACAGCTTCTCCCAAACTTCTGTTAATGTTGATATTTTGACCTCTGCCCATGAGTTACAAAAGTTCTTAATGGCATCTAAGATGGTGAATACTTTCCAGGAGGTTTTTGATTGACTTTGCCCAAATCCATCAGAGGAATCACTATTCCTGGCAGTTATACCCTTAGGAAATGTATTACTTCAATAATATGACTTGAAAGTCAAAATTTTCACTTGATCCATGGGCTGAAGAATGGATGTCGTGTTTGCAGGCACAAAAACCAACATTATCCTCATTGTTCATCTCCATTACAGCCCTTGGGTGACCGGTTGCCATTGTCAATGAGCAGTAATATTTTGAAAGGCATCTTTATTCTGAGCAGTAGGTCAGATGATTAAAAGATTCAAGAAACCATGTTGTAAACAGATGTACTGTCATCCATGTACCCTAATGTTGGCTTTAAAAACCCTTCCCTAAAAGCCATCAAGGAGTTCAGGTCTTTTGAGCATTAGATGCATAGTTTCCTTGCTTGGTGCCCTGCAAATGCCATAATTTCCTTCACCATAACCAGGTATCAGCAGACTGGCTTTGCTGCATGTTGGGCAAGCAAACCTGAGTTTGACTGGTATCTTACACAGCAAAGACAAAAACCTCAAAGTTACCTAGGGGTCCTTTCAGCTGAGCATGTGACGCAAAAAACATATGATGAGATACATGATAGAGAGAGTGTTTTTACATTTTGTAGATTAAAATCTATCTTGAATGTTTCAAATACTTTGTTTTTCATAGAATATTGTTTGGAATTCAGAAAATTACTAGCTTTTCTTCAGACCAGTGTACACTGGGACAGTCATCTTTAAAAGTTAACTCACTTGAGTCACTTAGAAAAATAAATGGAATTGAAGATGTACACTTTTATATAGTCCATCACATTTCAAATTACAAGCTCTTATGCATCAGAAAACAATGACTGTTCATTAAACCATTATTACCCTCAAGATTTCCTTCTCTGTACTCTCCTACCAACATCCTCACCCTCATATGCTATCTCAGCCAAGAAAGAAGGGGCTACCTGGATAAAATGAATTTACAGCTTTTCATTATATATCTGATTGTATTACTGGAGTTGCTCTATGAATCTGAGAACACAACGTGACTTTAGTTGTAAGTCTACTGGAACAGAGAAGAAAGTTCATGCTCATAAACCGAGCAATTCTAGCAACAAGAATCAAATAGCAACAGACAGTTTTTTGGACTATATCTATGACAGGTAATTATCAAAGGAAACTGGGAACCTAACAGCATATAAGAATATGGAGGAAGATACCAGTTAGAAGACTCTAAAGTTTTAGAAGTACACTTAAGCCCTTTCCAGCAGTGGGGGAAGGTGGGGGTGATGAAGTGGGAGGGTGGGGCCACCCGGGGACCCTATGCCTTTCTAGAGCATGAGCTTGGGCATGAGCACCAGCTGCAACTGCTTTTCTTTGGGGCGGGGGGTACCAGCAAGTACAAACAGTACCCTCGTCTAACTGTTCCAGGGATGAAGAGGACACAGCATGTCCCCACCCCCATCAGCACCCTCCCTGCCACTCAGATGCTGCTTGACTCCTCCATCTCCATCTGCTTCCTCCACTCTGAGCCCAGCGTGTCCCTGTTCCCCACGTTCTCCCTGTCCTATGGGGAGAAGGAGCCAAAGACACCGGGGTTTGCCTAGCAGCCCTCAGAAAGCTCTGCTTCCAGCTTTGCTGCCGTTTGTTCAAGGACCTTGAGATCACCATGTGTATACACACATTCTGTCAAAGATGCTCCTTGAAGTCAGAGAAGGGTCCTGTGGACAATGCCAAGCTGACGGTGGTAGAGAACACCAGTGCGGTGGCTAAGCAGATCTGGGAGCTCTGCATTCACTGAAAGCCTGTCTGCACCATGGCAGGGATCAGAAGCCATCTTCTTGGATGTGGACCTCCATGGTGCCTTTCACCATCACGCTTAGTGCTTAGAAGGACCAAAAGGGGAGCTGTGACTACAGCCCCAATGTGCCCCCAACAACCCCAGCTACCTGCTCTTCCTCAAGATGAACCTGGAGGCTCATCTCAAAGAGTGTGAACACATCAAGTATCCTCATTCCAAGTACTGGCACATGTTCAATGGGAACCAGGACATGTATGAGACACACCTGGGGACATGCCACTTCAAGAGCTTAAATGGATTCCTGCAGGCAAGGGACAAACGCTTCCATGAGATACACGTAGTGCTGGCCTGGAAGGCCCAGGAAAATCACTCTCTTTCTTCCATGCTGGGCAAAGTCTCAGAGAATACTGACAAGCTGATGAAGAGCCTTGAGCTCAAGTTTGATGTCATGGAGAAAAAATAGAGCAAGCTCAGCTACGACCTCATGGAGTTCCAGAGGGAGGTATCTAATGTTGAATGACAAGCTGTCCCACGTCAGTGCATGGCTGAACATGGGCATCCTAGGATCCTAAGACCCTCAGCAGGTTTTCAAGTTCAAAGGAAACTTTCTGGTCCATCAGTGCCCCATCTGCTGTCTCTGTTCTATTCCATGGATGACCTGCCCTTAGGGGCTCCTCTGACCAGACCACCAATACATGGGACACATGTACCACCTTGCATTCAGGGGTACAATCTCTACAGTGCTCAGAAGACTGCACCATCACCAGGTAGGGTGTCCAGAACCTGCAGAAGATCAACATAATCCAGGCCCACAACAGCCCAATGTACATGCTGGTCTGTTTGCATAACATGCTCTTGAGTGGTTTCCTGAAGGCCATAAAGACCTGGGACATTATGGGTACCAAACTGCAGTTGAAGAAGGATCTCACAGGCCTCAACAAGTGGGTGTGGGCAGTGGTGGCTGTTCAAGCAGCTTCTACCAGACAAGCAAGATCTGGGACATTTGGAAGTTCAACTGCATCCATGTCCTGCAGACATCTGGTGGCAGTATCTACTCTATTAACGTGATGAATCACTTCATCGTGTGTGGCACCTATGAGAATCTCATGCACGTGTGGGATATTGAGTCCAAGAAGCATGTATGGACCTTGACTGGCAGGCCACATGGCCACCGTGTATGCCCTGGTGGTTATCTTGATGTCAGACCAGATCAAAGTCCTCAGCACATGCTACCACCAGTCCCTCAAGGTTTGGAATAGGGACAACATCATCTACATGCAGATCCTGCTGTATCAACAGGGCAGGGTGACTGTACTGGTTGTGTCCCGGGACCAACTTTTAGGGGCTGTGGGTAGTACTGTGAAGGTTTGGATTTGCTAACAGAGAATCCAGGCTGGGTCTTGGCTTTCTCTCCTGGATGGCCACTCAGGTGGTCTCAGGGTCTCTGCCTGCCCTGTGAGCACAGGGAAACAACTCAGTCAGCCAGGAAATGCTTGGCCCCATCCTGGTTGCTGCCAGAACAATGCCCAGTCCACTCTCTATCTCTACCCCAAATGGACTGCTGGCCATTTTACTCATGTTTTCTACTGTTTTTAGACTGTATGTAGATTTGATTAGTTCCCGATTAAAATAAAAGCTGCACAGAATGTGAAAAAAAAAAGTAAACTAATCTGGACAAAGATATGGAGTTGGCTTTAGTTAGACCAAGAGTCTATCAAGGCTGGTCAAATTACAAGTTCCTGTTTATAAAAATTCTCTCAAGCTGTTTATCCTAAAGATGGCATTTGAGCAACTGATAAGTTTCCTGCTCTAGTTGGTGATGTCCATAACCTGACCTAATTAGCACTTTAAAGTAATATCCAGCTACATCCATCAACATAGGCATTTGTGCTAGATTAAGCAGTATTTGTGGAATTATTTCTGGGTTATATTTTCTTATGCATGGTTTAAATCTAAGAGCTATCATACAAGTAGTCTCTACACAAAAGTAATTCTGATCAACTCTCTGCACTTATAAATCCCACACAGTTGAGAAAGAAAATGGATGTTGTACAAAAGATTCAAATGACAACAGCTGCAAACAAACTGTGCCCCTAATTAGGCACATTCCGACTCTTGTTATCACCACACAGTGCAAGTGACGATTGGTTTCCTTAATCCTGTGATTGTGTTCTGTACAATTTGAATCATTTTCCCATAACTTTTGGACCTCCTACAGGCATCTATGTCCCAAATTTCATCTTTCATTGCATTACATCTTAGTATTGTAGCAGTATAGCATGGCACTGTAAATTGATATTTTACATGCTGCCTCCGTATGCATTTAATACTGATAAAAAGAAAAATATTCATAACAGTAATGGATAGGACAGGCAAATAAGAATTATTTGGAAGCACAGCTGCCACACTCAGTGTTATAAGTGGCAATATTTTTTCTGGTTAGTTTCAATTTGATAAATATTTATCACAGCCTGCATTGTGGGCAAAAGCAAAAATGTACTCCCTGTATTCAAGGAGACAAAAATTACACATGAAACATTTAAATATAATTCAGACAGTAATTCTGTGCTAAGATGTTTGGTGCAAACTTTAACTTTTATATATGTTCTAAAATGATGTAACTAAGGATATTTATAAGGTAAATTCCCCCGCCCTTATGGTGGCATTCTCTTAGCCAATCACAATAGCTACAATTATTAAGCACTTACCATCTACCATCGCTAACATTAACTAATGTAATTGTCCTAACTACTGTGTGAGCCATTTTGTATTTTAGACCATCAGGTCACAGATGAAAATATAGATTTGGGGGAGGTTAAATATGTCTCATTATTCCCTTCACAAAGTGCAGACAGGATTCAACTGCAGGATTCTATGATTCTGGAGTTCATTTTCTTAAGCCTTTCACCATCCTGCCTAATTAGGTCCTAGTATGCACAGTATTTTTCCCCAGCTTTATTGAGATATAATTGATATTCAACATTGTGTAACTTTAAGGTGTACAACGTGATGATCTGATACACATATATTGCAGTATGATTACTTAGTGTTAGCTAACACGTCCATCAAGTCACATAATTATCGTTTGTTTTCTGTATTGAGAACATTTAAGACCTACTCTCTCAGCAACTTTCAATTATACAGTACAGTATTGCTATCTAGGCTCACAATGCTGTGTATTAGGTCCCCAGAACTTACAACTGGACGTCTGTACCCTTTCACCAACATCTTCCCATTTCCCCCACATCAGTCCCTGGTAATCACCACTTTAGTCTCTGTTTCTGTGAGTTCATCTTTTTCACAGTATTTTAAAAAATATTTCTCAACATTAGTAGACAAATTTTGCAAGTGAGGAGACATCTGCGATGACTGGAGGAGATGCCATTACTGGCTTCTGGTGGGTAGAGGCCAGAGATGCTGCCGATCATCGTACACTGTCCAGGATGGCTCCCTACAACCAAAAATTATCCTGCCCAAAATATCAAGAGTGCCAAGGAGATTTTAGCTAGATAATTCTTTGTTGCAGAAGGCTGTCTTGTATGTAATTTGGTTAGCCACACCCAGGCCTTTATACAGTAGAATGCACTGACATTCCCTCCTCCAGTTATGACAATAAAAATGTCTGCAGACATGAACAAATATCCCCTGATGGATGAGCAGCTAACACCCCTGCTTGAGAGCCATGCCCTGGAGTAATTAGCTCATAGTCAAGTGAGGAAGACAGAAATAGCCTTTCCAGATGGTCATGATAGTTCATATAGCTAAAACAGAGGGAGAGAGGGCAGCAGGAAATTAATGTTGCCTAGGGCAATTCACAGGGTCTTCACTATGATGTGACTATGAAGGGGGTTTTAAGGATAAAAAAAAACACCAGTCATAGAGAAAAAGAGAAGTCATTTGATTCAATGGGAGAAGACTGTACAAAGTCATAGCAGAGGACGGAAAAATGTATGTAGCAAATGCAGGAAGTGAGGACATGTTCATGTGGCTCCTCAATGGGGTGAGAGCAGGTGTGATGGTTAATTTTATGTGTCAAGTTGACTGGACCACAAGGTACTCAGACATTTGGCCAAATATTATTCTTGGTGTGTCGCTGAGGATGTTTCTGGATAAGATTAACATTTGAATCGGCAGACTGAGTAAAGTCCCACTCCCTAATGGGGGTGGGCCTCAACCAATCAACTGAAGACCTGAATAGAACAAAAATGCTGAGTCAAAGGAAACTTCTACCTGATTGCTTGAGATAGGATATTGCTCTTTTCTGGCCTTCAAACTCCTACTGAAACATTGGCTTTTCTTGTATCTTAAGCTTGCTGGCTTTGGGGTTGGAATTTATATCATCAGCTCTCTTGGGTCTCAGACATTCAGATTCAGACTGGTACTATGTACACAGGCTCGCCTGGGTCTCCAGTCATAATCACACAATCATGCGAGCCAATTCCTTGTAATAAACTTTTAAAATCTCTCTCCCTCTCCGGAGAATCATGGCTAATAAAGCAAGTGATAGGTGATGTAGGATAAAGAAGAGGCTGGAGAGTAAGGCTGGTGTCAGACTACTCAAGGCCTTGTATAATGAACTGAGACATTTCAACTTAACCCAGAAGGAAAAATGAGCTAACAAGATTATTACATGGTTGCCATTTTTCATGTGCTGTTTGTCAAAATGGGGGATGCCGGTATCAGATTATATATGTTTGTTCATGAGTTTATTGGTTTGAAGAAAAGGGTTTTTTTTTTTTTTTTTTGATAGTATGGAGTATAACCAGACAGAGAGAGGCTGGAGACTGAATGAAAAGTCCTATTGCTGTAGACTAGGCAAGAGATGATAACAATGGGTACAGGTTGCTAATTGTAGAATTAAGAAAGGACAGTTTAGGCAGAAGAAACAACACACAAGGGGATATGATAAAGAGAAATACTGGGGGCACAGCAACTCTTCCTTATTCAACAATATATCATGTAATTTATTCCTTGTATTCCAACATGGTTTCTGGATTCAAAGAGGCCATATTTATATTCTGTTTCACTTCCTCAAAAGCAGGGATAAATTCAGAAAGTTAACAATATATATAATTGTCTTCACTGATATCCTTCCAGACAGTTTCTAAACCACGCAAGTAACATATTGTTGACCTAAAACAAATAAACTGCCAGTTACTTCTCTAGCAAAAGATGGGTTTATTTGAGATGAACAAAGAATTGCAATTTGCGGATTTTCAACCACGGCAAACCATATGCAGATCCCTACACAGCAAAAGGGGAACTCTTTTAAAGAGAAGAAAAAGACATTGGGAGGGTTATGGTAAACAGAATCCATTGGAGGAACTGAGAGTTTGAAGAATAGCAGCTTTTTCACTGGCCAAGTTGTGACAGGCTCTCATTGGCTGAGCTTTTGCCAGGCAAGGAGAGAAAGTCTTCTTCCTGTTTGGCTCGACTATTAGTGGTAAAGTGTGAAATCTTCCCCTTCTGGCTTCCCCACTCTATTTTAATTGAAGTTTCTGTTTATTAATTTTTACAATATAATGTAAATACATAAAATAAAACATTCCTTCCCTGTTTTTTCTAAGTAGTGCAAAATATGAGTTTGAATGAGCTCTCCTACACCCCAAATGAATACACAGGTTACTTGTTTCTTACACAGAGCAACCAGCTACAGTTAAGTATTTAAAAGAGCCCTTATCTAGAGGGCCAGATTTCTCTCCCCTGAAAAAAAATAATAAATTATGGAACTTGGATATTTAGACAAATTATAAGGCTATCTTTTTAACGTTTTTATTGGAGTATACTTGCTTTACAATGGTGTGTTAGTTTCTGCTTTATAACAAAGTGAATCAGTTATACATATGCATATATCCCCATATCTCTTCCCTCTTGCATCTCCCTCCCTCCCACCTTCCCTATCCCACCCTTCTAGCTGGTCACAAAGCACCGAGCTGATCTCCCTGTGCTATGCGACTTAATATATATTTCTCTCTATTAACTGCATAACACATATCTAGGCAGAAAACAAACACAAGAGCTGAAAGTCAGAACGCCAGCAAGATTTCCTTTTTCTCTGTATTTTATCTGAGTTAACTGAGTGAGTCCAATAAAACCTCTGAGGCAATCATTCCTGAATTATTATATGCTCCCAACTGCACCCTGGAGACACATACACTGACAGAATACAGGTGGCTGTGGAGTACTTCACTTAATTGGACCAATGTTACAAGCCAACATTAAGCTTTAGCATGACAGAGATGATTTTGGCAATTCAGAAAATCTAAGATTTTCACTAATGGGTAAGTAAATAACTGTCTGATTCACATTCCTTGTGGTCTTTAGGATGGCTCCAGGCAGAAATGCACATTAAAAGTCTGTTTTAGCAGTTCTCACCTAGCCACCTATCAAATTCCTCTTGGTAGAAAAGCTTTGAAATGCTCTGTTTACAAATGTGCACAATTGGAAATCACTGTGTTAGTTCTCTAAGTATAACGGTTTTTAACCTTATTTGTAGTTATAAAATAAAAGGTTCTGTTTAGTTGAAAAGACTTAGGCTTTAGAAGCAGGTAGGTTAAACACTGACTTAGGCTGTAGAAGCAGGTAGGTTAAACACTGAGCTGGCATCAGTGTCTGTCTTTCAGCCTCCCGTCACTCTTGCTTCTGCCCCTGACCTCAGGCATAGCATAGGATAAAGCAGTTTATCATGTATGGCAAAGGTGGGAAGTGATAGAATGCTAAAGAGGTGTTAAAGAAAAGAGACGGGGAAGAAAGAAAAGGAGGTTAACTAGACATTACAGAGCTGTTCCTGTTCCCGGGAAGCTAGGTAAAAACCATAGCTCTGGCCCTCCCGCATTCATTTCACGTGGGGAATGTTGCTGACGTTGAGATTTGTGCTGTGTTCCTGGATTGATGTATTAACCCTACTTCATTCCAGAGCAGGCACAGTATGTTACTGAAATATGTATTTTCTATTTTACACTTTCTTCTGAATTACAAATTCTCATAAATCACATTTAGAAAGGCAGGTTGCTTATGAAAAAAACAAAAGAATATATATTTCTTTCTTCCTGAAATCATGTGAGAGTATAAATGTTTAATGAGTTTTGTAACAACATTAATAATTCATTCTAATATATAGTAGAACCTGCCAAAAAAAAAAAGTTATTTGAGGCTGGATTTGAGAACCAAATATAAAAGCATTTAAGGCTGATCCATGGTCTATCTCTGATCAAGGAAGAAAACATATCCTCCTACAATGCACCAAAGTTTTATATTTTTCATCCTTTTTAAAAACTGAAATAGCAAATAAAGTTCAATCAGCAAATGCAAAAAGAATGAATTCTTTTCACTTTTATAGGGAATCTGAGATTCCTTCAATACTCCCCCCATCCCCAAGGCTAAACTATTTTAAATGTTTAGCTAACAAATGTTAATACTATTATCCAATAAAAGGAACCAGGCTCCTTTGAGAAAGAGGTGAATCTAGAACTGGGCAAGAAATATTAAAGACGAGCCATGAACATTATCTGGTGCTGGAAACAAGGGAAGTGTTAAACAAATGATGGGATTATGTCAAAGGGACACATAAGTTAACTGAAAGAGATTCCAATGTCCAAAGTCAGAAAAAAAATTAGCAACAAATAAGTAAAGTATTACTGGATTATAACCCAGAGTATAAAATAAATGTCTATCGGTCCATACTGATGTAAATAAATGATTGAATAAATATATTAATGGAGAGTAATAGACAAATTGACTATGCAGAAAAATTCCAAATAATTTATGTAGATACTTCACCTTCACAGACATCGAGTATAAATCCACACTCTAAACGAAGGTTGCACATCGTGATGTCCTTCCAAAGAGGATGGTACTGACACAGGGAGGAAAAGAGTAACTTTACAGTGGAGAAATTTGACAAGCACTATCTCAGCCAGGTGATCAAGTTTAACATGAAGAGTGATAAAGTTATGTTGATGTATGTACCCCTGGTATGATGTGATCGGAATGGTGCTTTACCTCAGTGGTTTTTTTCCCCATACTTCCAGCCCCAGTCGAATCATGAGTGAAACATCAGACAAATCCTAATTAGAGGTTGTCCTACAAAATACCTGACTAGTACTCTGCAAACTGTCCAGGTTACCAAAAACAAGAAAAGTCTGAGAAACTGTCACAGCCAACTGAAACCTAAGGGGACATGATGATACAGTGTGGTACCCTGTGTGGAATCCTGGACCTGGAAAAGGACATTAGGTAAAGACTAAGGAAATCTGGATAAATTGCAAACTTCACTTAATGCATCAATATTAGTTCATTAATTATAACAAATGTACCTTACTGATATAAGATGTTAATACTAAGGAAAATGGGTGAGGTATATGGAAACTCTGGACCATCTTTGCATTTTTTTCTGAAAATCTAAAATTATTCTGAAATTAAAAGTTTATTTTAAATTAAAATGCAATTAATATTTCAGTTCCTCAGTCATAATAACTGTAATTCACATGCTCAGTATCCACATGTATTCTATTGGACGGCACAGATAGAGAACACAGCCTTCATTGCACAGTTGTACAAAGTCTTTTGGGCAGTCTTCTTCTGAGCCATTTTTCAGCTTATTTCTTCCCTCTTTTCACTAACCCAGCCTCCACACTAAGGTTTGAAGTTCTAGATCTAGGGGTGAAAATACCAGAAGACATATGCCTGGTGTCTTCTGTTGCTCTCTCCACATTTCAGATATTCACATTTAATAGTCTTATTTAAAAGTTTGAAGCGTCTGGTCTTGTAATTACTGTCCCAAGAGTTTTAAAAAAGTTATTTGATGTACAGCAAATATTATGAAGGAATGATCCCCAAATCCATTTAATTATCTTTCCATTGGTCTCTCAGGAATCTGGTAAATATTGTACTTTTCCAAAGGTTACGAACCCTCTGGGATTTTGCTCATTGGCACAGAACTGCAAATCTTCATCCAGCAGATTCTGTAAAACATTTTTACCTTGACTACAATAGTGTTCACCATGTTTATTATAGAAACACATTTCCTATATCATCTTGAAGTAAAATCTTGAACCATACATAACATAAACACAAATGGCCAGAGGCGTCTTTAATACATACAGTCTGGATATCATATTTCTAGTGTAATTGAAACCCAGAGCTCCCATTTCTTCTGAATATCTATTCTTGGGAGGAAAATCTATTTTCACCATTAAGACAGGAATAAAAACAAAGAAGTGGGGAAAAAAAACACTGCAGAAGTTTATAGATTTATTTACTATACATCTAAATCTGTGTAAATCAGAAGAATCTTTAAATTTAAAATGAATTTAATGAAAAAAGTAATTTTGCTACTCTAGGAAATATAGCATTCCCCATTAAAATATCATTGGTAGTAATAACCTGCTCCTTTAAACTATGACCCATCTGCAATAAAATTTTCTATAAGAATAATTCCTGAAATTTCTTATTTTGTTTCACAGATTTTCACACTGTCACACAACAGCTTCTTAATAATTCCAAGAATACACACTGTTGTAGTATCCATTACCATAGAGCAATTGGGTCTAAAATTAATGTTACCATTATTTCCATATATTTAAGTAAATGGAGTAATTCAGTAGTTTATTAAACTGCTGTAATTCAGTAGTTTATAAAATTTACATCACCAGAACTTCACATGCAGCTATTTTATATTACTTCTGAACCTCCCATTTGCTGAGGGATATAGGATATTTACGTATCTTGGGAACTAATGATTAAGCTTAACCGAGTCATTACTATGGCACATTCCCACCTGTGCCTGTCTGGTAAAACTGCAGGGCTTACCTCACAACATGTGTATGGGATTTACTGACAAGCTTCCTGGAAAGAAATTATGCTAGAGGAAAGCCTGAACACATACAATTTGATCCAGTAACAATGCTTCAGACCTCACAGAGGACACAAGAGTCTTATGAAGTGTAATCTGTCCCACAGAAATACAACCAGCCTAGCTCCAAAACAAGGGAACAGATCCTAGAGAAAGGACCATTAATTAAATCAGGAACAGCCATTTTTCTAAAGCTCTCAAATACACTGGTTAGATGAGAACTTGTTTCAGTATTTCTATAATTAAAGAATATTAGGCAAAAAGAGTCAGAACAAAGTCATTCTTTGTGGACTTCAAGATTCCAGTTCACGGACGGTGGTAGCCATGGTTGATGATGGAAAACAGTGACACTGGCATGTGTGAGGGTGAAGGACTTGGGAAGAGAGGGAAAACACAGCAGTAGTAGCTAGTGGACATGATACAGTAGCTGGTAATATATATTTTGGGGCTTATATGAAACACACCCTGAGGACATCTCAAAATATTTGGACGAAACTTTGAAATGGGAGGAAGCCCCTATTTCAAATGAATAGCACTCTCATTGTATTATGTGTGTGCCTTTGAGTTAATGAGGAAAACAAAAAACTGGTATATACACATAGGGTAATACAGGATGAATGTCTTGAACCAAAAAATACTGAAGATATCAAACACCTTATGATGTATCAGAGACAATTTTATAGGCTTTTAACATAAAAGTGTTAATTTGTGATTAAACATACATCTTCATTTTCACCATTTATGATTTCTAATATGAGAGATGGGTACAGGGTTTCAACACAGTTTATACGTTCCACAGTGAGTTTGTTTTGCTACTTTTTTTATGCACACTGAGTTAAAGATCACTTGACTACTTTGTTGTCAGTTCAGTGACGTAAAAGATGAAATCAGCAGCAGGGTCCAATATTCTAAGTTGTCCCACTGTGCCTTTACTTCAAAATGGTCTAATGGGATAAAGTATATTCCACCTTCTCTCTCTTGTTTAGTAAAGATATATGACTTCCCTGTCAGAGCCTTACAAAGGAAATGAAATCATTGACATAACCTAGTGAGTCTCAACTGGATACAACAATGCTTTAAATTATGTTTTTGGTTTTCTCTCTTATTTTGTATGACTTGGAAATTTTCATTTTTAATTTGTCACCTACGTGGGAGGGAGGAAAAATAAAGATTGCTGAAACACTGGGCTTATTTTCATGATCACAATAGACATATTCAGCTGGATCTCCGGTGTCCCTCCTTCCTTTATATCCTTTACTGTCAGGGATCCTTGCCAAGCCCCAGCTTAACATTTTCAGAGAAGGCAATTAAAAAGCAACTAGTGAGCTTTTCTCTTTCCATGGAAAGAGGAATCTATGAGTAGTAGATCAACAGTAGAAAGATACAGACCTATTTTAGTGATGATTTATATGTAACAATTGTTGGGAGTGTATAAGAAACGGACCCCAAAATGAATGTGACTTTAGTAGCTGTTCCATTAACCCAAGATTCAAAAAAGTCTAGGAGGGAGCCAGTACTGTTTTTCAAGATATTTTCACATTTGAGTTACTTGTTAGAATGTGCAAAGAAGCTCTGTCATATAAAGTTTATTTTTTCTTTTTTTGAGGTTACAGGATTATACATAAGCCTCCAAAATTTTATTTGTTTTCTTCTTTGGAGGTAGGTAATGTAAAAATAAGAAAATATATTCATTTAATTTTTAATATGAAGACTTAAGGACGTACTCCTGTCATTCACTAGCAGTATGGTTATAAGAAAGTCATTTTACCTGCTGGAACTTACTTTAATTTCATCTAGTGAAAATTAATGCACATATCAGTTTTTATCACTAAAGTGAGCATCAAGTTAACTTTGTAAACAACAGTGCTTATAATATATAAAGATTAATAGCAGAGTTGACACACTGGCTTCAAAGAGAACACCTCCAAATATGTTTTCTTTTGCCTATGCAAGGTTATACAAATTATAAAATTGCTTCCATTTTCAGTTCCAGTATGTAAAGAGCTTGGAAGTCATTATTCCCACATAGGTCACAGGGCAAACTGTCCACTCTGAAATTTGGAGAGACAGATGAATACAGAGAGTCACAGATGAGTTATGCTCAGGTAGAACAGAAGCCACTGGAGCCATAAACTGGTAGAAACACTGAAATGGTAATGTTGATGAACTGCTGGAGGCTGAGTGTGGACTAGTATGAAAACGAGAAAGGTATGAGGACTCGGTCTTGGTGGGGAAGGAGCTCACACTTCCTTGGGCTTTGCCTCTTGCAATTCATAGTGAAGAACTGAGAACGAGCCACTCATGGTTCTGTCTGGCAGGGGAGTAAAAGAGTGATCCTTGTCATGCATGTCCACGTCCTTCTAAATAACAAAAGCCTACTCTTCAGGAGGGAAGCTCTTTACCAGAGACTTTTCCAACAGATGTATAAGGGTATTTCTCCCACTGCAATCCCAGTTAGTCTAGTCTTCATATATCACCAAGAGGTGGGAAAGGGGGAAAGCTATCCAATAAGAAAAATGTGTGAAGCCCAGAGACACATGCCCACCAAAGACTGATTTAATTGGAAGATACTAAAATAATCCTCTTCTTCCAAACACTTACCAATATACCAACAGGACTCCAGGATAATCATAGTGAATTATAGCTGGAAGAGTTCCAGGAGGCAGACTCAAAGTGAGAAGGAGTACTTAGGATAGGCCAAAGTCAAGAGTGGAGACAAAAATGAGGACACTAGAGAAATTTGAAGTCTCTGACACTTATCACTACAGCAAGTACAAAAAGAACAAAACTCAACTCCTAGCCAGATTAACATAAATCCCAACACTAGAGTTCTATTTACCACAGTTCCTATTCCCTGACACAGCATGTCTGGCTTTTAAGAAAAAAAAGTTACAATGCATACTAAAAGGCAATATGAAACACAAACACAGTCTTTAGATGCAAAGCAAGCATCAGAACCAGCCTCAGATGTGACACAGATGTTGTAATTATCAGACAGGGAATTTAAAATAATTACAATAAATATGCTAAGGTTTCTATAAACCTTATAGAAACCTCTATAAACCTTATAGAAACCTCTATAAACCTCTATAAAGTAGATAATATGCAAATAAGTATTGTAAGCTGAGAAACTGACATTCTAATAAAGATTCAAAAGAATGCGTTCAAATTCAAAAATACTGTAATTGAAATGAAAAATGTCTTTGAAGGGCTCATTAGCAGACTTAACAAGGCTGAGGAAAGTATCAGTACACTTGAAGTCAAAGTCAGTAGAAACTTCCCAAACTGAAATGCAAAGAGAAAAAGAATAGTTTTTCAAAAAGAACAGAACAGCAAATAACTTGGAGACAGCTTCAAAACATGTAACAAATGCATAACTGGAATACAAGAAAGGAAAAAAAGAGAAAGGTACAACAGCAACATTGCCATAATATCGACCAGGTGCTTTCCAACGTTAATGACAGGTATCAAGCCACAGATCCAGGATGCTCAGTAAACATAAAGAATAAATACCAAAAAACAACAATAACTGTAAGACTACACCTAGACATAGGTTTCAAGCTACAGAAAATCAAATACAAAGGAAATCTTTAAAAAAAAAAATTAGAGGGAAAAAAAATCTTAACTATAGATGAACATGGTAAGACCAATAGCCTACTTCTCATTAGAAGCCATGAAAGCAACAAGAAAATGGAATGAAATATTTAAAGTGTTGACAAAAAGAAAAACACTAATTTAGCATGCCACAACTTTATTCCTCTTTCTTCAAAGTGAAAGAGAAATGAAGACTTTATCAGACAAACAAAAACTGAGTTAATTCATTGCTAGGAGGTCTGCCTTGCCAGAAACAGTAAAATATTATATTCAGGTAGAAGGGTTATAATATAGGTTAGGAATTTGTATCTATATAAGAAAGCAAAGACATCAAAGAATAAATAAATTAAGGTAAAATAAATTCATTTTTTCTTATTCACAAATAATGTAAAATATAACTGTTTAAAGTAATACTAATAGCAATACTGCTTTGGATTCTTACAGCAAATGGTGAAATAAATGACAGAAAATTTCATAGGAGATGAGGGGAAGTAATTGTGAATACTCTGCTATAAGGTATCTGCACTACATTTGAGGCAGAAAACAATTATTAGAAAATGGACTTAGAGTTGTGAGAAATATATATGATATACTCTATGTTAACTACTAAAATGTACTAAAGGAACTAAGGTTGATATGCTAAAAGAGGCGATGAAATTAATATAAAATTCTCAATTAAAGCCAGATAAAACAGAAAAAACACTGCATATGTAGAAAACAGCTACAAATATGGTTGACATTAATCCAAATATATCAATAATCACTTTCACTGTAATCGTCTAAATACACCAATTAAAAGATAGACATTGTCAGACTGAGTAAATATCAAGACCCGACTATATGTTGTTTACAGGAAATCAAATTTAAATAAAATAGGTTGAAAATAAAGGATGGATAAAGGTATACCATGTAAACACTAACCCAAAGAAAGTAAGAGAATTAATTTCTAACAAAGGTGACTTCAGAATAAGGAAGATTGTCAGGAGTAAGGAGAGGCATTACTTCATGATAAAGTTATCTATTCTCTAAAAAGACATAGCAAACCTAGTTGACTAAATACCTATATTAGTCTCTGTCTGTCAAATTACCACAAACTTGGTAAAATAAAACAAGAGAAATTTATTTTATCATAGTTCCAGAGGCCAGAAGTCCAAAATCGAGGTGTCATCAGGGCTGTTCTTCCTCTGGATGCTTTTAGGGGAGAATCCATTCCTTGCCTCTTTCAGTTTTTGATGGCTGCCAGCATTCCTTGACTTGTGGATGCATCATTCAACCTCAGCTTCCAGGGTCACATTTTCTACACTTCTTTTCTGTGTCCTCCTCTTCCATCTGTCCCAGACCTCCCTTTGCCCTTCTCTTATAAGGAAGTATCATTTAATTTGGGGCTCACATAAATATGCTAGGACTGTCTCCTTATCTCAAGATCCTTAACTGTTTCACATCTACATAAACACCCTTTTTCCAAATAAGATAATATTCACAGGCTCTAAGATTTTAAGATGGATATCTTTTGGAAGATCATTTTAAAAAACTTTAATACTCTTCATTTTTGAAAGCAGTTTTAGGTTAATAAAGTACTGCATAGGAGGTACAGAAGTTTTCATATACCCCTCTCTACCCACACACAGATTCCTCTCCTAGTGTGATGCATCTATCACAATTAATGAACCAATACTGATGTATTATTATTAAGTATACCATTTACATTAGAGTACACTCTGTCCTGTAAAATTCTATGGATTTTGCCAAATACCTAATATCATATATAAAATACATCAATGTCATACAGAATAAATTCAGTGCTCTAAAAATGATCGGTGCTCAACCTCTTCCCTACAAATCCTGGGAACCACGTATCTTTTCACTATCTCTAAAGTTTTGCCTTTTCCAGCATGTCATATAGTTGAAATCATACATTATGTAGCATTTTTATACTGGTTTTCACTCAGCAATATGTATATAAGTTTCACTAAAATATTTTCTAATTATAGATTATTAAACATCTTAGACTATTAAAATATTGTATAATCTAAACCTTTTGCTAAGTCTTACAGACATGATATATCAAGTTTATATTAAAATAATAAGCAATAATCGTTTTATTTGAATAGAAGAATTCCTTTATTGCGTGTAACGTCAATATTTCACACAGGTAGGTATACAGCTAAAACTTTTGAGTTAGTGCTCAATGATTTTCTATTATTTTCCTAAAAATACAATTTTGTCTAGCCTAAGATGTGGATATTAATAATTCTGTGGCTAGAATAATTCTGTTTAATATAATTACATTCTACAGAAGTAGAGTAGCCTATAATGAGAAAAAGTTTAAATCTGAAATGCGATGACCTGACTGCAGACAATTTTTACAGTCTATGGCTTCAAACAAACCTACTGTCAGAAGACTCTCATTTTGTTTAAGTTTTTCCGTTTGATTCAATAACTATCCAGTAAAGCAAATTTATAATACTTTTATCTCTAGGGGCATTATTTCTGCATTGGAAACAGAGTAGCTCTTTATTCAGGAGGAAAATTTTCTTTATTCACAGTTTTTGAAAGAGAACTAAAAGTTGAGTACTTTTCTAATCAATATTCTTTCTGTAACTCACTTTGGAGAAGAGAAATGATTTAGTATTTTGGTTAGGTTCACAATCAAAGTAAATATGTTCATCTTAAAATCATCCGATTAATTACAGTAATGTAGGAACACCTAATCAAATTAATTTATACTGAAAAATGACTGAATGACCTAGCCAACTATTTACAAAACTTGTATGTAACACTGATTAAATGACAGACATCAATTTTACTCTGTATTGTTTACTTGCCTGCTGCTTTACAAATATTCCAGATGTAATAACAACACCAGAAAGATTGTTTTATCAGGTTGGTATTTATTTAAATCAAAGTTCAATAAAATATATGTTTAGAAGAGAAGGGAACTTAAAAAAATTAATTCTATTCCTAAGTATTTTTAACTTTCCTTCTTGTTTCCTGGGATTAAAATCTACTCTAAGCTAACTTTTGCTATGGGCATGTTTTATATTTAATATTTCTGCTCCATTTTCCCTTTTGCTTCAAATGGATTAGATCTCCAGTACTATTATGCTGTGATAAGTAATTCTAAATCTTTAAAGATCTGTCCTATAGTTTTGTTATTTCATAGTACTATTTATCTACCTGACTTCCCATCTTCATTACCAATTCCCCAGTGCAGTTAATGTCATGTTACTATGGGGTGGGGAGGATTAAATATGAGCTACTATTAGCTATTAAGTTCTTCTCAGAGATGTTTGTCTATTTCGAAGTGATTTACTTGTTAATCTATAGGGGTTTCGGATGTTATCAATTTTGCAAATTGAAAAACACAGTGGGAGACCTTCAAGATGGCAGAAGAGTAAGATGTGGAGATCACCTTGCTCCCCACAAATACATCAGAAATACATCTACACGTGGAACAACTCCTACAGAACACCTACTTAACGCTGGCAGAAGACCTCAGACCTCCCAAAAGGCAAGAAACCCCCCGCCCCCACATACCTGGGTAGGGCAAAAGAAAAAAGAATAAACACAGACAAAAGAATAGGGACTGGACCTGCAGCAGTGGGAGGGAGCTGTGAAGGAGGAAAGGCTTCCACACACTAGAAGCCCCTTCGCAGGTGCAGACTGCGGGTGGCGGAGGGGGAAGCTTCGGAGCCGCGGAGGAGAGCACATCAACAGGGGTGCGGGGGGCAAAGTGGAGAGATTCCCGCACAGAGGATCGGGCCAACCGGCACTCACCAGACTGAGAGACTTGTCTGCTCACCTGCCGGGGCAGGCGGGTCTGGGTGCTGAGGCTCGGGCTTCGGAGGTCGGATCCCAGGGAGAGAACTGGGGTTGGCTGCATGAACACAGCCTGAAGGGGCTAGTGCGCCACAGCTAGCCGGGAGGGAGTCTGGGGAAAGGTCTGGAGCTGCCGAAGAGGCGAGAGACCATTGTTTTGGGGTACCCGAAGAGAAGAGATTCAGAGCACTGCCTAAACGAGCTCCAGAGATGGGTGCGAGCCGCGGCTGTCAGAGAGGACACCACAGACGGGCATGAAACGCTAAGGCTGCTGCTGCAGCCACCAAGAAGCCTGTGTGCGAGCACAGGTCACTCTCCACACCTGCCCTCCTGGGAGCCTGTGCAGCCCGCCACTACCAGTGTCCCGTGATCCAGGGACAACTTCCCCAGGAGAACGCACGGCGCTCCTCAGGCTGCTGCAACGTCACGCCGGCCTCTGCCACCGTAGGGTCGCCCCACACTCCGTGCCCCTCCCTCCCCCCGGCCTGAGTGGGCCCAAAGCAGCTGCTCCTTTAACCCTGTCCTGTCTGAGCGAAGAACAGACGACCTCAGGTGACCTACACACAGAGGTGGGGCCAAATCCAAAGCTGCACCCTAGGAGCTGTGAGAACAAAGAAGAGAAAGGGAAATCTCTCCCAGCAGCCTCAGGAGCAGCAGATTAACTCTCCACCATCAACTCGATGTACCCTGCATCTGTGGAATACCCGAATAGGCAAAGAATCATTTCAAAATTGAGGTGGTGGACTTTGGGAGCAATGATATGTATATATGTTTCCTTTTTGTCTTTTTGTGAGCGTGTATCTGTATGCTTCTTTGTGTGATTTTGTCTGTATTGCTTTGATTTTACCATTTGTCCTAGGGTTCTGTCTGTCGCTTTTCGTCTTTAGTATAGTTTTTAGCGCTTGTTATCATTCGTGGATTTGTTTTTTGGTTTGGATGCTCTCTTCTTTCTTTTTTTTCCTCCTTCTTATTACTTTTTAATATTTTTATATTTAATAATTTTTTTTTTACTATTTATTTAATTCTTTCTTTCTTTCTTTTTTTCTCCCTTTACTTCTAAGCCATGTGGTTGACAGGGTCTCGGTGTTCTGGCCAGCTGTCAGGCCTGAGCCTCTGCAGTGGGAGAGCCAAATTCAGGACATTGGTCCACCAGCGACCTCCAGGCCCCACATAGTATCAATCAGCTAGAGCTCTCCCAGAGAGCTTCATCTCAATGCTAAGACCCAGCTCCACTCAATGACCAGCAAGTTACAGTGCTGGACACCCTACGCCAAAAAACTAGCAAGACAGGGACACAACCCCACCCATTAGCAGAGAGGCTGCCTAAAATCATAATAAAGTCACTGACACCCCAAAAGACATCACCAGACACGGTCCAGCCCACCAGAAGGACAAAATCCAGCCTCATCCACCAAAACACAGGCACTAGTCCCCTCCACCAGGAAGCCTACACAACCCACTGAAACAACCTTAGCCACTGGGGATAGACACCAAAAACAATGGGAACTACGAATCTGAAGCCTGCAAAAAGGAGACTCCAAACATGTTAAGTTAAGCAAAACGACAAGACAGAGAAACACACAGCAGATGAAGGAGCAAAGTAAAAACCCACCAGACCAAACAAATGAAGAGGAAATAGGCAGTCTACCTGAAAAAGAATTCAGAGTAATGAGTAAAGATGATCCAAAATCTTGGAAATAGAATGGAGAAAACAGAAGAAACGTTTCAAAAGGACCTGGAAGAACTAAAGAGCAAATAAACAATGATGAACAAAACAATAAATGAAACTCAAAATTCTTTAGAAGGAATCAATAGCAGAATAACTGAGGCAGAAGGATGGATAGTGACCTGGAAGATAAAATAGTGGAAATAATAACCAAAGAGCAGAATAAAGAAAAAAGAATGAAACAAATTAAGGACAGTCACAGAGACCTCTAGGACAACGTTAAATGCACCAACATTCGAATGACAGGGGTCCCAGAAGAAGAAGAGAAAAAGAAAGGGATTGAGAAAATATTTGAAGAGATTATAGTTGAACACTTCCCTAATATGAGAAAGGATATAGTTTATCAAGTCCAGGAAGTGCAGAGAGTCCCATACAGGTTAAATCCAAGGAGAAACAAGCCAAGACACATATTAATCAAACTATCAAAAATTAAATACTATGAAAAAATATTAAAAGCAGCAAGGGAAAAACAACAAATAACATACAAGGGAATCCCCATAGGTTAACAGCTTAACTTTCAGCAGAAACTCTGCAAGCTATAAGGGATGGCAGGACATATTTAAAGTGAGGAAAGGGAAAAATTTACAACCAAGATTACTCTACCTAGCAAGGATCTCATTCAGATTCGACAGAGAAATCAAAACCTTTACAGACAAGCAAAACCTAAGAGAATTCATCACCACCAAACAAACTACAAACAATGCTAAAGGAACTTCTCTAGGCAGGAAACACAAGAGAAGGAAAAGACCTACAATAACAAACCCAAAACAATTAAGAAAATGGTAATAGGAACATACATATTGATAATTACCTTAAATGTAAATGGATTAAATGCTCCAACCAAAGAAACAGACTGGCTGAATGGATACAAAAACAAGACCCGTATATATGCTGTCTACAAGAGACCTACTTCAGACCAAGAGACACATACAGACTGAAGTGAGGGGATGGAAAAAGATATTCCATGCAAATGGAAATCAAAAGTAAACTGGAGGAGCAATTCTCATATCAGACAACATAGAGTTTAAAATAAAGACTATCACAAGAGACAAGGACATGACAGAATGATCAAGGGAGCAATCCAAGAAGAAGATATAACTGGTAAATATTTATGCACCCAATATAGGAGCACCACAATACATAAGGCAATTGCTAACAGCTATAAAAGTGGAAATCGACAGTAACACAATCATAGTTGGGGATTTTAACACCCCACTTTCACCAATGGACAGATCATCCAAAATGAAAATAAACAAGGAAACATAAGCTTTAAATGATACATTAAACAAAATGGACTTAATTGATATTTATAGGACATTCCATCCAAAACCAACAGAATACAGTTTATTCTCAAGTGCCCATGGCACATTCTCCAGGATAGATCCTATCTTGGGTCACAAATCAAGCCTTGGTAAACTTAACAAAATTGAAATTGTACTTGTATCTCTTCAGACCACAACACTATGAGACTAGATATCAATTACAGGAAAAAAATCTATAAAAATTACAAACACATGGAGGCTAAACAATACACTACTCAATAACTAAGAGATCACTGAAGAAATCAAAGAGGAAATCAAAAAAAAACATAGAAACAAATGACAATGAAAACATGATGACCCAAAACCTATGGGATGCAGCAAAAGCAGTTCTAAGAGGAAAGTTTATAGCAATACAATCCTACTTCAAGAAACAACAAATATCTCAAATAAACAACTTAACCTTACACCTAAAGCAATTAGAGAAAGAAGAACAAAAAAATCCCAAAGTTAGTAGAAGGAAAGAAATCATAAAGATCTGATCAGAAATAAATGGAAAAGAAATGAAGGAAAGAATAGTAAAGATCAATAAAACTAAAAGCTTGTTCTTTGCGAAGATAAGCAAAATTGATAAACCATTAGCTAGACTCATCAAGAAAAAAAGGGAGAACACTGAAATCAATAGATTTACAAATGAAAAAGAAGTAACAACTGGCACTGCAGAAATACAAAAGATCATGAGAGATTACTACAAGCAACTATATGCCAATAAATGGACAACCTGGAAGAAATGGACAATTCTTAGGAAAGCACAACCTTCTGAGACTGAACCAGGAAGAAATAGAAAATATAAACAGACCAATCACAAGCACTGAAATTGAGACTGTGATTAAAAATCTTCCAACAAACAAAAGTCCAGGACCAGATGGCTTCACAGGTGAATTCTATCAAACAATTAGAGAACAGCTAACACCTATCCTTCTCAAACTCTTCCAAAACATGGCAGAGGGAGGAACACTCCCAAACTCATTCTACACGGCCACCATCACCCTGATACCAAAACCAGACAAAGATGACACAAAGAAAGAAAATTACAGAAAGAAAACCATATCACTGATGAACATAGATGCAAAAATCCTCAACAAAATACTAGAAAACAGAATCCAACAGCACATTAAAACGATCATACACCATGATCAAGTGGAGTTTATCCCAGGGATGCAAGGATTCTTCAATATATGCAAATCAATCAATGTGATACACCATATTAACAAACTGAAGTAGAAAAACCATATGATCTTCTCAATAGATCCAGAAAAAGCTTTTGACAAAATTCAGCACCAATTTATGATAAAAACCCTCCAGAAAGTAGGCACAGAGGGAGCTGACCTCAGCATAATAAAGGCCATATATGACAAACGCACAACCAACATAGTTCTCAATGATGAAAAACTGAACACCATTTCCACTAAGATCAGGAACAAGACAAGGCTGCCCCCTCTCACCACTATTATTCAACACAGTTTTGGAAGTTTTACCCACAGCAATCAGAGAAGAAAAGGAAACAAAAGGAATCCAAATCCGAAAAGAAGTAAAGCTGTCACTGTTTGCAGAAGACATGATACTATATACAGAGAATCCTAAAGATGGTACCAGAAAACTATTAGAGCTAATCAATGTATTTGGTAAAGTAGAAGGATACAAAATTAATGCACAGAAATCTCTTGCCTTCCTATACACTAATGATGAAAAAGCTGAAAGAGAAATTAAGGAAACACTCCCATTTACCATTGCAACAAAAAGAATAAAATGCCTAGGAATAAATCTACCTAAGGAGACAAAAGACCTGTATGCAGACACTATAAGACACTGATGAAAGAAATTAAAGATTATACAAACAGATGGAGAGGTATACCATGTTTTTGGATTGGAAGAATCAATATTGTGAAAATGACTATACTACCCAAAGCAATCTACACATTCAATGCAATTCTTATCAAACTACCAGTGGCATTTTTCACAGAACTAGAACAAAAAATTTTACAATTTGTAGGGAGAGACAAAAGACCTTGAATAGCCAAGGCAAACTTGAGAAAGAAAAATGGAGCTGGAGGAATCAGGCTCCCTGACTTCATACTATACTACAAAGCTACAGTAATCAAGACAGTATGGTAGTGGCACAAAAAAATATAGATCAATGGAACAGGATAGAAGGCCCAGACGTAAACCCATGCACATATGGTCACCTTATCTTTGATAAAGGAGGCAAGAATATACAATGGAGAAAAGATAGCCTCTTTAATAAGTGGTGCTGGGAAAACTGGACCGCTACATGTAAAAGAATGAAATTAGAACACTCCCTAACACCATACACAAAAATAAACTAAAAATGGATTAAAGACCTCAATGTAAGGCCAGACACTATAAAACTCTTAGAGGAAAACATAGACAGAACACTCTATGACATCAATCACAGCAAGATCCTTTTTGACTCAGCTCCTAGAGAAATAGAAATAAAAATTTAAAAATGGGACCTAATGAAATTTAAAAGCTTTTGCACAGCAAAGGAAACCATAAACAAGATGAAAAGACAACCCTCAGAATGGGAGAAAATATTTGCAAATGAAGCAAATGACAAAGCATTAATCTCCAAAATTTACAAGCAGCTCATGGAGCTCAATATCAAAAAAAAAAAACAATCCAAAAATGGGCAGAAGACCTAAATAGACATTTCGCCAAAGAAGACATACAGATTGCCCACAAACACATGAAAGAATGCTCAACATCACTAATTATTAGAGAAATGCAAATCAAAACTACAATGAGGTATCACCTCACACCAGTCAGAATGGCCATCATCTGAAATCTACAAACAATAAATGCTGGAGAGGGTGTGGAGAAAAGGCAACCCTCTTGCACTGTTGGTGGGAATGTAAATTGATAAGCCACTATGGAGAACTGTATGGAGGTTCCTTAAAAAACTAAAAATAGAACTACCATATGACCCAGCAATCCCACTACTGAGCATATACCCTGAGAAACCCATAATTCAAAAAGAGTCATGTACCACAATGTTCACTACATCTTTATTTACAATAGCCAGGACATGGAAGCAAACCTAAGTGTCCATTGACAGATGAGTGGAGAAAGAAGATGTGGCACATATATACAATGGAATATTACTCAGCCATAAAAAAGAAACAAAATTGAATTATTTATAGTGAAGTGGATGGACGTAGAGTCTGTCATACAGAGTGAATTAAATCTGAAAGAGAAAAATAAATACCATATGCTAACACATATATATGGAATCTAATTTAAAAAATGGTTCTGAAGAACCTAAGGGCAGGACAGGAAAAAAGATGCAGATGCAGAGAATGGACCTGAGGACACAGGGAGGTGTGAGGGTAAGGTGGGATGAAGTGAGAGAGTGGCATGGACTTATATATACTATCAAATGTAAAATAGATAGCTAGTGGGAAGCAGCCGCATAGCACAGGGAGATCAGCTCCGTGCTTTGTGTCCACCTAGAGGGGTGGGATATGGAGGGTGGGAGGCAGATGTAAGAGGGAGGAGATATGGGGATATATGTCTATGTATAGCTTATTCACTTTGTTATAAAGCAGAAACTAACACACCATTGTAAAGCAATTATACTCCAATAAAGATGTTTTAAAAAAAGAAAAGAAAAGGAAATCAAAGTGTAGTGAAATTTTTCAAGCAGTCATTATTTGAGATTTGGAAAATAACGGGTATTGAATGCTGAGTCAGATAATTTTGCCACAGCTTAGTATTGTAGATTCTGTAAAATTTTCCAAGATTTTTACGCAATAAGTCTCTTTTGAGTCTGATTTCCTACTATTCATTACTTGAAATGTTTGTCTGAAAGACAAATAGTTTTTGTCTCAGCTTTTCATCAGTATATCTATGCTCTGGCAGAAGAATAATCAGAATGAACTGCAGCCTTTCTTAAAATATACTTCATTTATAGGACAACATAAAAGTAAATCAAGGACAGATACATTGAAGGTCATAACTATAAATAGTTACAATTTTAAAATGGTTAAATGAGTATATTTAATTTCATTATATACTAAAATAAATTCAAATTTCATATGTATAATATTCATAGTTATAAATAATTTATTAAGGGCAAGAAAATACCTGCTATTTAATATAACAGTCAAGTGGGATTCTATTTCCACCCAGGATGTTGAAATCTGAGAAATGCTGCCCTACTACAACAATGAGCAAAAAATGTAACTTTCACAAACTGTTTTTTTTGTTTTTTTTTTTGCAAGTAATCAGAGACCTGAGGTTTCAGGGCAATTAGGAGGCCTGATATTCAAGAGGGGACAGATGTCTCCAAGGTGAGACAAAATGTGGTAGAGCACTGAAGCAAAAAAGAGCTGTCAAATAAGCACAACATAATGGAAAACAGAGACAACATGCATAAATAGATGGAGGATTTCAGCACAGAGATGGAAACTGTAAGAGAGCCAAAACAAAAGACTATAAATTTAAAAATACACGTATCAGATATGAAGAATTCTTTCAATGGACTCATCAATTGAAGAAACACGCATCTAAGGAGAAAATTAGTGAATGATAGGTTAGTAAAAAATTACCAAAATGAAAACTCATAAAGAAAAAAACAAGTGAAACAAAAACAGAACATCTTAGGATTGTGGGACAAAATTAAAAGATTTAATATACATGTAATTGAAGCCTCAGAATAAAAATAAACTGAATAAGGAAAAATATATATTTAAAAAGATGTTGGGTAATCAACAATTTTCTGAAAATATAGAAAGATATTAGCCACAGATCCCTAAAATTTAAAGAATCCCAAATGCATCTAAAAGAAATGCAAAAACAAAGCAAAACATACATGTAAACACACACCTCAACACATCATGTTCAAACCATCACACTAAACTAGTGAAAACTGAGGATAAAGAGAAAATCTTGAAGGTAATAGTGGGGGGGAAATGATACATTATATACAGAGAAAAAGACAGGAATTATAGCACAAACTATGCAAACTAGGCAATAGAGCAATATTTTGAAAGCACTGAAAGGTGAAAAACATCAACTGAGGAATCTATACCCAAGGAATTTATTTTTCAAAAAACTAAAGCAAAGCATTTTTTGACAAATAAGTGTTGAGTAAACTCATTGCCTGAAGAATTGTGCCACAAAAATGATAAAGGTAATTCTTTAGGAAGATTTATGATATCAGAAGCTTGGATTTACACAAAGAAACAAAGAGATCTGAATACAGGTAAAATGAGTTAAATATAATAGCCACTTATTATAGCCACTGTTATTAAGTGAATAAAACTCATTCTTGGCAAATGAGATTAAAACAATGGAAGATAAAATATGAAAATAAGATCTTACTGGGTATAAGTAATTGAATCATATAAGATTTATTTTAGATCTCACATTCAATTTTATTCCTGTGTTGCCTAAATTTTTTTTTATTGTTTCAGATTTTAAAAGTTCATGTGGAATTTCAAAAGGTTAGATTGGTAAGTCTATATTAATGTTACCATACTGCAATTCACTTATATAAAGTTTGAAAACAAAGTTTTACTCAAAGTAAAATTAGAAAATATCAAAATATGTATTCAGCTTATATATGTAAATATTAATAAATAAATAAATATATATATATATTTTTTATATATATATATATATGGCCTTCTGGAAAAGACAAAACTACGGACACAATAAGAGGATCAGTGTTTGCCAGAAGCTAGAGGGCAGAGAGGGAGGAACAGACAGAGCACAGAGGATTTTTAGGTGAGTATTCAGATGGAACAAAATGCTTTTTATTCTTTGCCATTCAGACAGGTCTATCCACATACCCCATCCTCAGACCTTGTCATCAATTTGCCAATTGAATTCCTTCCAAGTCCTGACCATCTAGACAAACTGGAAGTCAAAGCTCATGAGTCACTGTGGACTTGTACCTCTCCTCTGTCCCTTTCTCCTCCCAAACAACCAAGTGCACTGCCCAAACTTTTGCCTATTGATAGGATTTCCCTTCACCACTTTCTGTCAGAGATGTCACAGAAGCTGTAGTGCTGTGGCTGCGCACTTCTAGGATGGTATCTGTATATCATAGAGAACTGTCTATACATCAGTCCTGAGTTTTCTCTTCCTTAGTCAGTCATAGGCAGCCTCATGTAGCCATAAGTGTGAGCTGGGAAAGAGATAATAAAGTAGGAATCATGGAGAATCAGACCACTTCATGCAACTTAATTGTGCCTATCGTATTCTGATCACACTGACTACTTGTGCTTGATAATGCTGTACTGCTGTGCACGCTCAGCTTCATGGTGTAGTGAGCCAGAAAACACCCCACCCATGATGGGCAGCTCAGGTCACGTGGTAACTTAGGAGTTCATTGTTAAGTGTTCAGTCTCTAATAAAGACCAATAGCAAGCCAAGAGCTGTTTTGTGCTTTTTTTGTTTTTAAAAGGAGCAGAGTTTTCCTAAAGGTTTGAGCTATGATTCATCTATAAGGAACTGCCAGAAGTTCTAAATAGCATCTCCTCTATCTGCTACTGACACTTCAAGCACAACTAGATCTTTTGGATCATACGGCCCAAATGGCAGAGTATTTTGCACAACCGGCTAGACTTGTTGCAGAGACTCCCTTGTTCTGGTGCTCACTCGAAAGTAGCAGCTTTTCGGATCACTCAGTAATGGGCTGAAATAGCACACCCAAATGAATGATACTTTGCATCCAAATTCCAAGGAGGCACACTGGGCACCATGTCTCCTGTTTCGTGATAGGAGGTCCAGCTGCAACAATTTACCCTTCAGCATAGAGGGGATATCTCGACATGCTCCACACCACCAGACACTTAGAAATATCATTGAAGTGGAAGGTCTCTGATTTTTTGTTGGATTTATTTCCTACCCTCTGGCATGGAAATGTCTTACTGATATATACCGAGTAGTTGATATTTCATGCTCACCAGGTTCAGTCAGCTTAATGTTATCAATGTCACGGACCAGTGTGATGTCTTGTGGAAAGGAAAGGTGACCAAGCTTCCTACGAACTAAATTATGGCATAGGGCTAGAGAGTAGTTATACCTCTGAGGTAGGACAGTGAATGTGTATTGCTGGCCTCGCTAGCTATAGACGTATGGCTTCTGATGATCATTACCAACACGTGTCCAGAGAAAAAAGCATTTGCCAGATCAATAGCTGTGTAGCAAGCACCAGAGGATGTGTTAATTTTCCCACGCAGCATAACCACATCTGGAACAGTAATTGTGATACAAATCAATAAGTGATTAAACTTCCTGTAATCCACTGCCATTCTTCAGGATTGTTTTCTGCATAGGCCAAAATGACAAGTTGAATGGGATGTGGTGGAAATCACTTGGCCTTTCCTGCCATAACAGCCCTCACACCACCTATCAGGAAACCAATGTAAGGATTTTGCCAGTTGCGAAGATTATTTTTTCAAAGTACATATTCTGGAATTGGTGAAATAACTACAGGTTGGGGACAGGGACTCCCTGGGCCCACCATGAGATAGACCTGAGATAAAACTCCAGTGATTGCTTGACTTCCATAAGCCCCTGCTCTGACTAGTGGACCACAGTGATGCTTTGGATGTCCAGGAATTAGAGTCAGTTCAGAATCAGTGTACAGTAATCCCTGAAAAATATGACTGTTTCTCTTTCCTCAATGCAGTCACAATGGTAAATGGCCAGAGGCCCTCATCAACTGACTTCATGTCAATAGAAAAAGAAGAAATTTGGACACAGAACACAGACATACAGGGAAAATGTCATGTGATAATGGAGGTGAGGATTGCTGAGATGTGTCTACAGGTCAAAGAACACTAAGAATTTCCAGCAATCATTAGATACTAGAAAAGGCCAAGAAGTATTCTCACTTCGAGAGGGCCTGGCCTTGCAAACACTTTGATTCCAGTTTTCTAGCCTCCAGAATTGTTAAAGATATTTCTGCTGTTTCAGCCAACTTGTTCATTGCAGTTTTTTATGGCAGCCCTAGGAAACCAATACACTACCAATCTACTTTTTTCTTTCTAGGGATACCATGATCAATGCATAGGTCTCTGCAAATCAGACTATTCATATTACTACTTTGACTCTACTATCCATTACTGTAACCACATCCACCTTGTCTCTGATAATTACATGTTGCCCTTGGCCCCTGCCACCCTGAGGTCCATTATCTCCATTATCTCCCAGTTCAGTGAGAAGGGTTTGCACTGTAACTTCTGACCTATTGAAAGTGTGAACACAAGGCTCTTCAAGGATACTGGGACTCTCCTCAAAATTTATTTTTCACAGTCTTAATGAAATGTGTGTCCTCTTAACCCATGCTAGATAAGCAGGTCTTACACACCTAATCCACTCTATTATTCCAATCTCCCTAAGTCTTGGGATACCTTCCTCTATAGTATACCAAGGCAGTTATGGCATTTCAACTTCATTTGGGGCAGACCACCTTTGGATCTGTGTATAATCCAACAAACCAAACCAAGTGTTAGGGCCCTTTCGACACCTTGAGCTACAACGTGGAATCTAGAAGCTCTGCTTAGAGGGCACATAGCAATACATTTGGCCTACTCTAACTTTAGTTCGTTTCACCATGATCGCACACCCTTAAGATCCATTTCCACAAATATCCCCATATCTCTGTCGATATAAATTAGAAAAATTGTGCAGTTCTTTTGGTGTACAGTGCACTCACTACCTTTTGGGTCACAATTTGTACTTGGGATCTGAGTCTATTTATAAATCTAGAACAAAAAGGGGTGTTGCCACAGGTCTTGAGGAGAATCACCAGTGACTTGCTATGTAACTGTCTCAGTGGAGGTAATTACATATTCTCCAGAGAGTAGAGAGCTAACATCCTCAAGCAGGGAATGAAGGGCTGTTTCTACTGGCAAAAAGATTTGTCAAAATTAGTGTTTGACATTGTCACCTTGAGCTTCACTTTCTGAAAGTATTTAGTTTGTGGTATCCAATGGCAGCATTTTACATGTTTCTATTGTCAAATCATGCCAAGGACTGCTAGTGCTTTCTTTACCACTCAAAATAGAATGTTTACTTCCTACTCACATTTGAGGAACAATTCCAGAAAATCCAGAACCAATTGAGAGAACATTCTAAAGATTCTCTTTCTCTCTAGATCTTCTTCTCTAACCAAAATTTATATTAGCCTATTTGACCAGAGAAGTAGAACCTGTAGAATATTAATTGCAAGGAATTGGGTCAGACAATTTTGAGAGTGGCTAGACAAGTATCAAATCTATAGGGCCCACCATCAGGAAAGGAAGGCTGGAAGTCTCAGGCACAAGCCACAGTGGACATTTCTTCTCCTCGGAATTTATTCTGCTCTTAGAGTCTTTCAAATGATTTAATCAGGTCCACCCTGAATCAGGCCCTTTCTTAAATGATTATTGACTTTAAGCACAACTAGTTGTTTTTTTTCTTTTTAACATCTGTATTGGAGTATAATTGCTCTACAATGGTGTGTTAGTTTCTGCTTTATAACAAAGTGAATCAGCCATACATATACATACATCCCCATATCCCCTCCCTCTTGCATCTCCCTCCCACCTTCCCTATCCCAACCCTCTACGTGGTCACATAGCATGGAGCTGATCTCCCTGTGTGATGCAGCTGCTTCCCACTAGCTATCTATTTTACATTTGGTAATATATATAAGTCCTTGCCACTCTCTCACTTCGTCCCAGCTTACCCTTTCCCTGCCCGTGTCCTCAAGTCCATTCTCTACATCTGCATATTTATTCCTGTCCTGCCCCTAGGTTCTTCAGAACCTTTTTTTTTTTTTTTTTAGATTCCATATATATGTGTTAGCATACGGTATTTATTTGTTTTTCTCTTTCTGACTTACTCTGTATGACAGACTCTAGGACCAACCACCTCACTACAAATAACTCAATTTTGTTTCTTTTTATAGCTGAGCAATATTCCACTGTATATATGTGCCACATCTTCTTTATCCATTCATCAGTCGATGGACACTTAGGTTGCTTCCATGGCATTTTTCACAGAACTAGAACAAAAAATTTCACAATTTGTATGGAAACACAAAAGAGCCTGAATAGCCAAAGCAATCTTGAGAAAGAAAAACGGAGCTGGAGGAATCAGGCTCCCAGACTTCAAACTATACTACAAAGCTATAGTAATCAAGACAGTACGGTATTGGCACAAAACCAGAAATATAGATCAATGGAACAGGATAGAAAGCCCAGAGATAAATCCACACAACTAGTTTTTGATTGAATAACTGGGGACTATAGCCAAGCCAAGTTGACACATAAAATTGACCATCACAGGTAGATTCACAAATACTATGCCTCTGTGTAGGCATCCTTGAAGACATGTTTCAACAAGTGTTTTCTATGGAAACAAGACATTTTCTAATAATATACTTAACATTTCTTGAAATCCTTAGGAGTAGGAGGGATCCGAGGATGGAAGGCAGAATATAACAGAACAAATGAACTGTATTGCAAATACATGATAAAACCTCACTGAAGCTGTGGAAGAATAATATGGTAACCTAAGTAACTTTAGAAAGGAGGATGGTCTGTAAGACTAAGGGAAAAGGAACTGTACGCAAGCACTGCACTCTAGTTTTAAAATATCCTATCTGGGTATGGTATAACAATTCTGATATTGCTTTGCAAGCTTCTGAAATTAAACAAATAAATGGATGGCAGATGGTGGGGACCAAGTTCTTCACTGTCAGAGTGAGGGGATATAAATTAGCAAGAGGGTAAACTCTCTGGTAATATTCATGTGGTAATATATTAAAGGTGGATACATCAGCATAAATTCATATAACTTAAGAGAGATACAGATGGTTAACTTATGGAGATATTTGCAGATATCTATATATACATAGGTTGGTATATACAAATATATGTAATTGCATTGTCTCTGAGAGGACCTGGAAGCAATAATACCCCAGTAACAAAGAACACACCTAGCATCAGACTTTAATTTCTAACAGTATTCATTAACAAAAGGATCCAGGAGAAATGGCTGTGAAAAGACTCCTTGGACAAATGACTGGTCTAGGACTGAGGAAAAAAAATATGGAAGTTAAGCCTGGAGTATCTGTAGTGACCAGAAAAAAAATGCTCAAAAAACAAACAAAACAGTGAAGAATATCAAAGAGACACAGAGGCCAATTGAAAAAGCCAAATGACCAAGGCTGGAAGAGTTTAAGTAACAAAATACAGTAGTACTTGATAATAACCCAAATTATAAAATAAACATCTGTTAATCCATATTTACTTTAATAAATTATAAAAACAAACAAATTAATGGGAGAAGAGATAAATCTCCAGTGTAGAATCCCAATTAATTTTTGTAGATATTTTGCTCTCCAGGTTGTGTGTAAGCTCTCATTTCTTAAGCATGAGCTGCACATAGCGACCTCCTCCCAAAGAGTACAGTATGAAAAGGACAGAAGTAGGTGGGGAGAGAGGGAGTAACTTTAAATTGGAGAAACATGACAAAGTAGCCAAGTAGTCAAAGTAGTCAAGTAGTCAAAGTAGTCAGCCAAGTAGTCAAAGTCAAGTTCAACAGAGGTGAATCATACTGATATAATGTATCTTTAATATAATTTCATGAAAATGACACTTAACCTCTGTGATCTTAATCCTTACACCCCAGAACTCCAGTTTAATCATGCGAAAAAAACCTATCATAGCCAAGAGGAGCTTAAGAAAACAGAAGATTAAGTATAATGTAGTATCCTGGAAAAGATTTTGGTATAGAAAAAAAGGCCCTAGAGAAAAAAATAAGCAAATCTGAATATTATATGAACTTTAGTTAATAATAATGTGCTAATATTGATTAATTAATTATAAGAAGTGTACAATACTACTGTAAGAAATTAATACTAAAGGAAACTGGATGTGGGGCATAGGAAGCTCTTTGAAAAATCTTTATATTTTTTATGTAGATGAAAACTGTTCTCAAAGATAAAGCTTATTACATTTAAATATATACATTTATATTTTCTATTTCACTAAAATATGATTATAATCCATTCTCCAGTGAGATAGTTCTGCAGTCCTGACATAGATACTCATTGCTTTAATCCTCAGGGTTTTTATAAACACTCCCTTACTTGATGTAATGCGAACTCTAATCCCTGAGAGGAAAAAAAGCCTAAAGGCTTTAACAACTTACAAAAATGAAGGTCCCTGTCTTCAGAAATTTCTAAGATTAAATTGGAAAACAAATTGTTAGTATAAATCCATTGCTTAAGTTATAATGATATGAGAACTGATAAAATAGACATATGCCCTGGAGAATGTGGTCACTATTATATTAAGCTTTGATAAATACTGCATTCTGGTTTTCATGTTTCTGTTAGTAAAACATACAAAACATGGATGATATTAGATACTGTGAGAAATGAGCTAGGAAATATATTACATAAATAAACAGTATCTGAATTTTTTATTAATGTAAGACAAATAGCTTAATAAAAACTATTTTAATACCATATTTGATTTGATTGCCAAGAATCACAATTATTTGTAAATGGAAAATCATGTATAATTCACTACCAGTACTTGAGAAATTAAATATCGAAGATTAGTTTGAGTCTGTGTATAACTTCCATTCCCTGTCGTAGTTTTAGAAGAGCATCAAAATTTTGTATTCTAGTTTAATCTGTAAAAGGTGTTGAGATGAATAATGTTTTGTGTTTTCAAACAAAAATAAAAAATGTTACTTTAATTTTTTTACCAAAAAAATTTCATAGAAGTAAAAAAATTATTGATAAAATGATTAGACATGAAAAAGCAGTATAGTAAATAGTGGTTACTTTTTTGTGCATTACTGGAGTGATTAATGTTAAATAGCTTTTGTCTATTTTTTAGGCATTGGAATTGTTTCAATAATACACATGTGATATAGAGATAAAATTTCTGCCTATTACTGAAATTGCCAATCAGCATCTTTGTCTAAGTATACACACACACAACTACTTTTCTCTCAGAACACACCATGTTTTTTTTGTTTGTTGGTTTTTTTTTTGGCTGTGTTGGGTCTTCGTTGCTGGGTGCAGGCTTTCTCTAGTTGCGGTGAGCGGGGGCTACTCTTCGTTGTGGTGCACGGTCTTCTCATTGCGGTGGCTCTTCTTGTTGCAGAGCACGGGCTCTAGGCACATGGGCTTCGATAGTTATGGTTCACGGGCTCCAGAGCGCAGGCTCAGTAGTTGTGGCACACGGGCTTAGTTGCTCCGTGTCATGTGGGATCTTCCCGGACCAGGGCTCGAACCCGTGTTCCCTGCATTGGCAGGCAGATTCTTAACCACTGCGGCACCAGGGACATCCAAGATTCTTGTTTAATCTTAAAGAATCAGGTGAATTGAATGTGCCCCAGTCCTGCTAATGTTGGTTGTTTTGAGTGCCCTCCAAAATATGTCTGCCCTAATATAACAAAGACTTGAATGAAATATAACTTTGTGAAGAAATGCAGTTAGTAATCCAGAAAGACCTGTCAGAAAATTCCTTTATTATGTTGAGCCCCAAATTTTCCTGCATTAGGATTAAACATAGGTCTTAATTTGACATTTTGTGAACAAGGGAGACTACTTCCTCCATTTGACAAGGCTTCTTATTTGAAGAAAACTAGTGCATCTCTCTCTCTGGACCTACAGTTGACACTTCTTGCTGTAAATTGCTTTAGTTATTCCTTTGAAATAAATGAATCATTTTATTTCTCTCACAATTTTATTATTTATTTTATATATGTGTTTAAAGATTGCTGTGCCCCTAAATATCCATATTTGGTGCTTAGAAGAAAATATATTACAAGTATCTAAAAAAGTCCTATTATGAAAAAATCACCAAATAAATACAACAAACACTTATGGAAATAATAGGATTAGGATCATATGACACGAAGCTTATACAACTAAATTCAACCAATCAATCAATTACTCAACAAACAAGTAAACTGATGTGAATTTTAGCTAAAGCACTTATAAAAGCAGTAAATAATCTTAATTTTATATAGCCCAGTTAAATCTCCATTGACAATTGTGTCTGGCATCACTGTCATTCAATCTCTTGAATTTTTAGCTAGGGAGCTACAGCTTCTTTGGATTTGTAGGCCGTTCAGAGGCATTTTCTTTCAATAAAAACCAGTTCCATCAAAATTTAGAATCTGATATTTTGTGTAGTCTTTATCACCAATCAGTATTTTAACATGGAAGATAAATGGCTTCATAACTTCATCTTCTGCGCTGTCAATGACATTTACACAAACGTTTGGGGAAATTATAATCTTGAAGCCCATTACTTACACAAAGACTGCAGTTTATGCAGAAATTTCAGTTTTTTCTCTTAAGATTTTCATATATTGCTAAGACTTTTTTTTAATTGTATGAAAGTTGTTCTTGAATGTTTCATAATATTAATATATTGTAAAAATTGGTTATGAACTAATGCTACATCTACAGAACACTAGCATTATCGTGCTAGTGAATGACTAGCACTATGTGATAACTTAATGCATATGTTATCGTTGTATATCCACTAATTCAATATATAGTACATAAAGAATTGAGAATTGTGGTAGTATAGATTATACCCAATATTTTTACGTGCTTTATAAATTTAGGATAAGGCAATAAAGTAATAAAGCAGGGTTATAATTGTAGTATTTTAATAATACTATTAAATAATATTTAACAGTGTTTGAATAATTTTACCTTTATTGGCTAAATTTGTATGAGATTTTGGAAGCACTCATACCATTGATTGTGCTCAACTCTGTCAACTGAAGCCCTTGCTTTTGTGCCCAATAGCTCTACCCAAGTTGGGTCACTCAATAGCTGTATTTTTAAAGTTTCATTTTTTAAAAAATCATAGTTCAGGACCTCATGCTTTTCTCTACTACATTTTTACTACATTTAAAGTCATATTTCCAAATATTTTTATGTTTATAGAAAATAAATCGAATATCTACATAATCTGGTCTTAAATTACTCAGTCTCTTTACATTTTATGTCTTTTGTATTGAGACCTATTTTAAATTTCTTAACCCCCTCCATTACCCTTATTATATCTTCATATCATGCTCAAAGGAGAAAGTAAGTTTGAGAAGTCAGAATAACTTATCTGTAGAATTAGTTTCAATATTAAGTAATAATGGCTTAAACAGAAATTAATTTTCTCAACTAAACAGGCACAAAGTTGCAGAGAATAGATTAGTGTTTCAGCTCTACTGAGGGAGTGTTGGCCCAAGTTTTTGCTATCAGTCCCAGCCATGTGATTTTCCATATTTCAAGTCATTTCATGGTCCAAGGTGGCTGCTGGAGCACCAGCCATTACATGTGCTTGCCAGACAGCAGGAAGGAAGAAGGGAGGAAGGCTAAAGACTTCTCTCTCCTTAAACACACACACACACACACACACACACACACACACACACACACACATACACACACACACACATATATAATTTCCATGTATGTGCAACTGACTGACATCTCCTTCACTGATACATAGTCATTTGGCCAAGATATGAAGGAGGTTGGAGTAAGATACAGTGTATTTATGTTTTAAATATTTCACTGGATTCTACTTAATAATAATGTAATTTTGGCTACTATAGGCATACATGTGATTTCTATTTGTTTTTATTTTGTGAGTTTTTTTTGTTTTTGCATAAAGTTTACATTTTCTTTTAAAGTAATTGAAAAAGTTTACTGCTTCTTTTATGCTATTGAAGGTTGCAAATTTCAAAATAATCATATATCCTTAAGATTTTAAAGCATTTATGAGGTGAGCCATTTTCTAAAGTTTGGTTTTTGAACAGTTACTAAATTTCTTTTTTCACAAATTGTTTATTTAAATGCTTTACTTTAACTCAATTTGAATTATTCGATTTTTCTAGAAAATCCAACATAGTAATGAAATATTCACATTTATTAACACAGAGCTTGTCTACAATTTTAATTTTTTTTTTTTTTTTTTCCTGCGGTACGCGGGCCTCTCACCATTGTGGCCTGTCCCGTTGCGGAGCACAGGCTCTGGACGTGCAGGCTCAGCAGCCATGGCTCACGGGCCCAGCCGCTCTGTGGCACGTGGGATCCTCCCAGACCGGGGCACGAACCCGCGTCCCCCGCATCAGCAGGCGGACTCCCAACCACTGCGCCACCAGGGAAGCCCCTACAATTTTAATTTTATATCTGTGAATTTATTCCTTCTGTAAATTCTGATTGTAGTATGTGTTTCCTTTTTTATAATTTGACTAACAAGTACTATATCAAGCTTGTTATTCTTTCAAGAACCAAATCTGGATTTGTATCAAATGTACTACTTTTTTCTTTTTAAAATAATGTCTCCGGTTTTGTATTTATTATCTTTATTATTATGTACCATGTTATTTGCAGAAATTTTAGTTGAATGTTTTATTATTCATTTTAAATGTTACTTGCTTATTAACGCAAGTATTTAAAATGATGCATTTTTCTTTCTTCATAAATCTGTTGCATTAGAAATCTTCTGAGGGGCTTACTGCATATAACTTTTGAGGCATGAACATTGTATTGTAAATTATCTTGTTTTCAAGGAAACCATGCATAGTTAGTGCAAATACAGGTTTACTGTCTGTGTTGCATCTATATAAGATATATAATTATTATTAATTTACATTTTTACTCCTTTTTTACACATGCAAACATATCCCAAATAATATTCATATGAAAAAAAATGTACACTTGAGAAGCATAGATAGCAAATAAAATCCTATTCAGTTATGCTGGTGGTACATATAACTACCAAGACACTAAACTAATTATTTTGCAAATTAAGACAACCAACTATGTTCTTACCTATGCAATATAAGTTTTAATATTAAAAATAAAAAAAAGTATTAGCCTTTTTAGACTTAGCTACCTACATTCAGTTTAGAGTTAATTTACTTTCAAACCAAACAGTTTGTCTACCAATGTAGTCTTTCCTCCAATCTCTTTACGTTACTCAAACTTGCTTAGTCATTTGGTCACTTTTTATTACTTTTTAAAAGCACAGGCAACTTTCCAAGATATTTTATCAAAATCACTTTATTCTTTCCTTATGGGAAGGGTCATACTGAGTCCATTTACAATAGAAGGATTCAAAAAAATAAGAAGTTACATATCACACCTGAGCATCAGTAGTCAGAGAGAATTATTCTTATGCCCTTCAGACTTCATCCTTTTTAATTCTCCAGCATTTATAAGCTCTCTTAAGCAGACTTATTAATATTTTGTTTTAGTTAAACAAGTGGGAATTTTAAATGAGCCCTGTTGGAAAGAGCTGGCCAAGAGCCTTCCCCTTTTGTCTAGGCACATTTCCCTTCTTTGCATATCAATGGCCCCATCTCTCATTTTCCCTGTGCCAGGCAGAGCTGATCCAAGCACTAAGTTTCTTTTGAATTAATAGAAGATCAACACCTGGGTCACTTTATAAGACCTGGAAGGAGAGAAGAAATGAGCTCAACAAGCAGAGGAGCAATCTGGAGTACAAACAAGGACAACAGCAAAATCAGATTTACACCAGACGCATTGCCCCATTTGCTCTTTTGATTCTAATAGTCAAATAAATAGCTTTTCTAGTTGTAAATCTTGATTTTTTTGTTCATTTTCATTTGTTTTTAACAATTTAATCTGACTGAACATATGTGAAGGATAAAATATTTATCTATTCATAACTTCTTAAGTGATCTGCAGATAATAATAAAAGAAACCTTTCCTCATATGTGAACGTTGATCCTAAAGAAAATATTTCTTGCTACATTGTTTTAAAGCAGCACAGTTCAGTAGATACATAATGTGAGACATGTATGTAATAGCTCGCCGCCACTAGAGAAAGCTCATGTGCAGCAAGGAAGACCCAACGCAGCCTAAATAAATAAATAAATAAAACATCATTAAAAAAAACTTAAAAGAAGCGGGTGAAGTTAGTTTTATTACTATAATTTAACCCAAAATATCCAAAATATTATTTTAAAGGTAATTATTATAAAATTATTAATGGGAAATATTACATCTTTTCATGCTAAACCTTTTAAATTGGATACATGTTTTATTGATGGCACATTTCAATTTGGACTAGTCATACTTCAAGTGCTCAATAGTCATAAGCAGTAAGGGGCTATTGTACTGGATAGTGCAGCTCTAGAAAAATAGATCATTCCAATGATGACAAAAGATAATCTTTTGGATATTCTTTGGATAATCATTCATATGTTCAATCATTTAGTACAGGGGTCCCCAACCTCCGGGCTGCAAAGCAGCAGGTGAGCGGCGGGTGAGCGAGTGAAGCTTTGTATTTACAGCCGCTGCCCATCTGTTGCATTACCACCTGAGCTCCGCCTTCTGTCAGCATTATGGTGAGTTGTATAATTATTTCATCATATATTACAGTGTAATAATAATAGAAATAAAGTGCGCAGTAAATGTAATGTGCTAGAATCATGTCAAAACCATCCCCCCCACCCCTGATCCGTGGAAAAATTTTCTTCCATTAAACCAGTCCCTGGTGCCAAAAAGGTTGGGGACCACTGATTTAGTATATATTCATTGACTGCTATGCCATGAAATCCCCCTGACCAAAATAATATTGAGCATCTACCAGCTGGGTTATATGACAGCATCTTTATTTCCTACTGTTTTGTTTTTGTTAACAAAAACAAAACACAAAAGCATGGAATCAACAATTGGCAGTGTTTGTTTACACTTTAATGTTTTGTTAGCTAAGTTGTTGGAAGGATAAATTTTATTTGGGAAATAAATTTATTCAAAGGTCTTTGATTCAAGAACTAGTTAATTCCAATACAAATGACTAGAATTTATATATGTTACTTCAGTCTCTGAGCCTCAGAAAAGCTGATTTGTAATAAGCATAAAGTCATAATTATAATAACGACTTCACAGATAATCTATGCATGGTAGGCAGAATCCTAACCTCCCCCCAACCCCCAAGAAAATATGTTCTGATCTCTGGAACCTGTGAGTATGGTAAGTCACTCCTATGATTATGTTTTGTTATATAGCACAGTTGACCTTAAGATAGGGAGATTATCTGATAGACCTGACCTAATCATGTGAGAGTTTAAAAGCCAAGATTTTCTTTTTCCTGGCACTGGCAAGATAAGTCAGATAGAGTCAAAGAAAGAGAACGATTCTATGAGCTCTTGCTGCTTTGAAAAAGGAGGTGGTCATTTGAGAAGGGATGCAGGTGGCCTTGTGGTGCTGAGGAAGACACTCTACTGACAGCCACCAAGGAAATGGGGAGTAGGTCCTACTTCTGCAAGCAACTGAATTTTGTCAACAGCCTGAATGTCCCTGGAAGCAAATTCTTCCCAGAAGCTCCTCAGTACACTGACACCTTGATCTTGGTCTGATGAGACCCTGAACAGGTAATCTGGTGAGCCATGCCAGACTTCTGATTTATAGAACTATGAGATAATAAATTGGTATTGTCTTAAGTCACTAAATTTGTGGTAAAATTATTACAGTACACATAGAAGACTAATACACCATGAGAGAATATCCTGTAACCTATAAAATGTTTTATAAATCGTAGGCATTATAATTGGAACACAGAATACATTAGATTCTCTCTTTGAACTCTCTGCAGGTAAATAAGCTTTGTTCCATAACCAAATATAGTATTCCTAAATACTTTGAGAAGTTTTCCAGTTTATTTTATCTTTCTTATTAAAAGCATGAAGTACTTGAGAATATTAAGCAAATGCAAATCCATTATCACCACTGAATTACCAAAACATCCCATTCCTATCAGTGGGACATACAGAATGCCATTGACAAGATGTATACCTTTGTTTTCTGTCCCCTCTACCATAGCATGGAGCAGGGTAATTCTCTTAATGTCAGGTAATGATGTGAAAGATACTGGAAATGAGATTATGATAATATTGAAAATTAAAGGATAGAATAATATATTTCTATGAAAGGCTGTTTTATAGTGCTTTTGTCTTTCTATTTTTGGCCACACCGCATGGCTTGTGGGATCTTAGTTCCCTGACCAGGGATTGAACCCGAGCTATGGCAATGGGCAGTGAAAGCACCGAGTCCTAACGACTGGACCGCCAGGGAATCCCTTTAGAGCTTTTTAAACACAAGTTAAAATTTCATTAATTACATCTATTACAAACATAATAATTATCATTCTGATATTCCACACCTGTTGATGAACTTTAATGATCTTTAATGAAATTTAATTTTAATGATTGAGACAAAAAAGAATGCCTGATCTGCCTCAATATAGTGCAACTTAATATACAGACTTGGAACATATTATATTACAAGTAGTATGCTTCAATGATAATTTTTTATGTGAATACACACACAAAATATATTTTTTTAGCTCCCAGCATCAATTCAGGTCATCTGAGACTCGAAAGCCATGATAAGAAGTACAAGAGATTATTGAGGAAAAATCTGATAAAGATAAAGGGATAAATATAAAAAGGATAAAGGTAAAGGGTGCAGGTAAAGACAAAGAAGAAGGCTTCAAACCATAATTCATCTCTGAACTCTAAAAGAAGAGGAAAGAAAGAAATGGTAGTCAGTGCCCTCAATTACAGTACTATAAGTCTCCAAATGTTTTGTCCAGTCCAAGCACAAGGTGTCCATTAGAAAAATTCCACTGTGTACGTTTCTGGACTGTGCAAACTGTTCCCTTAGTGAGCTTTTTAATTATCATACTGTCTCAATTGCTATAGCTTCTTTATAGATCTTGGTCTCTGGTGATATAAATCCCCCCGCCCCCCGTTTTTCTTTTTCTTTAAGCTGCCCTACAGATCCTGGTTAGTTCCATTTCTATATGAAGTTTAGAATTAATTTACTTGTCAATTTCTTCAAAAATCCAGCTGGAATTTGATTTATATTTCATTAAAGGTAAAGAATAATTTGAGGAGAAATGCCATGTTTATAATGCCATGGTCAATATACAAACGTGAAATAAGTATCTACCCATTTCTTTAGATATATATGATTTCTTTGGTAGTAATATTTTGTAGTTTCTTATATAGAGAACTTGTATATCTTTGATTAATTTTATTCTAATTTTTAAAAAAATATGCCCTTCTTGATAGTACAGTGAAACCACACTGTGGTTTCTCTAATAAATATCCCCCAATAAGTGTTATAAAATATAAACAGATTAGACACTCAACCCCCAGTGAGTTAGAGAACTTGAGGTCTGTACTCACATGCTTTTTGTTCTTTCTGTTAATAAAAATTTCCACTTAATTACCTAGCTTGTGGCCCACTGTGTAAGTGCTAATCGCACACTAAGGGAGAGAAAATCAAGGGAGTATTGGAAATTCCACTGCTAAATGACCTATTCTTGCTTCCCAAGGTCAAATATATATTCCTTAGACCAGGAATTTGTGTAGATGAGACAACAGAATAATTATTTTTTCATGTGTACAAAGGTATTTCTGAAATAGGTCAAGATAATAATAAGACCAAAGGCATATTATAAGCTAGGCCAAAACTTTATCCCCAGTCTGTCTCTGTATTGAATTATGTCTAGCTAAATCTTCCAAACTCACCAATAAAGATAATGTGCTGATATGACATGGTAACACTGCTCAAATAACCCACTGCAAATGTTACGCAATGCTGTGTATTAGACTATGAGCTCAAATTTATTATTAAATTCCTATTAGAACATATAATTACGATATTTAAAGGGAAATTCCTTCTTGTTAGCCACAAAGAAATTTTCCTCAAGAGCTAATCTGAATAAATATAGTAGGCTGACTACATAAAAATCACCTAAGGTGCTTCCGAAAACACATGTTTCTACCTATGTACCCTTTCCCTGTCTGATTTGGTATGTCTGGGCAGATACAATATTATTTTTAGATGACCCAGGTGATTTTCCTATGCAGCTTGATAGGGAAACTACTATGCATTGCTCCAGTTAAATAATATCATTGCTGTTATTGCTATAGAACATAAAGCAATGCAGTACAGGAATTGAAAATTATTTTTGTCAGCGGGTATTACTATTTTGACTAATCATAGCTAGGCTTCCCTCTTTAGCACTATAACCTGCACCATTTGCCAATTAAACAGATATAGCTCTTTTACCACTTCTAAATACAGATTATCTGAATAATCCAAGACTTTTATGTATCCCACTTTTCCAAAAGCCCAAAGATTCAACAGGATTTAATAGGACCACTCTACCATCCCTTTTAACTTATCTTAAGTAAAAACATGTCTTTACATTGTTATTCATGTATGAGATTAATAAGAAAGAAAAAAAGGTTAAGAAAAACACTTCAAAATTTCATTGTCAACATTATTCACACAATCAATTCACTAAGGTTATTCTGGGACAACAACTGAAAGAGACTGCCATCATTTGGGGGAATGATTATATCCTCATGTTTAATTCTGGCATTGCTACCTTTACCAGTGGGAAGAACACAGAGGATGAGATAGACGAATACTGGGAATCCATACTTATATACTCCCTTCTTTCACTGATTGGGGTATCTGAAACAAAAGTGTATCCTCGTAAAATTTGGAAATTTGTAGTAATGATTTCTTAGGTCCTTAGGTCTTCTTTGACTGTTACTGTGCATCTAATATATTTACCTACTGTAATCTATATTTTACCTTTGACTTCTGCATTTCTGGTACAAAAGAAAAAAAAAAAACGGAAATGACTGTGGGTTCTGCATGTGACTACCATTCTTTTCTCCTGTGAGCAGTTTACCCTATAGTTAATTCAGGCAACATTAATCAAATCCCGTGAACTTGGGCTTTCTACATTGCCAATATTTATAACCTGCTTTATAACATGGATCTCTTTACTATACCAGACATCCTGCTTCTAATGCCTTCCTATTTGTTACCTAGCCTATTCATTTATTTTCCTGGTATATACCTCCAGATTTGTGTTGTCTTCTTACTGAGAGCTGGGAATTTGTTGGTTTCAGTTCTACAAAATGCATCCATTGTTCAAGAAATCTGGTTCAATTTTGTCCCCTTAAAGATTCCTTCAAAGTAGCTTTCTTTCAGAAGTTGAAATTCTGGTCCTGGTCTATGTTAAATCTTTTGTGTTTCTATTTTGTTCCCCTTTAATATTTGTTAAAATTGTATACCTCCTTGTACTAGTCATTCCACAGCTCCTTTTATTTATCTACGCTTAACAGGTGTGCTAGACTTCACTTAAAAATGTTTATTGTTGCTAATGAAATAGTCATGAGTTTAGAGGCTTAATTAAAAAGGTAACAACAGATTAAGGAACACCTACTTTAGTGCAGTGAGTTTTTCTCTCTCAATCATCATTGTATTAGAGGCAGCACATATTAGGAAGAAAGTAAGTAATTACTGAGTGAACAAATGAACAAGTGATGATCTAGTAACAGGCTAACTTACCTAGTCCCTACATCCCATCCTCCTGCCTCCATTTTTCTAGCCCTTTCACATTTGAAATCCATCTAATGCAGTAGAAAGTAGTCAGACGCTGGAGTCAAACAAATGGGTCCCAAATCTGGCCCTGCCACTCTTTTGCTGTTGTGTGACTTTTGGCAGGTTACTACCTCTTGAGCTTCAGTTTTCTCATTTATAAAATTGGCCCCCAAATTCTACTTATCACAGAAATGTCGTGAGACAATGCATGTAAAAATATTTATCATGGTAACTGGCATATGGTGAACACTAAACATGTTAGAAGACTTTGTCATATACCTAGTGGGTATTGGAATTTCCTAGATTTTTTTTTTCTTTACACATGACATACCGGCTTATTGTTCATTTTAGGGTTTAAAGTTAATTAAATATATCTGATAAAGGGTTAATATACAAAATATATAAATAACACACCACTTAATAGCAAAAAAAAACCCAATCTGATTAAAAAATGGACAGAAGCGCCAAGAGACATTTTTTCAAAGATGACACACAGATGGCCAACAGATACATGAAAAGATGTTCAACATTGTTAATCATCAGGGAAATGCAAATCAAAACTACCGTGAGATATCACCTCATACCTGTTACAATGGCTAATTATCAAAAAGACAAGAAACAACAAGTGTTGACAAGGATGTGGAGAAAAGGGAACCCTTGTGCCCTGTTGGTGGGAATGTAAATTGGTGAAGCCACTATGGAAAACAGTGTAGAGGCTCTTCAAAGATTTAAAAATAGAACTACCATATAATCCAGCAATTCCATTTCTGGATATTTATCCAAGGAAATTGAAAACATTAACTCAAAAGTATACATGCACCCCCATGTTCACTGCAGCACTATCTACAAAAGCCAAGATATGGAAACAATCTAAATGTTCATCAATGGATGAGTGGATAAAGAAACTGTGATATACGTTTATACACACAGAATATTATTTAACCAATAAAAGAAAATTGAAACCTTACCATTTACAACAACATGGATGGATATATCGTTTATTTCTCACAGTTCTGGAGGCTGGAAAGTCCAAGATCAAGGCACTGGCAGATTTGGTGTCTGGTCATGGCTCCCAGCAACATTAGGCTCTCCCCTTTTACTGGCAAGGTGTTTGCAGCAGCTTCAGTCCTTACATCTCAGATTCAGGTTCTGCAAAAAAAAGTGAGTTTGTTTAAAAAAAAAACAGTATTATCTGTACTATTAGAAATCTTTGAAAAGAAAACAAAAATATTAGCATCAGAAAATAAGAGTTTTCTGCTCTATATCCAAAATGAAAATAAAGTAGAAGTTATTGGTTTATTCATTCAGGTGCTGGAATCAAACTGAGTATAAGGAAAGTATACACATTCTAATGGCCTTGTGTGCCTTCTATGTGCATCTTGTTCATTATGATTAATCTTTTGTGATTACATTTTTCCCATTGTATTAGTTTATGTGAGAAAAGACACTTGCTCTTATTATAACATAAAAAGTGAAAAACAGACACATAGTGGGAAAATCATGTATTCGGACTTGAGTTTGATTACTGCCTCCACCTTGAGCAAGTTATTTAACCTCTTTGAATTTTAGTTTTCTCATCCACTAAATATGGAACTTAGAACTGTTGTGAAGGTTAAATATGTTAAGTAGGTAAAGGACTTTCTTGGCAAAAAGAAATAAATGCTACTTAACATGAGTGATATTCCATTGTTACTATATGCATAGTTTAATACCTGGAACATGACAGGCACTTAGGTAATGGTAAATAACAGGTTGTGAGACTTTTCTTATTGCCTAATTTCAATATATTGAAAAATAATTAGAATTATTGATCCAGAGATTCATAGACAGATGAATAATTCTTTGTTCATAGAGTAGGTGAATGAAAACTACTATTTTATTATTGTTACTTATTAAAATAAATAATACATAATATAACAATATACTTATATTAATATGTAACAATATATATTTTATTGTAAGCATATGGTAATATATAATTGATACATGATATAATTATATCAGAATTTTATATAGAATTAATATGATATAATGTAATTATATCAGCATTATACTATACATGCTATGACATATATAATAAATAATATATATATAATATTTATTATATTCCTCTTGAGGCATATACATCTGATCATGTTGCTAACCTTCTGAGAAGCCTAAAAAGTTTTCTATCGCCTATGGAATAAAATCCAAGTGCTTGAATTTAAGTGCCATCCTTTGTTCTTTGGCCCACACAATTTTATTTAGTCTTATTTCTGTCTTTTATTTACTCATTCTTTCCTTTACCTGTTCCTTCCTTTCTTTTTTTCTCTAATTTTTGTTTTCCTAATTCTTTTGAACTTAAATATATCTGAACTTATGTAAAGGATGTAAACAAAGACAATGCTGAAAAGCAGCTTTCTGACACCTTCTTTCCTTTCGTACCCTCACTGCTGCTTGCCCTAGGAGCTCAATACTGTGAATTTGTTATATCTTCTTTGAGAATATTGCCTTTGCATATGCAGTGAGACAATATCTTGAAATTAATACTGAAAATATTAATTGTAGTCATTTATTTTCCATACTTCCTTATATACTCTTCCAGCCATATCAATTATAGCAGGAAATCCAATCTTTTAACTTAAAAGAGGCAGATTTTTTTATTTTTTGGCAGTTGGCCGGTGTGGAGAGGAGGACCCTGCAGAGAATCAGGCAAGAAGTAAGGCATGGGATTAAAGCCATCTCATAATAATAATAGATTTATGGTATTTAATATGCTATTTAACAAAATATTCTATCTTGCTCTCTTTGAAGCACATGGCAAGTGTGCACTTCTTATTTCCCTTGTAGGTTCGTGGGACCTTCTGGCAAATTTTGGGCAATGAACTGAAAGTGCTAATAATATATATCACTTGGAGGCTAGCATCTTTAAATAATTAATACCAGAGTGAGAGCCACCATGGTTCTTTTTATTTCCTTTTCCTTTTTTCTCTTTAATCTGCCAGGACAATTGGGCATGACCCAGATGAAGGCTGTTCCATCTTCTTTTGTTGCAGAGTAAAGACGATACAGAGCAAAACCTCAGCTGATGCACAATGGACATATAGCCAGAGCAGGAAATAAATCTTTGTGGTAAGATTTACAAGATTGCAAAGAGAAAACGGAGCCTGTGTTGTCCTGAGGGGGAAAACCAGGTAAGAAACAAAATTATCTTTAAAGTCTAAAGGAGTTTATGACTTTGGGGAGATCATAGATGTTTGGGAAAAAGGAGCAGCCATGCAGGGAGACCTTAGAGAGTTGCTGATGCAGCTCATTTGCTCCTGTCCTTTGCTGCCTTCTAGAAACCATGTGGGAGCTAATCCAAGGCAATTCTTATCTTTAAGCTAAAAGTGTACATCACCAGTGCAGAGCAGATACTCCGTATCTGCTGAACTCTTTCCTGTGACAGCAGCCTAAATGTTGTGACTGTGTGACCTAGCAGAACTTATGCTCACTCATTCGATGCCCCAAAACCTGAATGAGCCAATCCTTACGCTTCGGATGGACATATCCATGAATATCCATTACGTACTGCACCTTTGTCACTGCCCTTCTCAAACAGAGACAGGGTTCCTAGAAACCCAAAGAAATAATAATATTCTAGAAAATAAATCCCTCACTATCTTTAATTGCATAGGAATAAACTATGGTGAGAGCCACTTTGATAGCAATAAGATTCATGCACATATCATTCTACAATTAAATACATGTTATGGCAAACATGTTACGATACATGCAATAATATAGCTTAGCTTTTTAAATCCTTAGTGTTGTGTTGCATTTATATTCCATATATATTTATGGATTTCCATAATAATACTCACTTACAATAACTGTTTTCCATTTTAACATACAAATAATGCCACAGTGAAAATTTTATGTATTTCTTTCAGATAGATTACTTAAAGCAGAATTTCCCTAGCCAAAGTCATATATATTACTAATTTTAATAGTGACTGATAAATTCTTCTACAACATATATTGATTTACTCACCTACAAACAATATCTGGTATTGCTTGCCTAAACACAGGCAACAGTGAATAATAGATATCTTTCAGTTTTTTACTCTTGTGATTTTACATTATGCAACAACTTCCTTCTCTCCTATTCTTCAGCCCATAGAACCATACTCAGTTCTCAAGTGTCTGGCTAAAGCGTGTGCTCATCTCTGTGTTCACAATGCTTCTATTGTCTGAAATGTCCTTCCCCCAATACCTGCTCTTCAAGGGACAACTCAAAATTAACTCTGTCATAAAGCCTTTCTAAACTATTGTTGCAATTGATTAATTTCTCTTTTGTGTCCTATACTAACCTACAGAATCATTTACAATAATTTTCAAATCACTTCATTATCTGACTCATTTTCTATATTTTAAATGATTTGAGAACATTTACAACTGGGACTGGGACTACTATGTTCTGTCTCCTTTACACTTAGCACAAGACCTGGCACTGAATGTTTGCTGAATGGACTGATGGGGAAATATTTACACAAACCATCCCTAGGAAAAGAACATGCCCCCTCTGGACAATACCGATCTTAAACTTAACGCTTGGCCATGGTTCAAATAAGTTCAAGCTTATTTGGGAAGAAAAATGGGCAAGGTCAGAGGATAAGTTCTCTTTCTTAACTAGTAGTGAACAGAATCAGAGTTCTGTCGGGAAGCAAAAGGAACAGGCTCTGATACTACATTGATAATTTATGAACAAACTACAATTATATAGCATTATCAATTGCTAAAATCTGAGCTCAACATTTATACATTATTTAGGAAATACTATATACAAGGATACATTTTATTTCACAACTAAAACTATAGTTCAACACAATTCTTTTTAAACAATCTACTTTTTCTCTTCTCTCAAGTATTTTCGGGGCAAAGAAATTCATTCTTTTTTGCAACCCATTCATAACCTCGTCCTGTATCTGGTATGAAGTGGACAGTAAACAAGTGATTTCTGCCTGAATGATACTGTAGTAGAAAATAATTCACGTGCAGTGGCATATGCACTGATTATGGAAAAAGCAAATTGGGTACAGAAATCTAGTTTTGCTATCAACATGTAATAGCTATATGATAATTTTAAAAGTCTGAAAATTTTCTTCTAATTTACTTGATTTCATAGCTATTAAGAAGTTGTAATATTTCTTCATGATGTTAGTGTCACGATGAAATGATTAATTATGATACTGTATACAAAAACACCAAAATATATCACATGATTCAGTAATGCCTATTGCACATGTCAAAATAAATACTTCTTGTCATCAACAATCTGTATAAATGTGGCCATCTATAAAATTCTGAAGCATGTAAAATGGAATATCCTGAATAGTTCTGCATAAAGTATATATTACCCGATTTTGTCATCATTTTCCATACAAATATAAATTAATAAAAATTGGACACAAGAAATATATATATATTTTTCAAATGATATAGCATTTATTACTCTTTGTAGAACATATGAATATGTGGTTTCTTCTTATTTCCTGAGTTCTGCAATAATATTCTTTTTTTCTAACTATCATGAAAAGTTTTATTATCTAACAAGAGTGACTGGACTTGTAGAATTTGGCTTTGATATTTCTTTAATGACCTCTCACACCTACTCAAAGCAAGTGTTTTGTAATGGATATCACATGTCTTCAATCTCCCAAACAGGTGTGTCACATTTGTTAATAGCTTGATCTCTAATGAGCTGTTTACTCCCTGAATCTGTACTTTTCACCTGGAATTGGAGAAAAGTATGCACTATACCTAAACGTGTTAGTTATTAAGTTAACTGTCATTTAGTAGGTCTTAAATGTTATCTTACCTATATAAGTTGCAAAAGTAACTTAATTTCTATACATTATTACTTACATCAGTAGTTTAATTGATGTAGCAATTAGCATAGCACAGTGGACAAACAGATACTGAAAAATGTTAATTATTTTCCTTTTCTTTGAGTCTGAGTCCATAATTTCATACACAAATATAGCAGTATCCTGACTGTATGAAAACTGCATGCAAGTCATTCCTTCAATGTGTCATCTGAAGAATTCTCTAAAAAGTGTACTGTTGATGACACAGATGGTAAATTTCTGAAAAGTATAAAATAATGCTTTTTTCAGTATGCTAGTTCTTTAGATAAGTTTGTATCCGTGAGTATGACTAATGGGCATGTTAAGAACTATGACTGCGAGTTCCGGGAAGATGGCGGAAGAGTAAGACGTGAAGATCACCTTCCTTCCCACAGATACACCAGAAATACATCTACACGTGGAACAAGTCCTATAGAACACCTACTGAACGCTGGCAGAAGACCTCAGACCTCCCAAAAGGCAAGAAACCCCCCCACATACCTGGGTAGGGCAAAAGAAAAAAGAATAAACAGAGACAAAAGGATACGGCCGGGGCCTGCACCAGTGGGAGAGAGCCGTGAAGGAGGAAAAGTTTCCACACACTAGGAAGCCCCTTTGCGGGCGGAGACTGTGGGTGGCGGAGGGGGAAAGCTTCAGAGCCACGAAGGAGAGCACAGCAACAGGGGTGCGGGGGGCAAAGAGGCGAGATTCCCGCACAGAGGATCAGGGCCGACCGGCACTCACCAGCCGAGAGGCTTGTCTGCTCACTCTCCGGGGCGGGCGGGGCTGGGAGCTGAGGCTCGGGCTTCGGTCGGAGCGCAGGAAGAGGACTGGGGTTGGCGGCGTGAACACAGCCTGCAGGGGGTTAGTGCGCCACGGCTGGCCGGGAGGGACTCCGGGGAAAAGTCTGGACCTGCTGAAGAGGCAAGAGACTTTTTCTTCCCTCTTTGTTTCCTGGTGCGCGAGGAGAGGGGATTAAGAGCCCTGCTTAAAGGAGCTCCAGAGACGGTCGCGAGCCGCGGCTAAAAGTGCGGACCCCAGACACGAGCATGAGACGCTAAGGCTGCTGCTGCCGCCACCAAGAAGCCTGTGTGCAAACACAGGTCACTATCCACACTCCCCTTCCGGAGAGCCTGTGCAGCCCGCCACTGCCAGGTTCTCGTGATCCAGGGACAACTTCCCCGGAAGAACGCACGGTGCCTCAGGCTGGTGCAACGTCACACTGGCCTCTGCCGCCGCAGGCCCACCCCGCACTCCGTGCCCCTCCCTCCCCCCCCCCCCCCCCCCCGGCCTGAGTGCGCCAGAGCCCCGGAATCAGCGGCTCCTTTAACCCCGTCCTGTCTGAGCGAATAACAGATGCCCTCCGGTGACCTACACGCAGAGGCGGGGCCAAATCCCAAGCTGAGCCCCTGGGAGCGGTGAAAACAAAGAAGAGAAAGGGAAACCTCTACCAGCAGCCTCAGAGCAGCGGATTAAAGCGCCACAATCAATTTGATGTACCCAGCATCTGTGGAATACATGAATAGACAACGAATCATCCCAAATTAAGGAGGGTACCTTGAGAGCAAGATTTATGATTTTTTCCCCTTTTCCTTTTTTTGTGAGTGTATATGTGTATGCTGCTGTGTGAGATTTTGTCTGTATAGCTTTGCTTCCACCATTTGTCCAAGGGTTCTATCTGTCCGTTTTTTTTTTTGTTTCTTTTGTTTAAAATTTTTTTCTTAATAATTACTTTTTATTTTAATAACTTTTACTTTATCTTCATTCTTTCTTTCCTTCCTTCCTTCCTTTAGATAACGAATCATCCCAAATTGAGGAGGTGGACTTTGAGAGGAAGATTTATCATTTTTTCCCCTTTTCCTCTTTTTGTGAGTGTGTATATGTATGCTTCTATGTGAGATTTTGTCTGTATAGCTTTGCTTCCACCATTTGTCCTAGGGCTCTATCCATCCGTTTTTTTTTTCTCTTAATAATTATTTTTTTATTTTAATAACTTTATATTTTATCTTATTTTATTTTATTTTACTTTATCTTCTTTCTTTTTTTTCTTCCTTCCCTCCTTCCTTCCTTCCTTCCTCCCTCCCTCCCTCCTCCTCTCCCTCCATTCTTTCTTTCTTTCTTTCTTCCTTCCTTTCTTTCTTTCTTTCTTTATACTTCTACTAATTTTTTTTTAACATCTTTATTGGGGTATAATTTCTTTACAATGGTGTGTTAGTTTCTGCTTTATAACAAAGTGATTCAGTTATACATATACATATGTTCCCATATCTCTTCCCTCTTGTGTATCCCTCCCTCCCACCCTCCCTATCCCACCCCTCCAGGCGGTTACAAAGCACCGAGCCGATATCCCTGTGCCACGCGGCAGCTTCCCACTAGCTATCTACCTTACGTTTGGTAGTGTATATATGTCCATGCCTCTCTCTCGCCCTGTCACAGCTCACCCTTCCCCCTCCCCATATCCTCAAGTCCATTCTCCAGTAGGTCTGTGTCTTTACTCCTGTCTTACCCCTAGGTTCTTCATGACATTTTTTTTTTCTTAAATTCCATATATATGTGTTAGCATACGGTATTTGTCTTTCTCTTTCTGCCTTCACTCTGTATGACAGACTCCAGGTCTATCCACCTCATTACAAATAGCTCAATTTCGTTTCTTTTTATGGCTGAGTAATATTCCATTGTATATATGTGCCACATCTTCTTTATCCATTCATCCGATGATGGGCACTTAGGCTGTTTCCATCTCCGGGCTATTGTAAATAGAGTTGCAATGAACATTTTGGTACATGACTCTTTGAACTATGGTTTTCTCGGGGTATATGGCCAGTAGTGGGATTGCTGGGTCATATGGTAGTTCTATTTGTAGTTTTTTAAGGAACCTCCACACTGTTCTCCATAGTGGCTGAACCAATTCACATTCCCACCAGCAGTGTGCAAGAGTGTTCCCTTTTCTCCACACCCTCTCCAGCATTTATTGTTTCTAGATTTTTTTGATGATGGCCATTCTGACTGGTGTGAGATGATATCTCATTGTAGTTTTCATTTGCATTTCTCTAATGATTAAAAATGTTGAGCATTCTTTCATGTGTTTGTTGCCAGTCTGTATATCTTCTTTGGAGAAATGTCTATTTAGGTCTTCTGCCCATTTTTGGATTGGGTTGTTTGTTTTTCTGTTATTGAGCTGCATGAGCTGCTTGTAAATTTTGGAAATTAATCCTTTGTCAGTTGCTTCATTTGCAAATATTTTCTCCCATTCTAAGGGTTGTCTTTTTGTCTTGTTTATGGTTTCCTTTGCTGTGCAAAAGCTTTCAAGTTTCATTAGGTCTCATTTGTTTATTTTTGTTTTTAATTTCCATTTCTCTAGGAGGTGGGTCAAAAAGGATCTTGCTGTGATTTATGTCATAGAGTGTCCTGCCTATGTTTTCCTCTAAGAGTTTGATAGTTTCTGGCCTTACATTTAGGTCTTTAATCCATTTTGAGCTTATTTTTATGTATGCTGTTATGGAGTGATCTAATCTCATACTTATACATGTACCTGTTCAGTTTTCCCAGCACAACTTATTGAAGAGGCTGTCATTTCTCCACTGTACATTCCTGCCTCCTTTATCAAAGATAAGGTGACCATATGTGCATGGGTTTATCTCTGGGCTTTCTATCCTGTTCCATTGATCTATCTTTCTGTTTTTGTGCCAGTACCATACTGTCTTGCTTACTGTAGCTTTGTAGTATAGTCTGAAGTCAGGGACCCTGATTCGTCCAGCTCCGTTTTTTGTTCTCAAGATTGCTTTGGCTATTCAGGGTCTTTTGTGTTTCCATACAAAATGTGAAATTTTTTGTTCTAGTTCTGTGAAAAATGCAAGTGGTAGTTTGATAGGGATTACATTGAATCTATAGATTGCTTTGGGTAGTAGAGTCATTTTCACAATGTTGATTCTTCCAATCCAAGAACATGGTATATCTCTCCATATATTTGTATCATCTTTAATTTCTTTCATCAGTGTCTTATAATTTTCTGCATACAGGTCTTTTGTCCTTTTCGGTAGGTTTATTCCTAGATATTTTATTGTTCTTGTTGAAATGGTAAATGGGAGTGTTTTCTTGATTTCACTTTCAGATTTTTCATCATTAGTGTATAGGAATGCCAGAGATTTCTGTGCATTAATTTTGTGTCCTGCTACTTTACCAAATTCATTGATTAGCTCTAGAAGTTTTCTGGTAGCATCTTTAGGATTCTCTATGTAAAGTATCATGTCACCTGCAAACAGTGACAGCTTTACTTTCTCTTTTCCAATTTGGATTCCTTTTATTTCTTTTTCTTCTCTGATTGTTGTGGCTAAAACTTCCAAAACTATGTTGAATAATAGTGGTGAGAATGGGCCACCTTGTCCTGTTCCTAATGTTAGTGTAAATGGTTTCAGTTTTTCACCATTGAGAATGATGTTGGCTGTGGGTTTGTCATATATGGCCTTTATTATGTTGAGGTAAGTTCCCTCTATGCCTACTTTCTGGAGGGTTTTTATCATAAATTGGTTTGGATTTTGTCAAAAGCTTTTTCAGGGAAGTTTTCACCTATAATCTCTTCAAATATTTTCTCAGTCCCTTTCTTTTTCTCTTCTTCTTCTGGAACCCCTATAGTTCGAATTTTGGTGCATTTAATGTTGTCCCAGAGGTCTCTGAGACTGTCCTCAGGTCTTTTCATTCTTTTTTCTTTATCCTGCTCTGCAGTAGTTATTTCCACTATTTTATCTTCCAGGTCACTTATCCGTTCTTCTGCCTCAGTTATTCTGCTATTGAGCCTACCTAGAGTCTTTTTCATTTCATTTATTGTGTTGTTCATCATTGTTTGTTTCATCTTTAGTTCTTCTAGGTCCTTGTTAAATGTTTCTTACATTTTGTCCATTCTTTTTCCAAGATTTTAGATCATCTTTACTATAATTATTCTGAATTCTTTTTCAGGTAGACTTCCTATTTCCTCTTCATTTGCTAGGTCTGGTGCATTTTTATCTTGCTCCTTCATCTGCTGTGTGTTTTTCTGTCTTCTCATTTTGCTTATCTTACTGTGTTTGGAGTCTACTTTTCGCAGGCTGCAGGTTCGTAGTTCCCATTGTCTTTGGTGTCTGTCCCCAGTGGCTAAGGTTGGTTCAGTGGGTTGTGTAGGCTTCCTGGTGGAGGGGACTATTGCCTGTGGTCTGGTAGATGAGGCTGGATCTTGTCTCTCTAGTGGGCAGGTTCACATCTGGTGGTGTGTTTTGGGGTGTCTGTGGACTTATTATGGTTTTAGGCAGCCTCTCTGCTAATGGGTGGGGTTGTGTTCCTGTTTTGCTAGTTGTTTGGCATAGGTTGTCCAGCACTGTAGCTTGCTGGTCGTTGAGTGAAGCTGGGTGCTGGTGTTGAGATGGAGATCTCTGGGAGATTTTCGCCGTTTGGTATTATGTGGAGCTGGGAGGTCTCTTGTGGACCAGTGTCCTGAAGTTGGCTCTTCCACCTCAGAGGCACAGCACTGACTCCTGGCTGCAGCAGCAAGAGCCTTTCATCCACACGGCTCAGAATAAAAGGGAGAAAAAGTAGAGAGAAAGTATTAGTAGAAGTAGGAAGAAAGAAAGAAAGAAAGAAAGAAAGGAGGGAAGGAAGGAAGGAAGAAAGAAAGAAGAAAAGAAGGAAAGGAAAGAAAGGAGGGACGGAGGGAGGGAGGGAAGAAGGAGGGAAGGAAGCAAAAAAGAAAGAAAGAAGATACAGTAAAATAAAATAAAGTGTAATAAAGTTATTAAATTAAAAAATAATTATTTAGGAAAAAAAAAGGGACGGATAGAACCTTAGGACAAATGGTGAAAGCAAAGCTATACAGACAAAATTTTACACAGAAGCATACACATACACCCACACAAAAAGAGGTAAAGGGGAAAAAATCTTAAATCTTGCTCTCAAAGTCCACCTCCACAATTTGGGATGATTCGTTGTCTAAAGGAGGGAAGGAAGGAAGGGAGGGAGGGAGGGAGGAAGGAAGGAAGGAGAAAGAAAGAAAGAAGGTAAAGTATAATAAAGTTATTAAAATTATTAAGAAAAAAATTAAAAAAAAAAAACGGACGGCTAGAACCCTAGGACAAATGGTGGAAGCAAAGCTATACAGACAAAATCTCACACAGAAGCATACACATACACACTCACAAAAAGAGGAAAAGGGGAAAAAATCATAAATCTTGCTCTCGAAGTCCACCTCCTCAATTTGGGATGATTCGTTGTCTATTCATGTATTCCACAGATACAGGGCACATCAAGTTGATTGTGGAGCTTTAATCCGCTGCTTCTGAGGCTGCTGGGAGAGATTTCACTTTCTCTTCTTTGTTCTCACAGCTCACAGGGGCTCAGCTTGGGATTTGGCCCCGCCTCCGCATGTAGGTCGCTGGAGGGCATCTGTTTTTTGCTCAGACAGGACGGGGTTAAAGGAGCCGCTGATTCGGGGGCTCTGGCACACTCAGGCCAGGGGGAAGGGAGGGGCACGGCGTGCGGGGCGGGCCTGCGGCGGCAGAGGCCAGCATGACGTTGCACCAGCCTGAGGCCCTCTATACGTTCTCCCGGGGAAGTTGTCCCTGGATCCCGGGAACCTGGCAGTGGCGGGCTGCACAGGCTCACCAGAAGAGGGGTGTGGATAGTGATCTGTGCTCGCACACAGGCCCCTTGGTGGTGGCAGAAGCAGCCTTAGTTAGCATCTCCTGCCCGTCTCTGGGGTCCGCGCTTTTAGCTGTGGCTCGCGCCCGTCTTGGGTTCGCGCTTTTAGCCGTGGCTCGCGCCCATCTCTGGTAATCGTGTTTTTAGCTGTGGCTCGCGCCCGTCTCTGGAGTTCCTTTAAGCAGCACTCTTAAACCCCTCTCCTCACGCACCAGGAAACAAAGAGGGAAGAAAAAGTCTCCTGCCTCTTCGGCAGTTCCAGACCTTTTCCCAGACTCCCTCCCGGCTAGCCGTGGTGCACTAACCCCTTCAGGCTGTGTTCATGCAGCCAACCCCAGTCCTCTTCCTGCGCTCCGACCAAAGCCCGAGCCTCAGCTCGCAGCCCCACCCTCCCTGGCGGATGAGCAGACAAGCCTCTTGGGCTGGTGAGTGCCGGTCGGCACCGATCCTCTGTGTGGGAATCTCCCCGCTTTGCCTTCTGCACCCCTGTTGCTGTGCTCTCCTCCTCAGCTCCGAAGCTTTCCCGTCCACCTCCCGCAGTCTCCGCCCGCGAAGGGGCTTCCTAGTGTGTGGAAACCTTTCCTCCTTCACAGTTCCCTCCCACTGGTGCAGGTGCCGTCCCTATTCTTTTGTCTCTGCTTTTTCTTTTGCCCTACCCAGGTACGTGGGGGGTTTCTTGCCTTTTGGGAGGTCTGAGGTCTTCTGCCACCATCCGGTAGGTGTTCTGTAGGAGTTGTTCCACGTGTAGATGTATTTCTGGTGTATCTGTGGGGAGGAAGGTGATCTCCGTGTCTTACGCTTCCGCCATCTTCCCCTCCCAGCTACTAATTCTTTCTACTTTTTCTCCCTTTTATTCTGAGGCGTGTGGATGAAAGGCTCTTGCTGCTGCAGCCAGGAGTCAATGCTGTGCCTCTGAGGTGGAAGAGCCAACTTCAGGACACCGGTCCACAAGAGACCTCCCAGCTCCACATAATACCAAATGGTGAAAATCTCCCAGAGATCTCCATCTCAACACCAGTACCCAGCTTCACTCAACGACCAGCAACCTACAGTGCACGACATCCTATGCCAAACAACTAGCAAGACAAGAACACACCCCCACCCATTAGCAGAGAGGCTGCCTAAAACCATAATAAGTCCACAGACACCCCAAAACACACCACCAAACGTGGACCTCCTCCCAGAAAGACAAGATCCAGCCTCATCCATCAGAACATGGGCACTAGTTCTCTCCACCAGGAAGCCTACACAACCCACTGAACCAATCTTAGCCACTGGGGACAGACACCAAAAACAACGGGAACTACGAAGCTGCAGCCTGCAAAAAGGAGACCTCAAACACAGTAAGATAAGCAAAATGAGAACACAGAAAAACACACAGTAGATGAAGGAGCAAGATAAAATGCACCAGACCTAACAAATGAAGAGGAAATAGGAAGTCTACCTGAAAAAGAATTCAGAATAATGATAGTAAAGATGATCCAAAATCTTGGAAATAGAATAGACAAGATGCAGGAAACATTTTTCAAGGACCTAGAAGAATTAAGATGAAACAAACAATGATGAACAACACAATAAATGAAATGAAAAAGACTCTAGGTAGGCTCAATAGCAGAATAACTGAGGCAGAAGAACGGATAAGTGACCTGGAAGATAAAATAGTGGAAATAACTACTGCAGAGCAGGATAAAGAAAAAAGAATGAAAAGACCTGAGGACAGTCTCAGAGACCTCTGGGACAACATTAAATGCATCAAAATTCGAATTATAGGGGTTCCAGAAGAAGAAGAGAAAAAGAAAGGGACTGAGAAAATATTTGAAGAGATTATAGTTGAAAACTTCCCTAATATGAGAAAGGAAATAATAAAGTCCAGGAAGCACAGAGAGTCCCATACAGGATACATCCAAGGAGAAATACGCCAAGACACATATTAATCAAACTGTCAAAAATTAAATACAAAGAAAACATATTAAAAGCAGCAAGGGAAAAACAACAAATAACACACAAGGGAATCCCCATAAGGTTAACAGCTGATCTTTCAGCAGAAACTCTGCAAGCCAGAAGGGAGTGGCAGGACATACTGAAAGTGATGAAGGAGAAAAACCTGCAACCAAGATTACTCTACCCAGCAAGGATCTCATTCAGATTTAATGGAGAAATTAAAACCTTTACAGACAAGCAAAAGCTGAGAGAGTGCAGCACTACCAAACCAGCTCTACAACAACTGGTAAAGGAACTTTTCTAGGCAAGAAACACAAGAGAAGGAAAAGACCTACAATAACAAACCCAAAACAATTAAGAAAATGGTAATAGGAACGTACATATCGATAATTACCTAAATGTAAATGAACTAAATGCTCCCACCAAAAGACACAGATTGGCTGAATGGATAGAAGAAGAAGACCCATATATGTGCTGTCTACAAGAGACCCTCTTCAGACCTAGAGACACATACAGATTGAAAGTAAGGGGATGGAAAAAGATATTTCATGCAAATGGAAATCAAAAGAAAGCTGGAGTAGCAATTCTCATATCAGACAAAATAGACTTTAAAATAAAGACTATTAGAAGAGACAAAGAAGGCACTACATAATGATCAAGGGATCAATCCAAGAAGAAGATATAACAATTGTAAATATTTATGCACCCAACATAGGAACACCTCAATACATAAGGCAAATACTAACAGCCATAAAAGGGGAAATCGACAGTAACACATTCATAGTAGGGGACTTTAACACCCCACTTTTACCCATGGACAGAGCATCCAAAATGAAAATAAATAAGGAAACACAAGCTTTAAATGATACATTAAACAAGATGGACTTAAATGATATTTATAGGACATTGCATCCAAAAACAACAGAATACACATTTTTCTCAAGTGCTCATGGAACATTCTCCAGGATAGATCATATCTTGGGTCACAAATCAAGCCTTGATAAATTTAAGAAAATCGAAATTGTATCAAGTATCTTTTCTGACCACAATGCTATGAGACTAGATATCAATTACAGGAAAAGATCTGTAGAAAATACAAACACATGGAGGCTAAACAATACACTACTTAATAACGAAGTGATCACTGAAGAAAGCAAAGAGGAAATTAAAAAATACCTAGAAACAAATGACAATGGAGATACGACGACCCAAAATCTATGGGATGCAGCAAAAGCAGTTCTAAGAGGGAAGTTTATAGCAATACAATCCTACCTTATGAAACAGAAAACATCTTGAATAAACAACCTAACCTTGCACCTCAAGCAATTAGAGAAAGAAGAACAAAAAACCCCCAAAGTTAGCAGAAGGAAATAAATCATAAAAATCAGATCAGAAATAAATGAAAAAGAAATGAAGGAAACAATAGCAAAGATCAATAAAACTAAAAGCTGGTTCTTTGAGAAGATAAACAAAATTGATAAACCATTAGCCAGACTTATCAAGAAAAAAAGGGAGAAGACTCAAATCAATAGAATTGAAATGATAAAGGAGAAATAACAACTGACACTGCAGAAATACAAAAGATCATGAGAGATTACTACAAGCAACTCTATGCCACTAAAATGGACAGCCTGGAAGAAATGTACAAATTCTTAGAAATGCACAACCTGCCAAGACTGAATCAGGAAGAAATAGAAAATATGAACAGACCAATCACAAACACTGAAATTGAAACTGTGATTAAAAATTTTCCAACAAAAGCCAAGGACCAGATGGCTTCACAGGTGAATTCTATCAAACATTTAGAGAACAGCTAACAACAGGCCAGTATCACTGATGAACATAGATGCAAAAATCCTCAACAAAATACTAGCAAACAGAATCCAACAGCACATTAAACGGATCATACACCATGATCAAGTGGGGTTTATTCCAGGAATGCAAGGATTCTTCAGTATATGCAAATCAATCAACGTGATACACCATATTAACAAACTGAAGGAGAGAAACCAGATGATCATCTCAATAGATGCAGAGAAAGCTTTCGACAAAATTCAACACCAATTTATGATAAAAACCCTGCAGAAAGTAGGCATAGAGGGAACTTTCCTCAACATAATAAAGGCCATATATGACAAACCCACAGCCAACATCATCCTCAATGGTGAAAAACTGAAAGCATTTCCACTAAGATCAGGAACAAGACAAGGTTGCCCACTCTCACCACTATTATTCAACATTGTTTTGGAAGTTTTAGCCACAGCAATCAGAGAAGAAAAGGAAATAAAAGGAATCCAAATCAGAAAAGAAGAAGTAAAGCTGTCACTGTTTACAGGTGACATAATACTATACATAGAGAATCCTAAAGATGCTACCAGAAAACTGCTAGAGCTAATCAATGAATTTGGTAAAGTAGCAGGATACAAAATTAATGCACAGAAATCTTTGGCATTCCTATATAGTAATGATGAAATATCTGAAAGTGAAATCAAGAAAACACTCCCAGTTACCATTGCAACAGGAAGAATAAAATATCTAGGAATAAACCTACCTAAGGAGACAAAAGACCTGTATGCAGAAAATTATAAGACACTGATGAAATAAATTAAAGATGATACAAATATATGGAGAGATATACCATGTTCTTGAATTGGAAGAATCAACATTGTGAAAATGACTCTACTACCCAAAGCAATCTATAGATTCAATGTAATCCCTATCAAACTATCACGGGCATTTTTCACAGAACTAGAACAAAAAAAATTCACAATTTGTATGGAAACACAAAAGACCCTGAATAGCCAAAGCAATCTTGAGAATGCAAAACGGAGCTGGAGGAATCAGGCTCCCTGACTTCAGACTATACTACAAAGCTACAGTAATCAAGACAGTATGGTACTGGCACAAAAACAGATAGATCAATGGAACAGGATAGAAAGCCCAGATATAAACCCATGCACATATGGTCACCTTATCTTTGATAAAGGAGGCAGGAATGTACAGTGGAGAAATGACAGCCTCTTCAATAAGTTGTGCTGGGAAAACTGAACAGGTACATATAAAAGTACGAAATTAGATCACTATACATAAAAATAAGCTCAAAATGGATTAAAGACCTAAATGTAAGGCCAGAAACTATCAAACTCTTAGAGAAAAACATAGGCAAGACACTCTATGACGTAAATCACAGCAAGATCCTTTTTGACCCACCTCCTAGAGAAATGGAAATAAAAACAAAAATAAACAAATGAGACCTAATGAAACTTCAAAGCTTTTGCACAGCAAAGGAAACTATAAACAAGACAAAAAGACAACCCTTAGAATGGGAGAAAATATTTGCAAATGAAGCAACTGACAAAGGATTAATTTCCAAAATTTACAAGCAGCTCATGCAGCTCAATAACAAAAAAACAAACAACCCAATCCAAAAATGGGCAGAAGACCTAAATAGACATTTCTCCAAAGAAGATATACTGACTGCCAACGAACACATGAAAGAATGCTCAACATTTTTAATCATTAGAGAAATGCAAATGAAAACTACAATGAGATATCATCTCACACCAGTCAGAATGGCCATCATCAAAAAAATCTAGAAACAATAAATGCTGGAGAGGGTGTGGAGAAAAGGGAACTCTCTTGCACTGTTGGGAATGTAAATTGATACAGCCACTGTGGAGAACAATATGGAGGTTCCTTAAAAAACTACAAATAGAACTACCATATGACCCAGCAATCCCACTACTGGGCATATACCCTGAGAAAACCATAATTCAAAAAGAGACATGTACCAAAATGTTCATTGCAGCTCTATTTACAATAGCCCGGAGATGGAAACAACCTAAGTGCCCGTCATCGGATGAATGGATAAAGAAGATGTGGCACATATATACAATGGAATATTACTCAGCCATAAAAAGAAACGAAATTGAGCTATTTGTAATGAGGTGGATAGACCTAGAGTCTGTCATACAGAGTGAAGTAAGTCAGAAAGAGAGAGACAAATACCGTATGCTAACACATATATATGGAATTTAAGAAAAAAAAATGTCATGAAAAACCTAGGGGTAAAGCAGGAATAAAGACGCAGACCTCTTAGAGAACGGACTTGAGGTTATGGGGAGGGGGAAGGGTGAGCTGTGACAGGGCGAGAGAGAGTCATGGGCATATACACACTAACAAACGCAGTAAGGTAGATAGCTAGTGGGAAGCAGCCGCATGGCACAGGGATATTGGCTCGGTGCTTTGTGACAGCCTGGAGGGGTGGGATGGGGAGGGTGGGAGGGAGGGAGACGCAACAGGGAAGACATATGGGAACATATGTATATATATAACTGATTCATTTTGTTGTAAAGCAGAAACTAACACAGCATTGTAAAGCAATTATACTCCAAAAAAAAAAAAAGCAAAAAAAAAAAGTAAATTGTCTAAATCATGTTAAAAAAAAAAAGTCCTTATGGAAACCACTGTGACTCAGTTTACTAATCTTTGTGTCTGTTGTCAATCAAATAAGGTTTTTCAACCTCAGCAAGTGTTGACATTTCTTTGTTCTTTGTTGCAGGGGGCTGTACTATGCGTTGCGGAATGTGTAGCAGCATCCCTGGCCTCTACCCACTAGATGCCAGTAGCACCTTCACTGTTGGGATAACCAAAAAATGTTTCCAGACATTGCCATATGTTCCCCAGGAGTTGAAATTTCCCCTAGTTGAGAACCACTGCAGTAAAGGAGTTTGAGACAATCCCCCTCTGTAGAGGTGCAGGGAGCTGTGAATAAGCTACTGGCACACACCATGCTCTTTTCCGATTCCAACTTTTGATCATGACTTTTCCCCTCCCTCTTTGCTGGGCTATCTTCCTTCCTTCTCAACTCAGTGCCACCTCCTTTAATCTACCCTCTTCAAGCTTCACAGCCTCACCTTTGCGTCCCTCGTTTTATTGAACTCTTCTGTTTTTGTATGTGTGTCCCTGTCAGACTTTGAACATTTCAAGGGTATGAAATGTGTTTTCATCTGTGTAACTCCAGCATCTGGTATGTTGTAAACAAGTGTGCTTGCTGGATGTTTAACAAAATAATAAAAGTTGATCATACATTTTCAATGTTAAAAAAAAAACAGAACTGTGACTGCATTTATGCCACAAGTATTTTGAATGCTTTGGCTTTAGTTAAGTGAGGATTGTCAAAAGAACAACTGTGGCATATGCTTGAGCTCCTAAGCTATTAAGGGCCCAGCAGGCCTTACTGGTTTTCTTTCAAGATAGAGGGAAAGTCTTATTATATATGAAGTGCTGGAGAAAGGCAAACTTGTATCAGATAACATCTTATAAACCACAAACAGTTCTGTTTATCTGTTCAGTTTCAAGGTTTAGGCCTATATTCCATTGATAACGATTGGAATTTGAAAGGAAGATTGCAGCCATGCCTGTCTCCCACCCTTCTTCATAAAAGTTTCTCTTCCCTGCTACCAGTCTACACTTGTAAAAGGGAAAAAAATAGGGAAAATAAACTTTAAAGTTACATGTTATAGTTATGAAGCATATTGAGATAATTTCAACCTAAATTAATATAACAAAATCTAGAGAGATAAAATAGAAAAGGACTAACCATGATAATTCCTGGTATCAGCTGCCATCAAAATGGGAAAATAAAATCAGAAAAGAATGTTCTGAAAGCTTTGGTCAATTCATTCCTCAAGTTCTTTCTCCTTTAGTGAATATTGAGTTTTCACAAGTTTCAACTGAGTTCTTAACGTTTTGCTCCTTGGGAGTACTGGCTAGAAATCTTGTGATTAGAGCCATGTTACCCTGACTTAGCAGTGCTTACCAATACATCTCTGACAAAAGATTCTCGGGAGCACCTGTACACCATGATTTAAAAAAAAAACATGGATGGACCTAGAGGGTATGATGCTAAGTGAAATATGTCAGACAAAGAAAGACAAATACTGTTTAATCTCACATATATGTGGAATCTAAAGGACAAAACAAACAAAAGAAAATGAAAACAGACTCATAAATACAGAGACAAAATGGGTGGTTGCCTGAGGGAAGGAGAGTGAGGGATTGGATGAAATATGTGAAGGGGATTAAGAGGTACAAACTTTCAGTTATAAAATAAATAAGCCATGGTATACAGCTAAGGAATATAGTTACTAATATTATAAATAACCTTATATGAGGACAGATGGTTATTACACTTACCGTGGTAATCACTTCATAATGTATGTAAATGTCAAATCACAATGTAGTACACCTGAAACTAACATAATATTGTATGTCAACTATATTTCAACTAAAAAAATGATAATTTGTTTGCTCTGTTACAGCCTCCATTCCCCTGTCCCTACCCCCCTGTCACTACATGGGAGAACCTTTCACTGTTATGAAAGTATGATTCACATACCTTATAGTCAAGTAGAATAATGGATATTAATCAATTAATGAACAGTAACAGAAAAAATGAGGGTAAGGAAAAAAATTGGGAAAATAAAGCCGAGCTCTTGTTCTCTTCAGTTGTGTATTTATGTAATGAGTTTGGATTATATAGTTTAAGGCCAGGTCTGCATATGAAATTAGGAACTGAGAAAATTAGGAGGATCATGTGGAATGGAAATGATTTTTCCTTATCCATCAAAATATTTCAGGACTCTGTGTGTGTGTGTGTGTGTGTGTGTATGTGTGTAAGTTCTATTAAAGACTATCTTCCTTTTTAGTTTCCTTGATTTTGCCTATGAGGTACACTTTCACAAATAATAGAATTTGGGACATTATGGATTTTAAATTCAAAATTATTTACCAGGTGATGAAAACATAATGTTACCCAATCACGTATGTGTTGAAAATACATTCAAGTTGGAAGATAGCCAGTGAGTCTTAATGCAACAGAGTACGAAAAAATGTTTGATATTGTTTCAGGTTCTACATTGCAGTTACTCTTTATTAAACTTCAACTTGTCACATTCTCAGTTAGTATTAGAGAAGAATGTACACACATACTTAAAAACACTATTAAATATTATTAAATATTCTTCTTAGTCCCAACTATGCATGTATGTGAGGCATGGCTTTCTTCACATATTAAACCCAAACAGCATATTGCAACAGATTTAATATAAAAGCAGACATAAGAACCAACTTATTTGGTACTTAGACATTGAAAAGACTTGCAAGAAAAATAGTTATTTTTATTCATAATCATTATTTTCATAAAAATACCAGTATGTTAATAAGTAATGTTTATTATTTCTAAATGAAAAATAAGTATTTTACAATTTTTCTCAGTTTTAATTTCTAATATGGTAAGTTTTAATAACTATAATAATATTCTGGGGTTATTAATAACGTTAAGGCTATACAGGGGTTTTATGATGAAACACTTGGAGACCACTGACCTATGTATTTCAACTCTGGAGTAAGTATGGGGAAGGTGTATTAAGAATCTGTAGAGTTTTAAAAAAATGCTCAAAGAGGACAATGAAAAATAAGGAAAATGATGGTTTTATACATGTTCAGAAACATCCTGCTTACATATTTTTCTCATTTTTAATATTAGCATGATTAAAGTTAGAGTGAAATTAAAATCTTGTTTTGGGACCAGACAGCGGTTCTCCAGATCTAAGTTGCCATCACTCGAGGAAAAGCAGCAGAGAGCATCCTTCGGGTTACATGCGTGAATGCGCTGGGGATTACACATAGTTCAGGAAATTTATTTCAGATGTCTGATCTCTGAATCTTGCTTTGCATGAGGAAGGTTGTATTTCCCTTAAGATTTAGGGAAATAAAAATGGAAGCTATCTCATGGGACAGGTTTCTTAATGGCCATGTGAGATAGCTAAATTAAATTAAATATTTGAGAAAGCAATATTTTCGAACAATGTCTCATTATTTAATTCATCTTCTTATCAAGACTGGAATAAAGAGATCTTTGGTTCACAAACAGTCTACTAATGGTGGATACAAATCAGTGAAGAGTGCTGGAGATACATGATGTGGCAGCCACATGCAACCCACAGACATGAGAGCGAGGCTAGCTTAGACCATCCAGCCTCGGTTAAGCCAGCAGACAAAGGCGCTCTGAGGGCCAACAAAAGAAGCACCAAGTTGGGAACAGACTGAATTGTTCATCTATTGAATTTTTTGCATGAAATATTGTGAATTTGAGACAGTAAGTTTTGGGATTTTTTTTTTTGAGGTGGCAGCATGATACTTGAACTCTCCCATTTCATGTCCCATTTGTTTGCTTGTTAAATGCAAACTAGGCCCTATGAAAATATCCATATTTTTTGTTTAATTAACTTGAAAGGATTCTTACAAAACCCATGATGTAAATTAAGAGAATGGATGCCTTACTGTTCACCAGAGATTACATAATAAGCCTATTTTCTTGCATATCTGAAGATAAGTTCCTTAAGACTATATATTATGCTTTCTTCGCATCTTGGATTATAAAGACAAATAATAATTTTGAAAGCGTATTTGCATATCTTTTCTCAGAATGTATAGTGTCTTTTGAAACATTTTCTGCCATTTGAAACTCCTCTTTTAGTGTTATCTCTGTCTCTTTCTGTCTGTGTGTCTGTCTCCCGTGTCCCCTGCATCGGCAGGCGGACTCTCAACCACTGCGCCACCAGGGAAGCCCTTGTTTTCTTTCTTTAGATAAAAGATTGTTGATATTTGTTTGCATACCATTAAGCTATGGATTAGTGTTATCCTTTTACATCTTCATTTTAAGGTATATTATGGTCTATTCAGAGTTGTTTTAATTCTAGAGCTAGCTTAGACTTACGATTTATGTATGACCTTTCTAAGGTCTTTACTGAATATCACAGATATTCAATTAAGTCTCTCCACTTGGCTGTTTGAAACTTGAATGTCTCAAGCCCCTGTGAGCTGCGGGACTGTTCACCTTACATTGCTCCAGTAGCAATTTTCCTAGCTTTGTGGGTTTTCCCCTTGCATATACACATATTTTTTATTCAATGATTACCATATCAGTGCACTTAGGTGCAAATGTCAGAGATTTCCTTCTTTTCCCTCTCCTCCCCTCCTTCTCCTTCTTTGAACTTTACTCACTTAAATTTACTTAACACCAGCCAACTCATTTTGCAGTCTATGGTTCCTTATCCCAACTCACCAACAGGCTACTTCAGGTTATGTGCCTTATCTGTAATATCTTTCATTTAATCCTCATTCCATCATTGCCTTCCTTCCCAAACAAAGCCCATATGCAAGAGCTGCACCCCATAATTTTGTTGGAAGAATCAAGAGAATTAGTTAATGAAACTAATTAAAAAATTGTGATTAACAGATTAAATGATCTATTAGGTATGGACTTGCTTTTATCTTGGAGAGGGATTATCTTTCTGATATTCTGTGACTTCTGCTGAATTTAGGACTGTTCTTCATACTTATGGCTTGTGTCTTAGACATTTCCTAAAATCTATGTTTTATTTCCTTTCCTTTGGTCTGAGATGGTAGAGTTATTTATCTAATTAGAAGAGGTAAGAAGTGATTTTATTACATTTTCAGCCAAACATTTTTTCTTAGTACTTAAACAATAGCTGTTTTCTGAGATTATTTGTATAGCTCAACAAAAGCTGTATCAATACCCGTTTTATTTGTATCCTTAAATCTTATTGATAAAATATTTTAATAAACAAAATGAAATGGTAACAATGGCATGAAGATAAGGGTCTCATATTCTGAGAACACAAAATTATTATTCTTCAAAAGTGAAACATTGGTGGGCTTCCCTGGTGGTGCAGTGGTTGAGAGTCCGCCTGCCGATGCAGGGGACGCGGGTTCGTGCCCCGGTCCGGGAGGATCCCACATGCCACGGAGCGGCTGGGCCCGTGAGCCATGGCCGCTGAGCCTGCGCGTCCGGAGCCTGTGCTCCGCAACGGGAGAGGCCACAACAGTGAGAGGCCCTCGTACAGCAAAAAAAAAAAAAAAAAAAAAAGGAAACATTGGAGAACAGTTTGAAGTTGCCATCTGGAGTAATAATAAGCTCAGTAAGATAGCAGATGTCAAGGCCAGTTTCTCCTAGTCAAAACCAAATGTAACAAGTAACTAAATTTTTCACTGGGGGACAATTTATTTTTGGGGAACTTTCTAACTTTCTAATGATCACTAACCTCTCATTTGTATTGCCCAAACAAACTGAAGCATAGTTATCATCTCCCTGGATGATCTTTCTCTCATTAAAAAAAAAAAAAGTACTGTGTTATTGAAGACAGATTGTTGTTAATCTGATCTCTCTCCTTTCATGATCTCTTTAATTGTTGAAAATGAGTCATTTGGGAAGTGGAATTAAAGTGCGGTAATTTTTGCAATATCTAACTGAATAAAAATTTCACATTATCTTTCTTCTTTTAATTCACTGAGTGGCTTCAATATCATGCATAGGTTAACTAATCTTTTCTATATATCATATACCTTTATATCATTTTAAACATGTCTTTGTATAGTCTTGCAATCCTACCAAGCTAATTTCCAAACTCCTTGTTGACAACTATGATATAATCACTTTGGTGTATCTCAAACATTACAATACTACACTTTTCCTTCACAGTTTGGACCTTTGTTAAAAATAACTGAGAATGTATTCTTAAATTCTTCTCAAATATTTTACTCAGGTCTAAGCTATGGAAATAACCTATATGTACACATATTTGTCTGAAAGTAACTATTGATCCATTAACACACCTAATTTCATGATATTAACTGAACGTCTGCTACATCACATCCAACCAAAATGACATATAGGACAAATAAAAGTAATCTTCAGTATATGGATGGAAAAAGTAAATTGTTTCATTACATTACATATTTTTCATACAGGTCATTGTCATTTAAAATATCCTATATATCTTCTCTATATGATACAGTTTCTGTGAAATAGTCCTTGAATATCTTCCCATCGAAATTAATATGTCTAACATGTACCTGAAAGTAAAGTTTATTTTTCTTACTTATTTGACCAGATTTTTGCTTATTTGTTACTCCCTGGAAGGATCCCAAAACCTGGGTCCATTTTCTATACACCAAAAGCAAAATTTCCCATGACTGAGTCATTTTATGTTTTTCGCTGATATTTTTATAAATATAATTTCACATTGAAAAATATTTTATAAATTAAAAAATGAATGTTTACTATAGACATTTCCATATAAATAATAACTATCATACTTAGCATTTATCTGAAAAAAGTAAGATGAATATAAATCGAAGCTGAATGAATATAAATCATAGTGATTTTCATAATATGAAAAAAAATATTCATTCATTCACCTACATGAACAGTCAACTCAGTCATCTGTACTGTTGATGGGAAAACTATGGGCGAGTGTATTCTAAACGATGTACATTTTTATTTTAAATCCCAATACATATTTTTGCGGCATATCTATTGTCTTGATTATATTTTGCTGTGATTTCCAATAAGTTAATCAGCTCTCACTTGTTTAATTATTAAAAGAAAAAAAGAGGCATGCTCACTAGTGAGAAAAGCAGTGTGGGATTTATTTTCAAAAGTTTATATTAAAAAATCACATGTGTATTATTGAGTCAAAATTAGAGTAATTGTTTTGTGTGTTTAATCAAAAAAGACACACTGTAAAAATATGACTACACGTTTTTCCAGATTAATCATTTTCCTTGTGTAAACTTTTTCCCAAGTGTTACTAAATTTCTTCTGTATCACTTTTTTTGAAGTATAATTCTATAACAGACATAATTTTTGAAGTAACTAATAATACATAATTTTTTTTTTGTTGTTTTTGTTTTTTTGCGGTATACGGGCCTCTCACTGTTGTGGCCTCTCCCGTTGCGCAGCACAGGCTCCGGACACGAAGGCCCAGCGGCCGTGGCTCACGGGCCCAGCCGCTCCGCGGCATGTGGGATCTTCACGGACCGGGGCACGAACCTGTGTCCCCTGCATCGGCAGGCGGACTCTCAACCACTGCGCCACCAGGGAAGCCCCTAATGGGTTTTGATATATGCATATACCTGTGAAATCATCACCATAATACACATACATCCTTTCCTAAATTGTGTATGTACAGCATGTTATTTTTGGAAAGTGACAATGGGGTTGAGTTCTCTTCTGTTTTTATCCCTCCTATATGTTGAGGACATTTGATACATAAGTTTATGTATTCTATCTAACACTTTAACATAGTTTTTAAAAGATGGTCTAGGCAATCTAGATAATAGCCCATTCTTAATATTTTTGCTGGCACAGTCTCTGCTCAGATGTTTATAGGGAGAGATATTTATTGAATATTTAGAGTATGTGAAAAATAATATGACAAATGCACAATTGTTGAATTTATAAAGTATTTTTGATAAAAAAAATTCTCTAAGGGATTTTAAAAACAATTCCGAATCAAATTCTTCATTTCCACAGGTGAGCAAACCAATATTAAATGATTAAGTAATTTTTCAAATGATAAAAACTTTTTTCCATAGGCAAATTAGACAAAATACAACCTTTCTTATACTCACTCCAAAATATTTTGCATTTTGTAATGTAATTATTTTCTGATAATACCTAAGAAAGAATGCCCAAAGAGAGCCAGGGGTCTCAAAGGAAAATGTGGGGATGGGAGGAGGAATTCATAAAAAGAACTGGATGCTGACAGAGGGAATACAGGATGACCACGGAATTTATTTTACGGCTGGAAAAGAAATTATTTACGCTTCCAAGCCAATAGAATGTAATACTTCCATTATATGTTTCACATTTTCCTTTTTTGAAAAAATGTATAGTTTTGTGGTTATTCTATGCCTATTATTCTATTGTATAACAGGTATTTTGTAGGCAATCAACTTGCCTAGATTTCTTTTCAATGGATCTAATATGCTGAGGTTTGCTTTAATTATACAATTCAGTTCATGGCATATTATCTATATTGCCCTGTAAAAGCCCTTTATGCATGTATGTGTGAATATATGAATGTGTGAACGTATGTATTTATGTATATATGTGCTTATGTATATAACTATTTATTTACTTTCTTTTTTTCTGAACCAGATGGAGAGGCTCATATGTAAGCAAGAGGTCTTGGAAGTTGAAGTGGATGTAGTGGGGTTGTCTTTCTTCAGGTAGGTTGCGTATGTTCTTTGTTGAAGAGGAATGGTGTGCATAGATCATTTAATGGTGAAAGGTTGAGATTATAGAAATGCTTATGGGGCTCCAATATTCTTCCCTTCATTCTTACATGGTAATAAAATCCCAGGTTTTTAGTTGGTGCATTCTCATTTGGGAAAAAAAAAATTTTCTTGCAACGAGGTATGGCCATGTGACTACACTTCTAATCAATTAGATGCATGTGAAAGTGCCAGCTACTAGCTTCTAGGAGCTATTAGAAAAAGATGGCTCTTATTTATTCCTTGCCTCTTTCCTTCTTCACTCAGTCCTTCCTGATGGCTATAACGAGGATTTTGTTTTCCGGGTTGGATTAGTAATGATGGCTGCCAGGATTTCTGACGACCTTAGAGGTGCCATATCAGCCCTGATTGCTTATGTTTGAAATTTTAGGGAAAGAACCCCTCTCTTACTTAATTCACTGCTATTTTTGGCTTTCAATAACTCACAGCAGATCTTATCAATTCTAATTGATAAACCTAACAATGTGTTTTATAAACAAAAGATGCACTAACTTGGTTATTTATTTTATCATTTTAAAAGGGTGGAGGAGAATGTCAAGATAAGAAGAGGACAAGGAATACATGGTTGTTAGAAATTTTAACCTTGTTTAAATTAATGATAATGAGTCTAGTGTTTGGAATATAGAAGATTGCCCTTTAAGAGATAAGGAAATAGAAAAATTTTAGAGGTTAAATAAAATGCCCCAAATCACAAGACTGGCAAACGATTTAGCTGAGATTTAAACCAAAGCCTGACACAGGGTAGGTGATAATAACTTTAGGCTACATATGCTCTCATTCCTAATAGGAGGTGGGAATTAAATTTAATCACAGGGTAATGACAATCCTTGTTAAAGGTGATGAATGCAAATATCCAGCCAGCTCAGATTAATAGTTTTGACTTCACCAGCCAGGAATAGGGTAAAAGAAACCATAGCAGGGCTTCCCTGGTGGCGCAGTGGTTGAGTGTCCGCCTGCCGATGCAGGGGACATGGGTTCGTGCCCCGGTCCGGGAAGATCCCACATGCCGCAGAGCAGCTGGGCCCGTGAGCCATGGCCGCTGAGCCTGCGCATCCGGAGACTGTGCTCCACAACGTCAGAGGCCACAACAGTGAGAGGACCGCATAACGCAAAAAAAAAAAAAAAAAAAAAAAAAAAACAAAACCAAACAGAAACCATAGCAGAGTAGATCAACAGAATTAGAGATGATAAAACCTAGATATTGTGATGAGAAGGTGGTAGCCGCTATAAATTCAATAGAAAGAGAAAAGGGAGTTAGCAGAACAAATGAGACATAATTGTCATGGAGGCATAAGGGAAAGGAAATGTCTATGCAAATGAATTTCAACTGGATCAGTCATTCTTTGGACACACTTCTAAATTAAAGAACTTCAGAAATGTAGAATTTTAGAACTGAATGATACAACAAATGTTTAAAGATAACAATTCTGCTCATTTTAAAACTTAAAATGCTAAAGATTCATAGATTTGTTTTTAGGTAAAGACTTGTCTCCATAGTGCACATTTTATTCAAACTTAGCCATTAGATAACATAGAAAGGAGTTCAACAACATCAAGTTATGTTAACGGACATATTTATACTTCACCCTTTTGTTATAACCAATTTTCATTTCTTTTCTACAACTGGATTGTATGTTATCCTAAAACTTTAAGCACATTTTCAATGTCTGATTATTAAACAAATAGCATTGGAAACATTATGAAAAAGTAAGACTATGGATCATGTTTACTTTAAATGAGAAAAATACATTATCTCAGCTTTTTAGTATTTGGGAGACATTCTGAATTTTACTTGCCTGAGAAAGGTTAGTAAAATTGTTATGTTAATACATTTTGGAATATTTGATATTAATTTTTAGGAAAGAATATTCAGAAATGTGAAAAATTGTTGGCGACATTTTTTTTAGGCAAATTACCACAGGACCTGCAATAAGTGCTATGAAGGATAAAATAATGATCGACAATCTTTGCATATTTGTTTTCAGTAAAATTACTTATTCTACAATTGTGAAAACTATCACTTACTGATATTGAGTTTGTTTTCAAGCCAATCTAAACTATTCTCATCTGCTACTCTAATTACTGTATTTAGATTCAAATTCTACTTCTGACATTTCTCAAAACATTTATGATTTCCCTAATGCGTTATATATCTTTAGTAGAAATTAGAGATTTTAAAATGTTAAAGAACTTACTACATTATTGGATTATCGAATCAAATAATTCTACTCACACAGTATGTATAAAGATGTCAATTAACTCTGTCTACCTATCTATCTATCTATTTATCTACCTATACCATGGAATGAAAAGGAAATGTAAGTACTCAACAAATATTAAATAAACGGACAATATATTGGTAATTTATAGGCTAGAATCACATCCAATTATTGAAGTGTCATTTAGCAAGAAAAAACACGTCTGGCATTTCTGAGTTATTTGAGGTAAGGGTTTAATTTTCTGACGAAATCGGTAGGCTGGGTATGCTGCTTCCCTTGTGGCTCCAAAGCACTACTGCAAATTCCATCCAGAAGTCCCTGATTATCTTTCTAATTCTTATCTATAGATCAGTTTCATTACCTAATCATCCATTTACACCATCCTAAACCCACTGGGGCAATATGCTAAATTGTCTGCATTGGCCTAGATTTTTGAAATAGAAAACCCTGTTCAGAAATTGTCTAAATTTCAGCCTTCATCAGGTGCCATCTTTTCTTTTGAAGCCCTGATATCATGAGAAAAAAGAGAGACTAGACCTTAACAAAGGCTTCCTAGGCTTATCTCCTTAGAAGGGAGAATAATATCTTTTATTCCTTCTCAATTAATCCATATCTGGAGAAGGCAGTATGATAAAACTAAATTTCCAATAGATGCTACATTACATTTTAAAACAAATAATCACTACATTAAAAAGCATATCAACTCATATGCCATTTATGTCATTATCATTATTAATATATTCTGTCCAAAATCAAACAAATAATTATCGACTGCTCTTGAACTGAGACCCTCTAATATTCATTACAGTGTTCTTTCTATTATGAAAATATTGGTCAATATTTAGGTTTAAATGTCCTCAAAATCTTTTTTTTTCTGTCTCATGACTGAAATTTAAATACACAGATTCACATACATGGTATCATTAGATTTATTTCTCTTTTCTTAAGTTTCTGAGGAAAACTTTAAGGGGAGGGGAATGGGGACACCATCTCACTAACTGAGTATACTAGTTCATTATACTCTTTTAGAACCATGGAAGGTAACTCCACTTAGTCACACTGGCGTAGGAGGAATCAGAAGTAGCAATTTGTATAAAGTGCCTCCTGATCTTAATATCCACCCTCTGAGAAAGTTTTTCTACTAGTAGTTAAATAGAGCAAATTGGGTCACTACATCAGTTTTTCAACATGATCTTATGTACTTAAGTTTTTGAAATTCAGTCAATTATAAACATATATACTCTTAGGATGTGTTTCTCTTTATATTTACATGGTATAAAAACAAGGTCCTTATATTTTCCTTGAAGAAAACATTGTAATGAAACTTTATTCTAATAAAATTATTGACCAAAGCAAAGGGCTTAGACTATTTCTAATGAACTGTTGCATAAAATATTCCTATCAATCTAGACAGGTAGTCATCAAGAATACAGATAATCATAAGCAAATGTAAAACTGACAGCTATATTCAGTGGTTGATAAACTATCTTCACAAAAAGAGTTAAACTGAGAAGCCTGGGAAAATGATGATATCCTTATATGAAAAATCAAAAGAATTTCAGCTTCTGTAACAACCTGCTCTGAGATCAGGGCAATGTTAAATCCATCAATTATTAACCTTGAAAACTTTTCTATATGTGTATTTCCTCAGCCTTTACAGTGAAAGACATAACATGTAGGATCAATGAAGGACACACCCTCAATCTATGTCACTTTTTCTTTCTTAAATTTAGTTTAGTGCTTATATTAATCAGTGATTCTAATCACGCTAACTCTTCTACTCTTCTTTCCAACTAAATGAGTAATACAATTTTGTTTTCCCATTGATAACACTTCAGGTTTTCATCAGAGATAGTATAATTATTGTGTACGAACAGGGACCTTGAATGAAATCAAAGTCAATGAATACTGATCTTGACAGTGATTAATTGTAAACTTGCAAAATTGTTTGACTAAGTTTTATTTCATGCGTAAAGTGAGTGCAGTCGTATGTAACTAATATACATTTTTAAATAAATGTTTATTGAAGTATAATATACCTATAGAAAAATGTTTAAATCATAAGTGTTTGGCTTATCACATATTCGCAATGTGAACTCATTCATACAACCATGATTCAGATGGAGAAATAGAATATTAGCACCTAGTAATATTGCTAGTAGCTACCTTAGACCTCTAACAAGCCACTAACCCCTAATTCCCAAAATGCAGTCATTATCATGGCTGTGACACACTAGATTAATTTTTCCCAACCTTGAACTTTATATATTAAGGTATCACAGAATATGTAAAATTTTGCATCAGATTTCTTGCTAAACATTATCTTCGATTAATGGCTTAGTAAGACTTAATATGCATTAGTCAAGACTTCCCAGTTTGTTTTCCTTCTATAAGTGTGTCTTGGTTATTTCTGACCATCTGCATTTTCTTATAATTTCTGGGAATACATTTTGACACCCCCCCCAACTCTCCAAACAGTTAGCATTTTTATTAGGAATGCATTGAATCTCCAGATCAACTTAATTGACATCTTTAAATGTTAATGTCTTCTGATCCATGAGCATGTATATTGTTCCATTAAATTAGATTTTCCTTCATTTTTCTCAGTGATGCTTTGTGGTTTAGTGTTAACTAATTTGTACTGCTATCATAAAATAATTCCTATGCATTCAATGTCTTTGATAATGCTATAATAAATGATATTCTTTAATTCCTATTTCTTTGGGGCTGGAATATGGTAATATAAATTATTTTTTCATGTTAACCTGATATTCCCGTGGCTTTGCTAAATCCAGATCTTTGTGTTAATGCACAGTCTTATTTTATCTATGAATAAAGTGAATTTTACTTAATCGTATTTAAATTCTTATAACTTTCCTTTGTTTTTCATATATTATTGCACTGGTCCAGTTGTCTAGTACGGTGCTGAATACAAGTTGTGATAGTAGGCACTGACTTCTTATTCTGAACCTCAAGCTTTCAATATTTCACCCTTCAGCATGAGGTTTGCTAGAGATCATTTGTTAATACCTTTATCATGTAAAGTAATTACCTTTTCCCAGCTCACTAAGGGTTCTTAGCACCTCTTGTACCTAATACACATAAGTTCTATATTGGGACTTCCCCGGTGGTGCAGTGGTTAAGAATCTGCCTGAAAATGCAGGTGACACGGGTTTGATCCCTGGTCCGGGAAGATCCCACATGCCGTGGAGCAACTAAGCCCGTGCACCACAACTACTGAAGCCTGCACTCTAGAGCGCAACTACTGAGCCCACGTGCCACAACTACTGAGCCCAAGTGCAGCCAAAAAAAAAAGAACTTGTATCATGAGTATATTGAAATCTCTGATAAACCAATAATTATAAAAAGATAAACAACATTATAAGTTCTATATTAATCAGCTTCATAGATAACACTGATATAAATTTGAACTGAAATTTTAGTCCTGAAATATATACACATGGGTATATTGATATCCCTTTTTAAAAGTGAATTACTAGATATATTGCACATATTTTCTTTAGTTTATTTGCATTAATATTCAAAATGATATTCACCTGCAATTCCTTTTTCCTGTAATGGTCCTGTCAGGTTTTGATATGTAAGTCATGTGACCTCATGAAACAAGTAATGAAGTATTTATAAATATTGATAATTTTTTTTCCATAATTAGATGGAAGAACGAACTAGTAAAGCATGTAGACATGGAGTTTCCACTTGTTATAGTAGATTTCTTCTTTAATAATTCCGGGACTGTTTATATATTTCTTATGACTGTTTCACTGGTTGTATTTTCTGATAATTTATAATAATTTGTATGTTTCATTAATTTTCAAATTTACTTTTATTAATATGTAGGGATATCAACTTTTTATTCCTGATATTGATTTTTGTACCTTCTATCTTTTGTCCTTGATTTCACCCTGGCTTATTAATCACATTTGTCTTTTCAGAAAAACAACTTTTAGGCTTTTTCTCTATATATGTGTGTTATACACATTAATTTCTTAAATAAATTACTATTTATTAATTTACTATTTTTTTCTTTGGATTTAATTTTTTTTTTTAACTTCCAGACTAGATTTTTAGATCACTGATTTTCAGGCTTTTAAAAAAAATTTTGCATTTTAATATTAAAATTCCTCTCAGGGTACGGTTTTAGGTGCTTCCTACAAGTTTTATATGGCATTTCTTAATTATTATTCAGTTAAAATATTTTTGAATTCAAGTGAGAATTATTTTTTATCTAGGACTATGTTAGGTGTATTGATTATTCTCCAGAGAATTTATTTACCCATTTTATTTTTTGGTATTGATTTCTAGCTCAGTCTCACTATGGTTAGAGAACATATATTCTATGATATAAGTATTTTGAAATTTGTTTTTGATGCAGTTTTAAATGGTTTTTTTTTTTTTTTTTTACATTTTTGGTGTATAGAAAGCAACAGATTTCTGTATATTAATATTGTATTGATTTTTAAGATAACATTTTTAATGAAAACTACATTTTTCCCAAAATTTTAAAGAGCTATTGATATGTGCTTAAGATAGTGAGGTTATACATTTATGGGGGGAAAAAAACCTAGTTATAATATGAAAAATAGTGGAATAGTAAGAAAAGTTAAGCTAAAATTCTAAGAATTCCAAGAACTTTAATAAGAGGCCTGGGACCTGGTGTTATTTTTGTTTTATCATTACTAGTATTAAAAATGTTATTTACCTTAAACAACAAAAAAGGTCATTCTATTAAAGGCGGGAAAAAATACATATTTTAAAATAATGATATAAAATCAATGTCTTTATAAATATTTTCAAAATGTTATTTAAAAACAAGACAAAACATCTATTTCTATATGAGGAACATGAATAATTAAATGTGTGCTAAATGTATATTTTTTTAGGCATAATAGAGTCTGACTCCATTTTTTAAAAAATATTTCATTTCTGACAGTGTTCAAACCCCACTTTCTTCCCCTTCTGCCCCACATCTAGGTAATCTATTAAGAAACCAGGTGTTCCGTTTTTTGGCACTGGTGGAAAGTTGAAGCCACGCAAGTCACACCCTGAGGCAGGAGATAGATGGGCCCCAGGCTGAGCAGCTGGAGTTTGTTGCCTATGGACAGATACTCCAAAATAGCAGGAGGGAGAGAGGAGCTGAGCCCTTCCCAGATAAAACACAGAGACCACGTATTTCTCATTCTCGAGGTCTAGGAGCCCTTCCCAACTATACATGCACATAGAGGCTCCTTGGAGGTCAAAAAGGGAGTGATGTCAACCTACCCATAGGCCTCTTCACTAGAATCCATCTTGGCTAAGAGATGTGCATGCACACAGGGAAGGACCCTGAAATAAACCAAATACGGACTCAGAACCAGGCAAAGCAAGATGATTGGCCAAAGGAAACCCAGAAGAAATGCCCCATATAAGAGATTCAAACTACCACAAGGGTCCGACTCTCTCTGTGAGTCAGCCCATGTCTCTATCCACATGTACTCTTTTTCCTCCTAATAAACACTATACTTGTTTCACTACTTTCTTTGTGGGAATTCATTTCTACAAAGCCGAAGGGCCAGGGGCCTTGTCACTGGCCACAGGTTCCTGGTGGTCTAGTGGCTAGGATTCAGCACTCAATCTCTGGCTGTGAACAGAAATCCTGCTTTAAGCCACTGGAGGCCAAGGTCACCTGAGATCAAACCCATGGTCTAGTTTCAACTATATAACCCATGGAACCCTCATCCCAGGTCCACCCTTATCCACCATAAAGTGCCATCCTAGTTGCTACTTCTGCTGTCTGAAGTCATATTTGGACCTATGTAGGTGCCTTTCCTGCTCTCCCTAGAGAGCCTCATTATTGAATTTAAAAATCAAAGACATTAAGAAGAAAACAATAAAGGTTTAACCAATGCGTTTGGTTAATTGGCACGGTTGCCATACATTCTGTTGTTTGAAAATGATTCAAGGTACAATTTATTCAAGGTATATTATTAGGTATAATGGGTCAAGGTATATTTATTATTCAAGGTATAATTTATTAAATTAGTGTTTGTAAAACTACTAGTAAAAATCACAAGTTATAATTCTGTAAATATTCAAGTAAAAATGAAAAAAATAAAGCCTATAAATTTGCGCAATTAAAGAAACAGGTCTCTTTTGATTTTCAATGTGTTTTTTACAAGACTAATTCATCAGTTTATCTTTTAGTCAAAATACACACTGAAAACCCAAATTGTCCTTCTTAGTTTTATTATAGTATTTCAGTAATCTAACGATAATCAGAATAGTTAATATATAAATTCCTAAGAAATATAGTTAATATATAGTTAATAGTTAATATATAAATTCCTAAGAAATCTTTAATAACCTCCAAATTTCAGAATAATGCTTAGTATACAAAAGCAAAGTATTTTATACCATAGAGATGATAGAGAGGGAGACTGAGGGAGAGAGAGGAGAGAGACAGGAATAAAAGGAGCAACAGGAGAAGGAAGCAGATACAATTTCAAGCATTTCTTTAATATCACTGACTCACGACACCAAATAAGTTTCTTTGCATATTAGAGAAGAAAATTTAAAAACCTGCTAATGTCAGAATCTTAGTGGGCTAAATAAGAACAGCTGTTAGCAACATTTTGTCCTCATTCCAAAAAAAAAAAAAAAAGTAAAACTAAATGGGTTTATCCGTATTTGGTAATTTAAATATTTCAAATACATGTTATTCTTTCTTATGTTGAAAATCCTAAATCCTAACTGATTTTTCTTTAACTGTTCCCAGCCTTCCTCCTACAACAATTCTATATTTATTGTTACTCCTACTTGATAAACTGTGCTAGCTTCCAAAGCAGGTTTCTTTCCCATTTGTGTCAGCATTTCATACTGTTTGTTAGTCATTAAAATTTATTTTTCCTTTATACATATAAAAATCACTTAGGGAGCATGCATTATCAGGCTCTCTAAAATAATTTTGGGTAAGAATATAGCCAACTATATTTCTCAATAGCAATTTTCAAAATAAAATGCTGCACCCTTAAAAAAATCAATAAATTCGATGTTTTGTGCATAGAAAGGTTAGATTAAGTTAAAGAGTTCTTGTTTCATATTGTTTTAAATGGGCCATAAAAGTATATGTCCTTCAAATTTTCATTAGCAGTATTTACTTTGCAGATGACTCCAAGGTAGAGAGAAGAAACACCAGTGACTATTCAACTCTGGCAATAATATTTTTACCTGTTTAAATATATGAGTGAAGGCGGAAATATCACGGAAGTATTTAGAAATAATATACCACAATATTCTTAACAAATAGTCAATGTAAAAAATAATTAAGTATTGTTATCATTATGTCCAGAGTTGTCCCAGTAATCATGTAATATATTCATTGTTCATTCTTAATTAAAATGTGGTTTATTCAGCTGTTTTCTTTCTGCTTTGAGTGGCAGCAGTAAAGTCAATAACACGATCAGTTCATATATAAATGGGATGATTGGAAGAAAATATAATTTAAAATCAATATCCTCTAAAGCTGACATCAAAGATGAATCACTTAATGAAGACTATTTCTAAGTACCTATTTGGCAAATTCACATTCACCAGATTTAATGATTCTTAAGTAACAGGACAGCTTTGGCTTTTTGAAGCATTTTTGCCCTTTCCATGTATTGTAATACACAAACCTTTGCTTAAATCTACTTGTAGTTAGTATGAATTAAGAATTCACTCACAGTACCTGATCTATAGTTCACTGACTTCACTATTTTGAGTATTTTGCCTTCTTTGGACAATTTTCTTAGTAGTTTGGCTGGTTGTTTTATACAATTAATCACTTTATTGAATGTAAAACAAACCTTTCCTCATGTGGAGCCAATGGCTTACACTTAATAGTTTATGTGTATGTGGGTGTGTATTTTAAAGAAACTTTATTATCTTCCCTTTCAATTGCTTTACTAATTTCTTCTCACCTAATTTCTCTTTTCTATCTACTTGCATCTCCTATTAGTTAGAAGATAGACAACCCAACCCTTTTGGAATTTCCCCTTTCTCTTACATGTTTCTCTGTTTGCTTCTTTCTCTTTTGAGGGATTCACCTCCATTTACGAAATAGCATTGTGTCTTTCAAACTTACATGGAGTTTTTTAAAACAATCATGGTTTACTTTCTGATACTGTTGAGTTTTTTTTTTCCTTTTAGCTCACTTTCCTCATTTATAGATTTGTATTATTACAAAATATTTCTGAGATGCAAATTAGAGTTTATTAAAATATTTTAGTCTATATGTTATTTTAAAATATAGAAATACCATTTATATGTCCCTGTAAACCTTTTCTTAATTATTATTTTCATGTTTCTTCAAGTATGTCTTCAATGTTGGTGATTGATTCATATTTAAGAAAGCACTAATAGGAAAGCTTACTGGGAATTATGCAAGCAGGATTTTTGCTATGCCAGAATGAATTATAGGATGACCAAAAAGATAAGTAATCATTATTTGCTAGGATATTTGACTTAAAGAATAACAGTCTTTAATATTAGGCCCACCAACATAGCCACCACCTCTGCCACCATGACTATTACATTCATAGGTCTAATCCATAAGATCTTCAGTGTCAAGGATTGTAAGTGGTAAAGTCATCTTGGCCAGGTAGTTCACTAGTTTTCATCTGCAGTAAGTGCTTTTGGGGCATTGATATGTGATTCAAAACCCTGCATTACCCTGACCCCATATAACTCTTTCCTGGGCCTCTGAAAAAACGATTTATTTCCCAATTTCTCTCATTCCTGATTATTGGCCATAAGCCAAACCACTTGGATACACCCTACTCCATGTATATCTTTACTTTGAAGATTCTTTAAACACAAAATGTATGACCATATATGGTGCTCAAAGCAAAACAAAATCTTTTAGGGCCATGTATGAACGGGACTATAGATTTTTTTCCTGACCAGTATAATAAAGGTAATGTCTTCTTCCTAAACAAAGGTTAAGATTGCTAGCAGTCCTTTGTAAGACTGATGTTTCCTAATATCAGGCTTCCTCATTGTGACAAAAGAAACTCACTATATTCACAATATCCAACTGGGTCTACCTCTATATCACAACCCAAGGGATTTTAAGGAGGGCAGGGACAATTGTTGTACACAGGTACCTCAGATTTCTTGTGCTGTGAGTGATAAAATCCTTTGTCTCTGAACCAGGAGTCTTCTGTCTTCCATCAGCATCTATGAAATTGTGACAGGATCACTTGTTAACTTCAAAGTAAGATAAAATCTCATATAGCCTATCTTTTCAAAGTATTTCTGGTATATATCCATGTCCCTGGCCAAGAAACAAACATGATTATGCCATCACAATAGAGAAAATTATTATTTAGTTTGAAGGTTTTTTTATAATCCAAAAAAAGTCTTAACAATTCTTTAAAATAAATCACCTAAGGTAATCAAAAAAGATGATTCATTTACAAGGATTTTTTAGTGTTAATTATGAGGATAATGGACGTAATGGCTGTGTAAGTATGTATATAGTAAGTGTTTGAGGGAAAATACAGAAAGTCAAAAGTGTTTGGACTGTGAGGCATCATATCATTTATTGGGAATAGGTTAGGAACTAACTGTATTAAGTCAAATACCTGAAATTACTGAATGGCTTTTAAATGAAAGCTTTCCTTCAATTGAACCCATATAGAAGAGTCTCTTTAGTGCATAGAGTTGTGGCATTTATTTTTACACTAGAATAAACAGAGCAGTAATGTCAAATATATTCATACAAAAGAGCTCCCAAGAGTTTGGCCTAGAACTGAGTTACTGAAAATAAGACTTTTTGCTAAGTGATAAATATAGTAGTGTTAATTAAAGTTATTTTAAAAAAATATTAAAACAGTAGCCTAATGAGGTTTAAAAAACATTGTTTAAATATTCAAACAAAAATACACTGCTAACTTTAAGAAATTAAATCAAGTTTCTAGTATGGAAACATTTTAAAACAATGGTAACAATTTCCTATAGTTCTAAAGTTCTAAATGATGAATATTAAATGTATAATTTCAGTTACTAGCTCTATGTAAGATGAGTAACCCACATCCCTAGGTGAGCATGATGATGGAGAAATGATTGTCAGATCCTAAGAATCTGTGCAAGGTGACAATTCAACATTTAGAGAGCACTGGAATTTTGCAACAGGCAAGATGGATTTGAGTGATCCCTACACACTCTGTTAACTGTATAAACTCAGGCAGTTAATTTTAAGATTCTGAGAAGTGGTGTCTTAACATATAAATTTAAAATAGTAAAAGTTTATGCCCACTTTTTCTACTCTGGCTCAGCTAAGATAATGGATACAGACTGTTCCATACATTTTGTTTATGTCAGCTTTATAATAAATATCTTCCTGTACTAAAATTGCCTTATACTCTTCAGTTTCTCTTGCTAGCTCATGAACTGCCAATACACAGAGACATAATCTCGTTCAGTCATGTAACTCTCAAATACCTAGCACATTCCATGTGTATAACTGACTTTTTTTTTTTTTTTTTTGGTATGCGGGCCTCTCACTGTTGTGGCCTCTCCCGTTGCGAAGCACAGGCTCCGGACGCGCAGACTCAGCGGCCATGCCTCACGGGCCCAGCCGCTCCGCGGCATGTGGGATCTTCCCGGAGAGGGGCACGAACCCGTGTCCCCTGCATCGGCACGTGGACTCTCAACCACTGCCCTACCAGGGAAGCCTTCCAGCTCTATTTAATTGAGGTTTCTATTAGTTTTTTACAATGCCAAACACAGGCTTTCCTTATTTTCATTTTTTGCCTCATAAATAATTAGCTCAACCGCTTGTTACCACTGATCAGTTGGGACAAAATCCTTGGTAACCAAACTTCAATTTGGATTCTGTCTTTCTCCTCAGCCCTGAACTTTGGTGCACTCAGCCTAAGCCAGTAGGCAGTTCTTCCTTAAGGAGTCTTCCTGAAAAGTAAGGGGGCCTCAGGGTAAAACATCTCAGATATACTATGTGTTCACACAATCCTTTCATCCCACTTCTTCACACTTGGTGCTCTCTAACCTTATAGTCTTTTCTCTATAAGAGAAAAACCTTTTGAGAGTGACTTCAGCAAAATGGCTAAATAAGACATCCCTCGCATGTATCCCTCCTTCAACAACATTAATTTGGCATCCATCCAAATGATTTCATGAGAATCACTTCCAGATATACATATGTATAACGTAGACACATTTCTAGTAGGTATAATCTTTTAAAAATGTGTGGAGTCTGAAATATAAAGCACTAGCAGTGGTAGAAAGAGAAAATGAAGGATATTTAAAACTGAATTAATTTGAACATTAGAGCAGCACAAATGAAAAACTTTATGAATGCATACATATCTAGCACAGGAGTAGGTATATTATGGCACTCAGGCAAAAATCTGTCTTACTGCATATTTTTGTCAATCAAGTTATATTGCAACACAGCTGTGATTATTCACCTATGGCTACTTTTTGTGCTATAAGCACAGAGTTGAGTAGTTACAACAGAGACATTATGGCCCAGAAAACCTAAAATATTTATTGTCTGAACCTTTATAGAAAATAATTGCTGACCTCTGGTCTAATATAATAGAGATTAGCAAATGTTTCTACTAGATATTGAGAAAAACGAGTCAACCAGGAATTAAAGAGAAAAATTACAGTTAATTGGAAAAAATTCTACACCCAAGCTATAATTAGGTCACAAGGGTTCTATGGGTGAATTCTAATAAACCAACAAGCAACAGCTAATTAATTATATAAAATATTATATTTCAAAGAATGCAATGTAAAATTTTGTAACATTCTACAATGCTAGCATAACCTAAAACTACATTTGGGCAAGAATATCACGGAAGTTAAAAATCTCACTTAAGAACATAGATCCTAAAATCTTAAATATTAGAAAATGAAATCCAGTAGAATATTAAAATCATAACCAATTACAGTTTTGGTTAATTCTTGGCAAACAAGATTAGTTCAGCAATTTAAAAATTATTTATAGATATCTTTTCTAGTAACGTTTTCTTACGCTATCACACCTGAAATATATTTGGGTATTTTTTAAAGAAGCTTGGCTTTATTCAGACTGACCAAGCTGTGCTGCCAGCTTGAATGAATAAGTCTAATATTATCTGCATATTGAAGTCAAAGAGGGGAGACACAGATGCCAATATATCTTTGTTTCCATAGATATTTTTCCAGAAGTATCTGGGTTTGAGACTTAAGAAAACAAATAGACAGTGCTTTATCAGGGGCTGCAAAGTCTTAGTCACTCATTAGGAAACTCTATTGGGTAGAGAAATTTTGTTCATTCAGTTTAACAGAGGAGTAGGAAATTTATTGGAATATAGATATGAATACCTACATAGATATATAATATAAACATGATAATATATTTTTATATAATAGAACTTAAAGACAGGAAGAGAAAAGATGAGGCTTTATCTAATTAAAATTTCTTAAAGCACAACCTCATCACACATAGACAAAAGTCAGGGCATACTCTTTCATAAAAGACCATTAAGTACTAAGTATTCTGCATGGTGATCTTTCCAGATCTTATCCCCAAATCATTTTCCCCACCCTCTTACTACATCCTAATTTTCTAAACAAAGTTTGCTAAACTGAGACTCTAGCTCTGTTGCTCATACTACTCTGTCCCATGATTAATATAAAGTTAAGTCCTCCCCATACCTTCTGAGCAGTGAAGGATTCTCACAACAAAACTGAAATTAAATACCGTACCCTGTGTGTGTGTGTACACACATGGTTACATATTTTTCTTCTACTTTTATCTCAGACTTGAGTTTTAAAACACGTGCTGTATATGACCTTCAGTTTTGATTTATCCCCTTTTAGGAATGATAATTATTGCATAAGTTAAAAATCCATATTTATTACTTTACTGATATATATAGTATGATTTATATTACTCTAATATACTATAGTGGGGTACTCAAAAGGAATGTAAATTAGAAAACTTTAGCTCTATAGATTATGAGGTTTATTTCTTGTCTTTTTTTAATGATAAGGGAATGATAGGGTATATGAAATTATTCTCTTAGAAAATATAAAGTTGCATAAAATCATACGCTACTACTATTACTGCTTGCAACTCCAAATGCAGTTATGAGAGCAGTATAAAAATGGATTCATAACATCAAACTGGTTAATTGATTTTGCTTATTTTAAAAAATATCCTAGTCTTTTAAATTAGTGTAATTTTGTTTGTTATTTTATTTATTCATTTATTTGGTAAATGTGCAGACAAGAGTTTGACATATTCTTGAAATTAACCTAAACAGATATTTGATATAATTATTTAAAATCTATATATGAGACTTTTATATTTATGCTTAGTCATTGCTTTAAGATCAACTCTAATGAATATATAAATCTACCTATATTTCAATTTTTCTTTCTAAAAATACCCACACTGAATAGACAGCTTATTACTGGTAGCATTATTATTACATGAAATCAGAAAAGTGAAAGGATGGAATGATATGGAGATCAGAGCCCACTACAAATATGTTTTAAATGCAGTAATTAAACAAATGATAGGCATCAATTTTATTATAGATGACTAAAGCACCAGATCATACACTGTAATAATTTTCAGCACTGTTGGTTTATGACACTTTTGTGTATCTATTATAGCAAACAAGAATTTTCCAAGTGGGTAATTCTTAAGCAACAGCTTAGGCACTTCTCCAGGAAGTGAGTTGAGCAGATTGTAATGAGCTGTAAAACAGAATCCCTGCTGTAACTAATTTGTACTTAAAGAGTCCTGTCAGGAAAAAAAAAAAAAAACTTTCTTCATTTATAATATAATTGCAACTAAATTTCAGGGATAATTGAATTTCATAAAATTGTCAATATTGATAAGTTACCGGAATATTTTTTGTAACCCCGTGTTCAACATGATTCACTTTTAGCAAATAACAGAAAAACAATCATATTTTGTCCAGATAGTTTCTTGTTTGTCCATATTTCACTGAAAGGTATATGATGGCAAAAATCATTGTAATTGGGCCATTAACTACTATGCATATGCTGGCATTATGAACAGTTAAAAAGTTATAGCTAACAAGAAAACTGTACTGATAGCACTGTGTTTCTAGAAATAAATAGCAGGGACCCGAAAATGATGTGACTTGACCTAAAATTGCTTTTTCTTGAAATGACCTTATTAAATATTACTATTATGAACATGTTGGCCTTGTAAAACAAAGCTGTTAATTTTTTATGTCCTGGTAAATTTTGTGTAATCATGTTGCTATTTCTTTCTTAAATGCATGTGATAGTTCACTGGTAAATTCAACAGGGACTGGGGTTTCCTGTGTGGAAATAATTTCATTTAAAATTTTAGTTTCTTTAATAAATATGGGGCTATATTTTCTATTTTTATTAGTGTTTTTTCAGTGACTTTTCCATTTTATCTAAAATTCCAATTTATTATCATATGTTGTTCATGAAATATTGCTATGGGAGCTTATTGTCATAAAGTTGTTCAGGAAATACTCATCTGGGAGTTTAAATAGGGATAATAATTATCTGTTTAGTCTTGATTTCTCACTTAAATCCAGTCTGGTGAGAGAACATATTTTCATTATTTCGGCCTGTCCTTTGGTATTTGTTAAGGCTTATTTTATGGGCCAGAGAATATGATCAATTTGTGAACTGTTCCATATGAACTTCAGTGAATATGTGTCATGCTCTTTGGATGTAATGTTTAACAGACACCCTTGAGTTCGATTGTGTTAATCGTGTTTACCAAATCTATATGTTTTTTATCGGTTTCCACGTAGTATACTTATTGAGTGTGATGTATTACAGTTTCATAGTGGTTTGTGTGCATTTGTTTTTCTTCTAGTTCTCTTAGTTTTTCTTTCTATAGTTAGGCATGTTAACAAGTGCATACATTTTTAGAATTATGTCTTTTTGTTGGATTGCATTTTTGATTAGTACAAAATGTCCATTCCATCTCTTACAGCTTGTTGCTTTAAGGTATACATTATTTTACATATTAAAACTGTGCCCCATAGGGTGAAAAAAACCCATGCTGAAAATGTAGCCATGGGGTTAATAGAAGCTTGTGACTAAGAGAAATTATTGAGCTTGCCTTACAGAACAGCAGAAAAGGAAACAGCTTGTTAAAAACCCCCTCTGTTTGTTACACAACAAAACTGGCTGAAACCTGCTAGAACCAATGTGGCTGACCAGAGCCTGCATAGAATAGACTCACTTATTAGATAGGTGATGTTTTGACATCAGAGGGCCAAAATTCCACCCTCAGATCATGCTAATGCTACTATTTTCTGAACAAGTGTCCCATGAAGAAGCCTGTAACTCAGAAACGCCCACGCAGAGCAGCAATGACCTCACTCTTTTCCTGCCTTCAGTCACCTTCGCCTGCACCTCTGACCACCCTATACTCTTTACCCATAAATATCCCAAGCCCCTCGCCTTCAGGATCTGAAGATCTGTTCCCTGGTTTCCTTTCTCAGCTACCTTATGGACAAACCTTTTCTCTGTTACAAACCTCAGTGCCTCAGCTTTCGGCTTGCCGCACGTCAGGCAAACCTGTTTGGTAACCATATTACTTTACTATAGCCAATACCAGCTTGCTTTTTGGTTAGTTTCATGGTACATACATTTTTTTCCATCTGTTTTCAGTTCTCTAAATTAGTGCTTCAATCTGATACAGTGAGTAACTTTCTATTTATAGCATCTCATTAAAAATTATCTTTTTGACCCTCATTTCTGTTCATCAGCGTTTTTAAGATGATTTATTTTTGTAACTGATTTGTAATTTATCTACTATTTTCATTTCTTTAAATCCACACATATGGGAAACTGGAATTCTCTTCCCATCTCTCTTCAGTCTTCAACTGTGGTCTACTGTTCCAGTAAAATATTCCCTCTCTCTTGTCACCAGGACCTCCAATTTTTCACTCCAAAGGCCATTTTTTAATTCTCATGAAGTTTGATAGTTCACTACTATTTGTAACAATTATTACTTATCCTTCATGAAAACCTCTCTTTTTGGCTTTCAGGACTTCTTGATCTCATAGTTTTACTTCTCTAATTGGGCCTCTACTCAATTAACTTTCTTATTCTTTTCATTTCATTTTTTCATAATTCTGCAAATCTCCTTAGATCAATCAACACAATCTATGCTTGTGATGATTATGTTTGCTAAGGTTATTATATGCTTAATATTAGACTATAATCACATGGATGATAAGGGCCTTGGCTGTTTGTACATCACTGTCTATTAGTGCCAACTGAATAATAAATATAGTATTACATTCCATGTTGACAATATTCAGTTAAAGTATACAACCTCAGATTAGCTAACTAATTGGATTAGGCTATCTAATTATTAAGGGTCAAGTCAGATTATAAACTCTGTTTTAAATTAAATTCAGAACAAACCTACTTACAAAATTCTTTCTACAACATTTCGATAATTCCATAATAGTACAGCCTTACTATAATTGAGAACACAGGGAAAAGCAAGGAAGAAACAAAAGGTGAAAAAAGTTAACCTGAAAAGAAAATATACAGAAGTTTGCATAAAGTATAGAAAGGAGAGGAATTGGGGACAGATGCATATTTTTAATCTATTTTTGCTCCGAAATTATGTCTTGATCAGGGAAACATTTAAAAAGCTGCAATAAGACGGAAGACTTTAATTTGGAATGCTCATATACAGATTATATCAGATTAGGTGACAGAATCACTAAATTCTAGATATTTCTTTTTAAGGGATTTCCCTGTGATGTGAAAAGGAAATATCCAAATACAGAATGTTGATTCATACTGAGAAAAAGCACAGATTTAATTTTAGGTCTTACTGGCATATTTGAAGGAAAACATGATCCCATTGCTATTTTTCCTCTTCAAAATCCCTCCAAACACAGGTCTCAGGAAAATTCGGAAATTAGAACAAATCTCTTGTATTTTGAAATATTCTGAAATTATTAAAATTCAAGTATCAGAAGTTCCATGTCAATTCTAAATACAAAAATGAAAATCCTTCAGAAATAACTAGTAAACAAAATATTGCAAATAAATAGGAGTCATAAATAGTAAAGTTGATGTCATAAATAGTGAAAACCATATATATATGCTATTTATTTTCACAATATTTTCAATTAAACATTCTTTTAGTCTTTCTCTATCTTGTTTTTCCTCTCTTATTCTTTTATGCTTATACATATTCACCTCATGGATTTACTGTAAAAATTTAAGAATAGGCTGACTAGTAACTTCACCTTTGTTTATACCTAATATTTTGATATTATTGCTAATTTCCAGATCATTTACATTTATGTGTGCTTACAAAATACTGAAGAGAGGGATTCTCAGTTACACTAAGTAATAGTAATGGATCATAGAAATTTATGTTGCTCTGGAAATGACACTGTTTCAGTTGTCATGAGCCTCCTGTTTATTTCATAAACTTTGAAATCTTTAGAAGTTAATAGTTATATTGAATGCACACACATACATATGTGTGTTCATTAATAAAATTAAATGCAGTTTTAAAAGATTTCACATAAAATATATCTGTAGAACAACAGGATATGGAAGGGAAATCACTGGACTTGGATTGTGAAGAAATATGTTCTAGGACTATCCTGGATATTATTTATTTTCCATGACCTTGGATAATTTGTTTAACCATGATGAGACTTAGTCTTCTAAGCTTTGACCTAAATCAGAAGGTGGGACTAATCTCAGTGTCTATTATTTTACAAATCATAAAATGCAATCCTCATAGATTTTGTTCTCAGTTACACATTTCAGAATGAGTGCCCTTATCCTCTTGAAATTTAATAACAGTTCAGACAGGATGCTGCAATGAAAGTGATAACAATCAAAAAAGGGAAAGTCTGCATGTACAAATACAGGCAGAAGTATTATAACAATCACTTTAAAAATTAAGGGTCAAAACACATTTCTAATGTTCTAGAGATCTCTCATGTTGAAAGATGTGTTAGACACCTTACTTAGTTATAACGAGTCTAAAGTAAAGTTGCTCCAAAGCTAAGCACTTTTTCCATATGTGGCAATTCTGGTCATCTTGTTTTGCTTTTCTGTCTTTTTACACTTAGTAACTTGAGAATAACCTCTGATTTCACTGCATTTGAATGCTTTTTATTTTTATGTTCCTTCTCCACCTGATACATAGGATCTACTACTTTCTCAAGATGTATCTTCTATACTCTCCATGCTAGATATAATGCAAAAATTTGAGATCTAGTGAATTTAGAGGTATGGAGTGTTAAGTAGGTTCTGAATATCCTCACACACTGAAGGCCCAGACAGGGAATATAGCAGAAGATATCTCAGACAGGTTGTAAAGATGAAAGTATCAGATTGTTTTATGTTGGAGTCCTTCACAATGTTAACTCCACTTCTATTTCAATAATATGCAAATTTATGGTACTATATGGGTAAAGGCTTATACATAGACCATTGTTAAACACTGAGTGAAAGAGACATGGCTAAGTGTTAAACTCTCATTTTTCTCTTCAAGCTAATAGAAATAATTATTCTGCAGTCTCTCTTGTACTTTAGAAGATCCATATAATGAGATTGCGTAAAAGAATGTGAACAGAGGGACTTGGTTCACTTATAGGCCTAGGCAGTTAGAGCCTGCGTGCCTACCATATGTTCTGTCTCCTACAGTCTTTGAACTGGAAGCAAAGGACTCCTGTGACAGAGACACGTAACAGGAGGAACTCACCTCCCTGAGAAAATGCCTGAGAGAGCTGACCTACCTACTTTCATTGTGATATTAGTGAGAAATAAACTTATCATGCAAAGACACATATCCTTTCTACTTTAAAATACATAATAAAGAGACAGTAAATGATTAAAACACCTAAAAAATATGGTTAACAAAAATTAAGACCATTGGGGGGAAACCCAACTTGCAATCCTATACTAATAATGAAACAATCTCTATTTAATGATGCAGCACACTTTGAGGTGGAGAAATATATTTTTGTTGCTATTTTTTATTTTTATTGTTTAAATATAATAATCCCAACCCCTCCTCTACTTTTTAATTTTTAAACTCTATATCACTTTTTATTCCCCTGGTGTCCTTCAAATACTTTCTTCTTCATTGCCACCATCAACATCTGTCCTCAAAATAGTGTCATGTAATTTTTGTTTAGATATGAGATAGATTCTGCTTTAACTTTTTTGATGAAGAAATGAATAGCTATATCCACTGCCAATTTAATATAAGATGATATTATTGAGAAGGATATTTTTGTTTCCATAGTAAAGGGTGGGAGATATATTACTTATCCCTGTTATCAGAATGCCTATGTGAGCATTATACACTTAGTAGAGTTGCAATAGAGTTATTTGCTACTTGGCACTACTCAAATTCCAGTGCACCACAATTGTCAAGATGCCACCTATCTTCCAATTCCTGTTGTAATTTTCTAAAGTCAAAAATTTAATAATATGGTATTCTTTTCTGTAATAATGTTTGTACTTTGTCAGTAGGAAAAATCCTTATGAATTTCATATTATTCAATAGAGATAGCATAAAATGTATCATTTCAACTTCAAAGCAAAACAAGTGATATGAAAGTTAAAATGTGTAAACCCATTATGAGGTTTGAACAAAGAGTCTTAGGTTCATCCTGTGTGCCATAAATATTTGCTACATAACAGAATGAATGAAGGTGCAATTCTAGCAATCCATCACAAGGCTAGCCCACCCAGCCACAATCGCCCCGGTTACTTCTTGTCAGCCATTTTCCCGCAGTACAGCAAAATATACCGGTCACCCCCAAGTTTATAACCTACAAATATCTTTCAGGTGTCCTCAAGGTAGAGATGGAAATCCTTACCCGATACTCAAGGCTGGCATAATCTCTTCCCTGTTGATTTTTCAGCATCTTGTCTTTCCTCTCTTACCCTCTCTCCCTACAGCAACCACATCAGCCTTTTCATCATCATCAACCATTATTAGGAGTCTTTTTTCATTCTGTTTTTCTCCTTTTTAAAACACTACTTTTTTTTTTACCTCTGGCCATTCAAATTCATTTTTTGAATGCCATCAAGGTAAAAATTAATTTCTCAGATAATCTGGACTCTCCCTCGGATTTTAGAATATCACATGGTCCCCACTCATCACTTTCTTCTTTCTCATACTCATCATATTTACTTTTCATTTTTTTCTTACTCATTCACCATGTTTTATCAACATTTACCTTTCATTCATATGATAAATACTTCTGTGTGTGTGTGTGTGTGTGTGTGTGTGTTTGCATGTGAGAAACAGAGAAAGAGAGAGAGGAATATAAGAATTAAAGGAATTAAGGAACAAGAGAAAGAGTCAAAAGAGAGTCAAAACTTGAGACAGCTATATCTCAGTAGACAATAACAAAAATACCTATATTTTTACCCTAAGACCTAATTTATTATTACTTTATAAAAGCTGTGGATCAGATATCAATGTATGTCTGTCTCTCTTTGTGTAAGATAATAAAAAGTACAAAATCAAAATTTTGCCTAAATTAATCAAAAATACAGGAAAGGAAATGTTTTGTCAATTTTATTAATTATTAATATTACCACTTGTAAAGATTTTTATACTATTATTTATGTATTCAATCTATAGTGTTTTTACCTCATTTATTGTCTAAATATTTTAAACATATGTTTCATTTTATTTCTGAAACAATATAGGACATCAAATATAAGAAAAGGAGAAGATAAAACTCACATTATTATTTTTAACTTTTTCTCTCTGTTCTTGGACCACAGTTATAAAGCTCCTGAAGTCACCTAAAGATAAAAAACAGATAATGACAATATATTCAGAAGTAAAAAGTTGAGTAAAAATATGTCTCAATTTTCCACCTGAAAGAACTAGCCAATAAATCTGAAAATGTATTAACAAACTGATATTGAGTCTAATTAATGTCATTCTATACACCCTTATAAATAACATAATCCAAACAAAAATGTTCAAATCATTTTATATGAAATATATGCATTATATGGATTCTATAGGTTATTTGGTATTTTTTTAGTTATCATCACTGACTGAATGACACACACTTCACACCCAGAAAATAAAAGATTAACTCTTATTGGAGAAATTAAAGATTTGAAAATGACTAAGACAATATTTAGGATCCTACATGTTTAATTAAATTACTCTATTATTTTGTGTGGTTTAGTCAATATTTAGTTTTCTTGACTGTCTAAAAGAGGTTTCACAGCACCCAGGGGATTTTTTATTAAATCTAAGACCACATATCTTGTGTTTACTGAAATGTTAACATTCATTGCAACTCTGGCTGCTCAAACTTTTGCCATTTTGTTAAAAGTAAGTGACAGAAAATTATTTGAATTTACAAGAAAGATAACATAGGCAGTAAAATGTTTTGTTTAAGTGGAGAGAATTCAATAATGTAGAAATAAGGAAGATCTGCATTCTAGCCATTAGTACTTTGTCACTCACAGACCAAATAACCTGGGATTAATTTAACATCTGGATATCTCATTGTTTTCATGTTTCTATATAAAATTTTGTCAGTGATAACAACTGTTCCTATAAGATGAAATTCACTTAGTTGATTGATCTTAAGCCTACATAATCATTAATAATTATATTTAGTTACTTATGATAAAATAAGTTACATATGCACAGACCTTTTTCTTTTTAAAACTCATTTGGAGTATTGCTTTCAGTGATTTATTTTACAAAGACTTGGTAAGTCAATCCCTTTGATTGAATTTAGCAGTGATTTATTTTCCTAAATAAAAAATTGGCTGTATACCTAATGCCAAATTTAACTTCATTTTCTGCTAATTAATCCAGTGATCTTCCCATATGGGAATTCCAGTGAATTCCCATAGCTTCAATCAGCACATTTTTTACATTTGCAAAATATTTAATTTGTAATGCAATGCCTGAATGATTTTAAACGTAACAATATTCTAACTCATGTTTTCCCACATTAAAATAGTGTGATTCTCCATGTAGATTTCATACCCTACGTCAAGGATATTCTAAATCTTGCTCCCAAGATTAAGTGAAAGTGATTCTTTTCAAGATTGAAGGGAGAATTACGTAAGAGGTTAATGTTTAAAAGCAGAGAGAACACTGAGTCCTTAAATTATTAGAATAATGATTACTTATATTTTCCCCTCCTGTTTAATAGCTAGTTGTGGTTACATTTACTGAGAGAACTAGAGCTAAGGATGAATATTGTGTAGAGGAAAAATGTTAGCAATAAACAAATGGGGCAAAGCCAGGAATGGATGTTGAAGACAGGGAGTTGTTTTAGGATTAAAGATACTAGATTAAGTTTGTATTTGATAGAAAAGTTCAGAAGAAAAAAGTTCGGGCAGAAAAAAAAGAAAGAGACAGAGGCAGAGACAGAGAATTAGGGGAGGCATAACTATATATATAATATCGTTATTGTCACAGAGAATGTTATTGGTGGGAAGAGAGTGTAACAAGGATCAGTTTAGGGCATTTGTTCTCCCTGACTCTGTCTCTCTCTTTCCCTCTCTCTCCCTCCCTTCCACTTCTTCCCCACTCCTCTCCTTTCTTTCTCTCTCTCTTTCTCTCTTTTGGCCATTGGCTGTTTTCTCTCCAGTCTAAAAAAATTAATACAACAATAAGGAAAGCAGATAGGAAGTCAGGCTGTAAAGCCAAGACCTGATAATTGGGGCAGTCAAATTAGGGATAGAATCAAGTATATTTGCACAAACACAATGCATACAGGATAATGAGCTCCTCAGGAAAAAGTAAATAAATAAAAACCTAATTAAAGTCCTTGAAGTTCAAATATAAAGCCAGGCAATTATTCCATTTTGCTGTGACAATTAAAATTGTTTTATTTTCTCCTTTTACTAGTATGTCATCTTCATGAGTTTGACTATTGGAAAAATAAATGTGGATTTCTTGTTATTGGTTGGGAACTGAACAGGCTTTTGAACTGATTCTGTTAATAACACTACAATGATTCTCTTGCTGTCAAAACACCTGTATTTTGGTCTTTCTTTTCTCAGGTAACAGAGACAGCTTTTACTGAAAATTATGTTGCTAGTTTTATATTATGTACTTTTTATTTTGCATAAATATAACCTGGAGAGTATACTGACATTCTTATATTTGTTTTGTATTCATGTTTGTGCTTCTAGTGGTAAAAGTAGAAACGTTTGAAAGAGCAGTAGGAACCCAAGACATCTCTATCTCTTTTCAAAGCGCATAAAATTTATAACTTACGTTCAATTCAGTGCACTTTTGAGAACGAAAAACACTAGTGTTGATCTCACTAGAACAACTAGTATCATTTGAGGATCACCTAAATAAAACGGCCTTCATCTTTACAGTAACTAAAAAGAATTACAATTCTCCTAAATCTCAGACACTATCTGAACAAATTTGATCTCGAGGCTTTCACATAGAGTTGCCAGATAAAATACAAGAACCCCAATTAAATTTGAGCTTCAAATAAACAATAATACATTTTTATATGAGCATGCCCCAAATATTGCATGAGTATGTTTATGCCAAAAAAAAGAAAAACTAGTCGAATATCTGAAATTCAAATTTAACTGGGTGCCCAGTATTTTTATTTGCTAAATCTGGCAGCATTATTACAATAAACCTCTAGAAAGTAGTCTGGGTAGATCTAGTTTGCATTCAGATGAAATGGGAGCAAGAAATATTCAAAGGCATTTTGACTGCCTTTCTTAAAGGGTTTATATCATTAATATTTATAAAGTACCTCATAGAAAAGAAAAATTGAAAACATATAACATTGATATTTTCCTCACTGAAAATTCAATTCTTCCATAAATACTTCACTTGCTTTATTATGTATTCCCTGAATTGCTGCATTTTTATTAATTCAAAATGTAAGTTAGGTTTTAATTATGACCAAAAATTAGGCAAAGTTAGTGAATATTTACAAAACTTCTTATATCAATATTCTAGAATATCCCCTTGCAGGGAAATGGGTTTAAAGTTCCTACAAACTGGTATTTTTTTTTATTGTCTGAATTATTATATTTCTTAATTATACAGCATAAATCAAGCAGAGTCAATAAAATGTTAACCAATTGTTTGATTGTAATGCTCTGAAGTGGCCATGCCCATGTAGCTCCATTAGGGGTACCATGCTGGTCAAGGGAATACAAATTCTATATTTTCTATAGAAAATAGAAGAATCACTTTAAAAATACCATAGGGATTAAAATGTAAATAAATAAATAAAGAATAAAGTCATAGGATTTTTGATGTGATATGTTTCATTGTGTCCCCCAAATTTTCTCATATCTTAAAAATAGTGTACATTTGACCAATTTGAAAGGATTCCTGCTTTGACTGCAGGCCATATGCATTAATCCAGGTGATTTAGCTGTTTCCATGGGTGTTATCTGAATTTCCCAGTCGTGCCCTTATCCCACCTTCCCATATTGTGGAATTCAATATTGTTCAAACTGCTAAAGTAAACTTAGGAAGAACTCGACCAAGGAATGGATAAAGAAGGTGAGGTACATATACACAATGGAATATTACTCAGCCATAAAAAATAACACAATAATGCCATTTGCAGCAATATGGATGGACCCAGAGATTGTCATGCTGAATGAAGTAAGTCAGACAGAGAAAGACAAATATTATATGATATTGCTTATATGTGGAATCTAAAAAAAGGATAGAAATGAACTTATTTACAAAACAGAGTCACAGATACAGAAAACAAACTTTTGGTTACCAGGAGAGAAAGTGGGAGTGGGAGGGAGGGATAAATTGGGAGATTGGGATTGACATATACACACTACTATATATAAAATAGATAACTAAGAAGGTTGTACTGTATAGCACAGGGAACTCTCCTCAATATTCTGTAATTACCTATGGGAAAAGAATCTAAAATCGAGTGGATATATGCATATGTATAACTGATTCACTTTGTTGTACAGCAGAAACTAACACAACATTTTAAATCAACTATACTCCAATAAAAAAATTTAAAAAAGAACTCAGTCCTATCAAATCTACTTTATTCTATTGTCAGAAAAGAGTTTTGCTCACAGAGTCTGTTTTATGAGAATTAATCTACAAATAACTCCAGATTAGTCTTTCAGGATTAAATAAATTAATTAATTATTCCCTCACCATTTGATACAATGTGTCAAATTACTGCCTTGAACTTTGTATGAAATGTGTTAATCTTACATTTTTAATATTGTTAACCATGCAAACATCACTGTATTTAAATTTAGCAAGCTTAGACAGAAATTCATTTTATTACAAAAGATCTTTTTTTGATAATGTACTTTGTGTGTGTATAGGTGACAGATTATCATGGAGCATCTGCAAAGTGCAGATGAGGAAAAATTATTCTGACTCTTCAGTGCTGTTGTTTTATTTTAGTTGAGAGCAATTGAAATTAAATTATGAAAGAGATTTTATATGAATACATATTATCATGCAAGTAATTTAATCATGATTATCAAACCAAAGTATAGATATTCTACAAGGAATCTGATTTCATTTTCTCTTTTTTAAAAAATGACCTGGTAGAAATTTTTACCCAGGAGAAAAATTATATATTTTTATTTATTTAAAATGAGCAATATTTATTTATGGTATACCAAAATTTATTTATGGTATTTCTTAGAATAAAAGGTCTATTGAAATATAATAATGTACACAATAAAATTGTGAATAAAATTGAAATATAATAATGTATACATAAAATTGTGAATGTTTCACCAAAGATATCATGTAAATAGCTCAAATAAAAGGTCTCCAAGAACAAAATATAGTTTGAATAGTTAATAAAATCACAAGGTTGAAAAGTAAAACCAAGAAAACATATATAGCAAAGAGTATTGCTCCTACTGCTGCCTACTTATACTACCTCTCTGGAAAGGTAACCACATTTATTTATGTTTTTCGTGTTTTTATGCAAATATATGAACACACACACACTTTCTCCTTACATGTATTGAAAGCAATTATTTTGTTATACATCTCAAATGTTTAACTTAATATATGTTGGAAAGTTTGGGAGAAGGAGGGAAATCACTCCACCTAAAATTATTTTGTGACCTTTATTGCCCTAAGGAGTTTGATATATACTGATCACTTTCTTTCTTGTCTCAGAGCTCTTCTGATTTTCTTTAGTTGCAGAGATTGTCTTATCTCTGCAGATAAAGTTTGCTGCATACTATATATGTATAAACATATACGTGTGTGTTTGCTGTATGTTTAGTAATGCAAAGAGTTTTTATGTTTCCAGTAAGTTCTGCAAACTGGTAGCTGCTCAAAATGTTACTTGTTAAAGTAAAAGTGCTCTTTACATTCCATTTAAAATTTGAACAGAATCAGTAGATTAGCCATATAAACTCTAACTCCTTTAAAAACAGACTGCTAAATGCTCATGATTAGTAGCTAAATATTTAGCATAAATTTATGTGTCTATAAAATGATATGTGTGCTTATCAAAAGTCATTAGTTTTATTCCAAACTTGTTTATGCTAGTATTTGATATTTTAATTACAAAATATTAATATGAATTTCAAAGTGTATTGCCAGGTAAAAAAACACATTTTAGAAAGACATGATAAAAATCATAAAACACATTGAAAAGGCAAAGATAATTTGTGTGTGTGTGTCTGTGTGTGTATTTTAAGTAAAATATTTTAAATTTATATTTTAAGTGAAAATGTTGAGAATTTTTAAGTTAAATTTTATGATTCTGCACTTTAAACAATATTTTCAATCAGTAAATGAAAGCAGTCCCAAATGTTTTGGAAAAAAAACTGTCCAGAATAGAAAGAAAAGTTACTTAATGTCATACTTTCTTTCCTATTAGAGATTTTTTTTCTATTAAAGCTAATCCTTTTTAGCCCCCAAAATTTAGATTACTAGCAGATTATTATGGCATTAAAAAATGAAATGTGAGTTAATGGAGGCCCATGACCACTTACCATGTTACAGCATTGGAAAACCATCAAGAAATACAAACTCCAAAGCACTCCATGGAAAATGTATTTTATGTCTAAGATTCCCCAGGAAGTAAATATAAAAATCTTTGACAATCCTTTTCATAGTAGAACTATTTGACAAAATTATTTGTCCTTAATTTTATACAAAATCATTGTATAATACAAAATAATTTATGGGATTGATGGTTGCATAATACATGTGACTTGTTTATATCCTTTCTTCCTTCTCTACAACAAAATTACTTCTCAGATTGCCTCTTCCACAGGGAGAGTTAGAGATTAGCATAAGGCATGCCCTTTAAAAGAAAAATGATGTTTTGCTTTATATTTCTGAATATATCTAATGCTAAGGAAACAAAAATAGCAGAAGAAACTATCATTTCCAACTGTCTGCTGGATATATAATGTCAGATGTAGTGAGATAATTCTCAGTACAGTTATCGATCTCATTCCTGAATGTGCTTATTCATTTTGAATTGACAGAAAAGTGGCAAAAAATAGATGTACAGAGAGAGATACTGGTGGACAATCTAAATAAAGAAATGGTAATTACAATTACAATTTTAGAGACTTTAAAATGGTCACTACTCACATATAACATTCTATCTTAAATGCATCTGGACACTTAATTAAGTTTCTGTTCAGATGATTTATATTATCACAAATAAAATCTCTAGATTTGTATTAATTCATCACAAATGCAAGAAACTGTCATAGGCATTTCCTCTTACTCTAATGAAATTTCATAGGCATGGCCAAAATAAAGAAAAGCAAATGAAGCAAACTAATTATAACAATTCAATACATTTCGTCATTAGTTTTTGCAATCTTTGTTACCATTATGCTTCTGTATTTAAATATTTAAGTGTAGTATTTAAAATGCAGTTGTTTCAATTAATTAATACAATGAATTGTGAAAAATTACACTTGTCCTTTCTTCCCCAGTGATAATACTAGAGCAGGACAATCAGGAGATTTCCAAGGTAAGCATTTTTCTTTCAACCTTTACAAAAGAAATGACTAAATATGTTTCATGAAACTTGTCTACTAAGTGACACTTCTTTTCTTTAATCTTCTTTTAAACTAAGTTCCTTTGCTGACGGAATAGTTCTTTAACTGAACTGCAGTCCAGTTATATGGATCTGTGTGATAAAATGTCATAGAATTATACAAGAAACTTAGGAAAATTGAGTGGAATTCTTGATTTCAGCTCTGACATTTAAGGAGCTTGTAAGTCATCATCACCCAAAAACAACAAAACAGAAAATAACTAAAATCAATGAATTTTCTTATGTCCATCAAAACCTGATGTTGCAGGGCAAACTGCTATCCCCAGATCTGAAGAGGCAGGTGCAATTGTATTTTTGTGAGAGAAAGGCTAGGAGAACGACACAGCTCATTTCCTCCATCAGTGAACTGCTGAAATTACATGAACAACTGTCTATGCCCACTTGTTTTGTTCTGGAGCAAAAGTACACTCACACACGCACACAGTTCATTACAAAGAAGAAAAGTACATACAACTAACAGATATTTTAAAAGCAACAATTAAAATGCCTCATGTTTTTATTTATAAGTTTTATACTAATAAAACAACTTATTCACAAGCATTTTACATGACATTAGTATGCCTATAACCAGGTTAGATGATGTTGAGTATTATAAATGTACATAGTTGATTATATATAGTGTACTTCCTTCATAAGAGTAGATTTTTAAAATGTCATTTGAAAATTAGAAATATTTTTGTTACCTGGAAAAGACTGAACAAAAAACTAGACATTATGTGGAACATATTTAAGATGATACATATCATAGCAAAGTAGCTTGGAAGAAGATATATATTTAAATGTTAGAAAAATATGGCAAAGTAATAGAAAGGAAATGGATTTTTGTTTGTTTTTTGGAAAGGTTATATTAAAGTATTTTTGTTTATCATATGTTGCATTTATTTATTAAATGCTTAATGTCAATGTCATCATTAGGTACCACACCATCCCATCACATCATGTATACATATAGGTGTAAAGAGACACAAAATCTCCTACAAAATGATATTCTGCTGGTTACTTGACTCAGATTTCCTTTAAAACAATGATTTTTTTTAATTTTTGTTTTGAGCATATACTAGTTTTTGCCACTGAGTTTGATTTTTGAGATAAAGAAAAATGACTTTAAAAAATCCTGACATTAATTATAGTGTAATCTTCTGAGGAAATTTTTCTCTTGAATTATAATGAATTTTTTTCCAGAAAATGAATTATGTAGAAATTGAAGATCTGATGGACTGTAATATACATATATTGACGACTCTTGGAGCTTTTCAGTTGACACTTATCTTTCCTAAGTTAAATACCTTTGCCAGAGACTGATGTGGGACTCTTGATATCTAATTTGCATATTGGAGAGCAGGAAGTTTAGTTAACAAAGCAAACTTAGAGTTAAATAATAAAAGCAGACATCTCTAAAGATTAACATATTAAGATTCTGAAGAAATGGAAAACACTTAGGCATGCAGATGTAATCAAATCTATTTTTTGGGCTTCTTGGACTTTTTTTTATTCAAAACTGAACTATCATTAAATATAAATGAGAAAAAGAATATAAAAGTAAATATGAGGAATCTAAACACACAATAACCATTAATGTTAACTGATTAAATAAAAACATTATTCAAAAAATTGAGGATAAATTTTATAATTAATGATTTTAAGAGTAAAAAACCCTCAGATAAATATAACTCTACATATTCAAAAACTGTACTTAGTAACTAATCCAACTGCATATACGAATTTTACATTTTTTAAATATACCAGGAATAGCTATCTTACAAAGATGAAGTTCCTCAGTGAAAAAGAGATTCTAATCAAGACTGCAACACAGAAACGCTGCCTGAGTTTCCAGCTCACTGTCCTATAGCATTTTGACTCCAGACTGCAACATTGACTTTTACTCAAATATCTGTCTGCCTGCCTGACCTGCAGTTTTGGACTTGCCAGCCTTGCAATATCATGTGAGCCAAATCCTTAAAACCAATCAATCAATATAGATAGATAGAATAGATAGATTATACTGGTGTATATATATACATGTGTGTATATATATATATGTGTGTGTGTGTGTGTGTATATATATATATATATATATATAGGTTGTTTCTCTGGAGATCCATGGCTAATACAGCTGCACATACTGATTCATAAATATTTCAGTAGGGATGATTTTTCTTGTTCACAGAACATATAATTACATGAATTCTCTTTTCCTAAAATCATAGAAAATCATAAATGTATCCTCCCTTATTACATTTTCAATTACATCCATTCTCCATTGGATATTTTGTAATTTATGCTACATTTCTGACAAAATTTTGTCTTTTCACTCAATTTCTTTATAGAATTTCATCTGCTCTTATTTCACAACTTTTATTTTTGTCTAGTTCATATCTTTCTGAGTTTTTTAAAATAAATTTCTCCTAATTTCTTCATAAACATAAATAAATGCTTAATAATATTTAATTCCAGTTCTTTGTGGGTGAGCTGATATATCTTGATTTTGATTTTCTATTTTTTGCATTTAATTCCTGGCAAATTTGTCTCAAGTTGTGTGTATTATCATTAAATTTAGGGTCACGGTCTATGTCAGACAGGGTCACAGCCATCTCCTTGAAGCCTCCAATTGTCTTGAAACCATCAGGAGTACAGTTACTGTTTATTAAATCACTGCAATAAGAGAGGTTAGATATACATTAGAGTATCTCCCCCAAAAAAAGGAAAAATAGAGATCTTGCAGGATTTGGAAGGAGGGTGGCAATCGGTTGTCACTGAAATGAAACAGTGTTTTGATAGGTTCAAGCAAAGCCTGACTGTGAGAAAAGGGGTTAGCATTAGATCTGGACGGCAAATTGGCCCAGGATCCTGTTTCCTTCAAGACTTTAAAGTGGAGATTGATGTGTCGAGTTGTGGCCAGGAAGCTGAGGTTTACCTAGGTTGTAAACCAAAACTACTCGGCTGTGCCAAAGGCACTTGGATCCTACAGGCACGGAAGCAGTCCATTCTTACTGATAGAATTTCAAATAGCAAAGTTTCTGACAGTCTAGGATTTGGCAGAACAGTGTCCCACAGTACATAAGAGAGCAGTAGTCTTCTCAGAAAGAGATTGTTGTGACACTCTACAGTTACAGTGTGTCCTGCAGGGAAATACTGTTCCTTGTCAACTCTGCAGCTGATTTTTCCCGTGTCTTTTATTATGATCTGATAATGGCAGGGCATAATTTTACAATTAAGGTGACTTTTTACTTTCTCAGGAAGTACCACAATGTCCTTCCAGATCCATTTGTGGAACTAAAGAGGAAAAAATTTCTGAACGAAGGTATAATAATGTCTTCTAATATGTTTGGCATGTGTGACTAAAGCCAGGGAAGTCTGAATAACTTATGCCTGCAGCTAAAATATAAAGCATTTTATTAATGAAATTTTAAAGAAAGTATATATAAATATGTTATATATAAATATTAAATGGCAGAAAGCTATGCACATAAAAAAGGAAATTTAAGACATTATAAAGAGAAATGGTTAAACTTAACATTAATATACCAAGTTAGTATAGTGATAGGCAATTATAATTAAATTTACAAGAAAGGCAGAATTTAGGAAGCATTGGAATGATACTAAACAAATATTCTTATCATGAATTTTTTTCACCTATATCATACTGGACAAGGATTATGCTAAATATCAAAATCATTTATGATGTCTAATTATTGCTTATAATTTATTGACTATATGTCTAAAAACTATCGTAAGTTGAAGTTAATGTCAAATCAAGGTGAAAATGAGAGACCAATTTACTCATTTAGACTTCTGACTTAAAATTCTGACAATTTCAAGTGTTGTGGCACATGTGGAGTATTACATTTTACATACATTTTATTACATTTTACATTTTGTATACATTTCTGATTAGAGTGTAAAATGATGAAATCACTTTGGAAATTTGTGTGTATTATCATTTAAATTTAAATATTCAGATATTCTCTGGTCTAAGACTTCTCCTAAAAATATACTCAAAATAAATGTTTACATTTAAAGCAGAAAATATGTGAAAGAGTATTTATAGCAGCCATATTCACAGTGTTGAAAAAAATAAAACAGCTTAAATGCCCAATAATGGATGAGAAGACAAAAAAGGATAATATATTCATCTGAGAAATATTATACAACACTGGATTCCTTGCTGTTCTTCACACTAGTATTTTTACCTCAAAACATTTGCATGTTCAGTTCCCTCTATACAGAATAATGTTCTTCCAGATATCGGTCTGGATTAATTCCTCACTTCTTTTAGGTTTCTCCTGTCTTGTCATGTCATTAAAGATGTATCCATAACAATCTAATATTTTAAGCATTTTCAAAATTTTTGCTTTTCATTTTTACAAATTTTCTTTATAGCAATTATCTCTACTTAACCTATGTTTCTATTTATTTGTCATATAGCTGAGAAGGGCACATATCTCTTTTGTTCATTGTTACATTTATGAACAGATAATAGTCCCAGACAAATGAGGTATTTAATACATTTTTTGTTAAATAAATGAATGATTAAGGAATGTCTGGATGAATTAAATACATTATGTTAGTCATTGGGTAAAGAAGATTATATTGTTTCCATTAAGTGCAGAAAGGCACAAAGACAGAATGTATATGATAAATGTTAAATAATATAATATGCAAAGGGAGTTGGAAGAAATTAGAAATTACTCCAAGGAAAATAAAAACACAATAGCTGAATTAAAATTAATTTTGTTAACAAGACAGAGCAAAATTCATAAGATGAAAAATGAAATAAATGATATATAAGTAATATATATAAACAAATTAAAAAATAGATAAGTGATGATAGGTAGATAGATAGATAAATAGAATTTTACCAGAAGAAAAAAATAAAAAATGAATTAGCATATTAAAGATAATGGACCTTTCCCAAAGAAATACTAGGAATATAGATAATTCACAGAAATATATAAAATCTTAAGATAGTAAAGAGAAATAATGATTTTTTTCTTCAGAGTAATAAGTAATATTGCTTGGACAATCACTATAAAATTTAAGTGTAATGAAAAATTATTTAATTATATTTACAGTACATGTAATCAAAAGATTATTTTCATTAAGTATAATACCTGTAATGTGCCAGTTATAAAATATAAGTAAATGGCAAGTACACACTAGAATGCACAGGAAGGAAAATATAAATGTCTCATTAGCATATGAAAAGAGGAACAGTGTCAAGGACAACTGCATGCAATGCAAAATTTTAAAAATATTTTTTCTCAGTTTGCATAGGAAAAATCTAAATATTTTCTATAATATTGTGTTTTTGAGTGTCTAAACTTAGGGGTTATTACCCACTGTTGAGGAGGAGGGTAAATTGACGGTAAAAACCCCAAAAAATCTGGGCTTCCCTGGTGGCGCAGTGGTTGAGAGTCCGCCTGCCGATGCAGGGGACGCGGGTTCGTGCCCCGGTCCTGGAAGATGCCACATGCCACAGAGCGCCTAGGCCCGTGAGCCATGGCCGCTTAGCCTGCGCGTCCGGAGTCTGTGCTCTGTAACGGGAGAGGCCACAGCAGTGAGAGGCCCGCGTACCGCAGAGGAAAACAAAACAAAATACAAATCTTAAGGATTATCTCATTAAATATTATTAAAGAAAAATGATGTCTAGGCAGAAAAAATTTAGAGGACATAATAAAACATTTTATCTTAATATTTCTGAACAAACATTTCAAAACAGTTCTAGAAAAATATAACTTTCAATATTCATTGAAAAACAAAGAACTACTATGAATAATCAGATAATTGTTTAAAAAAGCCAAGAAACCTCTACAAAGTATACACCACTTTCAAGTCAGTTTTATAAGCTAATTTGAGCATTTAAGAGATTAGTGTATCATTGCCACTATACAAAAATTATCTTTTTTTCAAATTAAGTATTAAGAGATATACATATTTTAACTATTTATTATAGGCATATGTAGTTTTTTCATTCTTAGGTGGAAATTGTAGTTGATCAACCCTCCCTACCTTCAACTTTCGAACTCTAGTGTGTTTGTAAATTGGCACATTACCAAGGAAGTGATTACTATAAATGGCAAATGCTTTTACATTAAAAGGATAAAGTTATAAACAAATAATATAAAAATAAAATCAAAGTTTTTATTTTATTTTATATAATCATTATTCTTTATCTTTGGGATATACCTGACTTGTTAATATAAGCTAATTTTTTTATGACAAAGAAAAGTAGACTAAGAAATTCCCATTTGTCATTGCTGATCAATATTTCACTTACAGAACAAATTTTTCTTAAACTTACTTTAAAACACTGACTAACCAATTATCCTATGATGTTAAATACATTAAAGGTTACCAAAAATACCCCCCAAATACACTTAATGCATTCCAATATGCGTAACATGTTTCATAACAATATGCATAACTTGAGATGCCAGATATCACATACACCAATTTTACTTTTGTTCTATTTGAAAAAAACTGACCCATCCCTTAGAACACTACTAATTCAAGTAGCTAAATATAGCTTTTCTATTAAAATTCCTGGGTCCACATTCTGCCCTGACTGTTGCTCTTTCTCCTTGAAGTGAATTGTAACCGCAACACAAAGACTATTGACATGCTTTCCATGTTCGACCCTTGACTCATCCATTGCTGTACAGGAATTAGGTTTCCAAACTACATCAGCAAGGGTCATACCTGGGCAGGAAAGAACAAATTGGGAACAATTCCTTTCTAATGAAACTATAACACCAAACAAGTCTGAAAACAGAGGTTACCCTGCAAGAAAGAAATGACTCAAGCAACAAGAAAAATAAAACTATTAATCAAACACCTACAATCTTACCTGGAGCTTCAGGGCTCAGAGAAATGATCATATCTTATCTTCACTTATTAAGTAAGACCCTGGTAAATTTATGAATTATTTTCTTTATTGATCAGCTTTTCTTTAATATATGATCCAAAATATATATATTTTCAAGGATAAACTAATTTTCCCTTATATTCAACAATTAAATATTTAGTATTTCCTAAATGATATTATATAAAGTATTTATATTGCTGCCCTAACTCTAACTCCAAGCAAACTCATGTTCATAAAAAACACATATACCAATGCATGCATACAAATAGACACATATACTCACACCACTTTTCAACATGACCAAATTATACCCATTTTTAAAATCCCAAAGAAAAACTGTTTCTATTTGACTCTGCTTTCAAAAATTCCTGTTTCTAGACCTTAAGTCTGGGTTGCTTTTTCTCTTTTTATATGATCTACCGCAATAACTTTTTGAATGTCTGTCTTCTCCACTTAGTTGTGTTTCCTAGGAGTTTGCCTTTTATTTCAAACTGTCATGGTATATATCAATAACCCTTAAATGTGATAAACAAATATATCTAATTCTTACAATATAAGTGCATATTATAATAGAGGAAGAAAAATATGTTATCTAATAACATTGAAGGATAACATAAATTCAAGGATATTTGGGATAGGCTAACCCATTCAAAAACAGGTAAGTTATAACGGGAAGTTTTTATGGGAACTAGATTTTTGAATTGCATTAAAAAAAGAAACTTTGGGGGCCTTCCCTGGTGGCGCAGTGGTTGAGAGTCCGCCTGCCGATGCAGGGGACACGGGTTCATGCCCCGGTCCGGAAAGATCCCACATGCCACGGAGCGGCTGGGCCCGTGAGCCATGGCCGCTGAGCCTGCACGTCCAGAGCCTGTGCTCCACAGCGGGAGAGGCCACAACAGTGAGAGGCCCACGTACCGCAAAAAAAAAAAGAAACTTTGGGGACTTCCCTGGTGGTTCAGTGGTTAAGAATCTGCCTGCCAATGCAGTGGACATGGGTTCGATCCCTGGTCAGGGAAGATCCCACATGCCACAGAACAACAAAGCCCGTGTGCTGCAACTACCGAGCCTGTGCTCTAGAGCCCGCGAGCCACAACTACTGAGCTCACATGCCACAACTACTGAAGCCCGCATACCTAGAGCCCCTGCTCCACAATAAGAGAAGCCACCACAATGAGAAGCCCACACACCACAATGAAGAGTAGACCCCGTTCGCCACAACTAGAGAAAGCCCGCATGCAGCAACGAAGACCCAACGCAGCCAAAAATAAATGAATAACATAAATAATATTTTTTTTTAAAAAAATGGTTAAGATGGCAAATTCTGTTATGTACATTTAAAAAAAAGAAAAAGAAACTTTGGCTATGCAAGAGATAAATGTTCCAAGTAGACTGTTAAAGAGATTTGGGAAACAGTAATAAATGAAATTATATATTAAATCCTGAATTTTAAGATGCCATATTCCCTTTGAAAATGTAAAGATAAATTTGAGGACTCCAAAGTATTCAAATAATAGTATTTATAAAAATGTATCTACACAGCAGGCTCACTAACGTTTGCTGGTAATAAACATCAGAAAGTAAAGAAAAGCAAGGTGACAACAGTGGGAATGACAGAGTATGAATCTTCCAAATCTTTCAATTTGTTAAGAGTGATTATGGAAAAAAATGTAAAAATCAACTTTTTATAACTCTGAAAATTAATCCAAACCTTGCAACAGTCTGGGGAAGCTTCGTTTATTAAAGAAAACATGGCCTGATCTTGGTAAGAACAGTGAGCTGTCACCGATGTTTAAACTCGCCTATTCCTATCTCTGTCTTCCCATTTCTGTTGTGGCCTTCAAAAGTAATATTCACAATGACAGTGGAAACCAGCAGCCTAGCATTCACTGAAGGGAGCAGAATGTTGCTGGAGTTCTTCCAAAGCCCCATTTCAAAAGAACTGTCATTACTGGGCATATCTAGAATTTCATAAAATACTAACTCATAGGGCATTTTTTATTTGACCTGACTCAAATATCACCCAGAAAAAAACAGCTTTTCTCTTGGGATAATTTGTGAAAAATAATCAGTGGCAATTGTTGGACATTACAGCTACCAGACTCTGTGGTACCAGTCAAGGCAAACAATCAGCTAACCAAAAATCTTGAAAGGAAAAGCTGGGAAGTGAAATATCTATAGAGACCTTTGAAAACCTCTGACATGTTCTTAGGAATCTAGAAGGCCATGCACAAGTACAGGGATATGAACATGCTCAGATATGTCCAGAGAAGGTCCTAAGGCCTCACCTCTGGCTGACCTTGAGGCTCTGCACAAGCAGACAGTGAAGACTGGTTAAGGGTTGTCATGTACCTGGCTGAGTGTTGAAGGCACATCACCACGTGCACACAGAGCCCCTTGGCAAAGACTGGGAGACAAATCAATTCCAGACACTTAAAGTGATCTCTGTCCAGTTATTAGGTGGCCACTAAGGTAATACCGCACAGAATTCAGAGTCCACAGATGATGATGACTATAAATATTATATAATTAATTCATGAAAGTCAATATACAAAGAGTGAAAACAACAAAATCAACAATAACAACAAACACAGATCAGAGGGCAACAGACCCTGGGTAAGGGGAATGAATCTCAATTCTAAGGTTGCTACATTATATTATTTAAAATCTCCATTTCAATAAAATCTATGAATATAAAATGAAAGTAAGGTTGAGAGAAAATAAACAGTTGAAAAAATTACAGACATGTGAGGCTAAAAGAAAGTGGGGCAGGTCAAGGGTGTGGAGTCCATGGAGATAACCCCTTAGGAAGCCCAGGTGTAGAACAAATAACTTCAAAGAATGACAGGATACTATGCCTAAAGAACTAAAGAAAAGTATTAAAATAGTGTATCACCAAAAAAGAATATCAATAAAATATATAAATCATCAAAAAGAACAAAAAAGAAATTTTAGTGTTAAAATATAAAATAACCAAAAAGAAAAATTAAATAGATGATCAACAACAGATTTGAGCAGGCACAAAAGAGAATCAGCAAACTTTGAGAACAGGTCACATTAGATTTTTCAACCAGAAAAAAATAAATAAAAAAGAATCAAGAAAAATAGAGCCTCATAGACCTGTCAGACATCATCATCATCATCAAGTATGTGAACATAGGCATAAATGGGAAAGAACAGAGAGAAAGTGGTGGGAAAATGTTTGAAGATATATTTGTCAAAAGTGTCCAGATTTGATTTTTAAAAATTGCATTGGTCTACACATTGAAGAATTTCAACAAACTCCAAGTAGGATACATTCCATCCAAATGTAGGATGGTTCTGGTCTTCATTTCTTTTTGTGGCTGAATGATATTCTACTATGTGGATATAACACATGGTTTGCAATGTAATATATAATTTATTGCCATGTAGCAATATGTATAAGTGCCTCATACTTCTAGTAAAGACCCTTAGTACTTATCAATTAATGAGAGGAATTTAAATAGGAAGAATATACATGAGAGCCAGACGAGTTATAGAAAAGTACATAGAGAATATTGGGTGTGAACTGAATTTTTGAAATATTTGGATTAAAGCAGGGGTCCCCAACCCCCGAGCCACTGTGAACTGGGCATGCGAGGGATCTAGGCTGCGCACTCCTTATGAAAATCTAATGCCTGATGACCTGAGGTGGAGCTGAGGCAGCGCTTTTATTTACCACTTCCATCCGTGCCTCTTTCCTGCACTGCACACTTGTCTCAGTCACAGTTTTGGTAAGCCCACAAGCTAACCCTAGCCAAAACAAGTAAAAAACAAACGTCGCTGGAGAGCTTCTTTGAAAAGGGGGAAAGACCCAATGATGAGACAGCAGAAGACTCTAAGACTGCCAACAAAAAGAAAGCTGCATTTAAAAGAAAATACCAAGAGTCCTACTTAAATTACAGGTTCATTGCAACAACGATTCACATTCTCCAAGCCCGCTTCGTATAATATGTGGTGACCGGCTGTAAAAATGAAGCTGTGAAACCTTCAAAACTGCTTCGCCACATGGAGACAAAGCACCCTGCGTTTAAAGACAAGTCTTTGGAGTTTTTCAAAAGAAAAAACATGAACACGAAGAACAGAAGCAATTATTGAAGGCCACCACTTCATCAAATGTGTCTGCACTGAGAGCATCATTCTTAGTGGCTAACCGCATTGCTAAAGCTAAGAAGCCCTTTCCTATTGGTGAAGAGTTGATCCTGCCTGCTGCTAAGGACATTTGTTGTGAACTTTCAGGAGAGGCTGCAGTTCAAAAGGTGGCACATGTTCCTCTTTCGGTTAGCACCATAACTAGACGAATTGATGAAATAGCAGAGAATATTGAGGCACAATTGTCAGAGGATTAATGAGTCACTCTGGTACACAATCCAGGTTGACGAGTCTACCGATGTTGACAACAAGGCAACAATGCTTGTTTTTGTGTGATATATTTTTCAGGAGGATGTGCATGAGGATATGTTATGTGCACTTTTGTTGCCAACCAACACCACAGCTGCAGAACTATTCAAGTCTTTGAATGATTACATATCAGGAAAACTAAATTGGTCATTTTGTGTCGGCATAAGCACGGACAGAGTGGCTGCCATGACCGGACGTCTTTCTGGTTTCACTACTCAAGTCAAAGAGGTCGCTTCTGAATGTGAGTCTACGTACTGTGTCATCCATAGAGAAATGCTGGCTAGCCAAGAAGTGTCACCTGAACTTAACAACGTTTTGCAGGATGTGATCAAAATTATCAACAACATTAAAGTACATGCTCTTAACTCACGTCTGTTCACACAGCTCTGTGAGGAGATGGACACGGAGCACACACGTCTTCTCTTATACACAGAAGTGAGATGTCTTTCTAAAGGTAGGTCACTGGCCAGAGTTTTTGAGTAACAAGAGCTGCTCCAGAGATTTCTTTTAGAAACGCAGTCACCACTGGCAGCACATTTCAGTGACACAGAATGGGTCGAAAAACTTGCTTCCTTGTGTGACATATTCAACCTGCTCAATGAACTCAATCTGTCACTTCAGGGGAGAATGACAACTGTGCTCAAGTCCACAGATAAAGTGGCTGCATTCAAAGCCAAACTGGAATTATGGGGGTGACAAGTGAACACTGGGATTTGTGACATGTTTCAAACATTAGCAGAGATTTTGAAAGAGACTGAGCCAGGGCCTTCTTTTTCCCAGCTGGTGCATGATCACCTATCTCAGCTTTCAAAAGAGTTTGAGCATTACTTCCAAACCACAAAAGACCCTCGAACTGGGAAGGAATGGATCCGTTACCCATTTGGGAATAAGCCAGGTGAATCAACTTTGTCCATCCTAGAACAGGATCAACTGTTTGATATCACAAATGACGGTGGCCTTAAAAGTATGTTTGAGACAACTTCAAATCTCCATACGTCTGGATTAAAGTCAAAGCAGAATATCTCCTGAGATTGCCACAAAAGCACTGAAGAGGCTGCTTTCATTTCCAACCTCCTATCTTTGTGAAGCAGGGTTTTCTGCAGTGACAGCAACCAGAACGAGATTACGGAGTAGACTGGACCTAAGCAACACACTTGGGTGTCACTGTCTCCCATCACCCCCAGATGGGATCACCTAGTTGAAAGAAAACAAGCTCAGGGCTCCCACTTATTCTGCATTATGGTGAGTCGTATAATTATTTCATTATATATTACAATGTAATAATAATAGAAATAAAGTGCACAATAAATGTAATGCGCTTGAATCATCCTGAAAACACACCCCTGCACTGGTGCTTGGAAAAATTGTCTTCCACGAAACCAGTTCCTGGTGCCAAAAAGGTTGGGGACTGCTGGATTAAAGGACTGAAGCTCACATTCAAGGCATAGATGAACAGGAACACAAGACAGGAGTGACCCTAAACTTAGGTACAACAGTAAACAGACAAATCAGACTCAAGGGGAGGGATCCTTTTGGAAGTAGTAAAAGCAACTTCTGGCTAGTTTGGAGAGTGTCAAATAATGGAGAATTTTGAATTCCTGATAGAAGAGTTAATGTAAGAAATAACAAGAAGCAATTTGTCAATGCACACTATGTTCCCTTATTACAACTTCGATTTGCTGTCCTCTGACATAGGTTTAAGTCACAGGTCTGTCACGTAGTAGCTGAATAATTTTGGAAAATTTACCTAACCACACCACACTTCACAGGGATGATAAAAATAATTCCATGGATTTTTTGAGAACATTAACTAAAATAATGAAGTGTTTAAATAGTAAACAAATAGCAGTTAATAGTAATATAACTTTTTTCAAAGTTCTATGGAACTTGTGATTTTAAAAAGATATTTTAAAAAATCTGAAGGTCTTCTATTCATTCTCTCTCCCTCTCTCTGTTTGTCTGACAAGGCTCATCAGGCAAGAACTCATGGCAAAAACTATAAAAAGCCTATTGTGCTCTGCTTGACAATAATAGACAATAATAGTAATAATAATATTATTACTAATATTTGGCATCTATGAAAAGATTTCAAATTTATACTGAACACTGAGGATTTGGTGGATTGATGAAGAGATATATTTTATAGGGATTTTCTTTGCTGACTTTTTACTATCTCAAAAATTGAAACCAAACATACTTAAAGAAACAAGTATTTTGGAAGAAATAAAACAGTAATCTGCTTTGTCCTAAACCCTGATATTTAGACAATTGTATGGTATGTATATTATTTAAAATTTTCTATTTGAGTAATAGTTATAATATTTTTGTAAAGAAGTAAATAAAAGTAGATGGTGAATAGACATTAGCAGAATTTTCCATGAAGAAAACATTAGGTTAAGGATTTTACTCCTTTGCTGCAAGTGCTCTGTGTTTTTTGGTAAGGACTGTATTGCTGCTGTTATGTTATTTATATGAAAACTATAATTCGGGACAATTAAAAACATGCAGAAAAGCAAAAGAAGACTTCTTAAAATATTATAATCTAATCTCTCAGATAGAACACAATAAGCATGTTTTCCTGTTCCTCTGAGTGTTTTTTCCTGACGTTTTTATATCCCTGCACAAATATATAGAGAGATATTTATAACTTCAACTGTCAGTTGGGAAATTACTAAGAGAGTGTACCAAATACATATGTATTTATATGCATGTGTTTATCGTTGTATATGTGTGTAAAAGTGACCAAGCAATACAGCATAAATGACTTGTACAAGAGTCCAGAGGCAGAGGTGACACTAAATATATAAACCCAATTTACATTTAGAGAGCTATCTGGAACAACTTTAGTTTTCAACGGGATGTTGAATTAATTAGAATTATTAGAATTTTATTTAGACTTTGAGTTTAAGATCAAGCTACAGTTCACACTTGGGATTCTTGTTTATATGTGTGAGAATAAATATCTGGGTGTAGCACTTTTTGGGCACATGTATTAGTCTTTTCTATAAGAAATATAATAATTAAAATATTTATAAATGTGATTTTATATTACATTTTGATGCCAGATATTTATGGTAAATAATTTAAGATAACATACTTTCATTTATGGGCCTAATAACAAACATATTCATTAGTATTTCTAAGGTATACATTATTTCAAATAATCTGCACAATAATCCTGCAAGTTTGAAATGGTATTTTCTAATACTGTAGGTGAAGAAAATGATGTTAAGGGAGATTTTCAGTTGTTTTAGCTATATAGAAAGTAATTCTAGGGATAATATTGGTCTAAAGTTCTGAGTCAAAAGTTTATTTGATAATAGAATCTACATTACTATAAAGAAAGTTAACGAAAATGAAATTAAATATGCACAGCATCTGGTATAAGATTAATATTTTATGTAATAGGCATCATTAATCAAAAAGATAAATTTTATTGTATTGCTAGAATATATATTTTTTAGAACAGTAGTGGAGGGGACTTACAAAAAAAGGAACATAATTATTACTTTAAAAAAATACAACAATCATTTTGTAAATACCAAAGCAATAGATACAATAGGACTTCTGCTTATGATAATAGTAAAATAGGCAATTCAGCTGATTAGAAACAACTGAAGAGAATTATGCAGTTGGACATCAGAAGAAAACATTCTGAATTAATAAAATAAAAGACAAAAATAAGGAATATACAAAAGAGACAATAAGAGATTGGAGAACACAGTTTAAAGATCTACTATGTGAGATACTAATGAAATACTACTAAGAACCTCCCAAATTTTCATAAAGTATATTCATAAATTATTCACGTGATGCAGTAAATAATTCACAATAAAAAATACACACACACACACACACACACACACACACACACACACACACACACATAAACTTACTTAAAACAGAAAACAAAGAAAAAACTTCAATTAAAAAAGCCAGAGGGAAAAAGAATCTGAGAGAAGACTTCCTGGTAAAACAATGGATTCCAGAAAATAAGAAAATATGTCTGCAAACCAATGGAAGAAAATAACTAAGTCAGAATTATTCACCAGATAAAAACATCCTTCCAGAATGAAGATGAAGGAAAGATGTTTTGAGACAAATAAAACCAAGTAATAAATTGCTACCAATTCTGCACCAAAAGAATGCAGACTGTTATCTTCAAACAAAAAGAAAAATGGTCAGAGATTTAAGATTAGAGATGAATTAGAAAAGACAGAAAAATGTATCAAATAAAATATAATTCAGTAAAAGAAATTTGTAGGGTAATATTACTCTTAAATACAGATATAATAATCTTAAAAAAATAATTGGAAGAGAATGCATATAAAGAATAGCAAAGAGTCTATATAAAATAATAATATTTATTTACCATTATGAATTTTAGTAAAGCAGGGCTGATTTAAAATGTAAAAAGCAATCAGAATAATTTGCATATTGACAGAATAAAGGAGAAAATCATGTGATCATTTCAATAAATATAGTTGATTACATTATTCCTGTATACATTCTTGGTAAAAAGTTCTTACTTAGGAACATAATTAGCTCAATAATTATATTTTCTAAAGTATAGTAACACAATGGATAATGTTACAAATAGTATACTAGTAAGATTAGAATAGACACAAGTATTTCTACTGTAATCTGTTCTATTCTACCTAGGACCTGAAATAAGGCAAGTCAATAAAGTAAAGTCTGTAAGGATTAGAACAGAGATGAACAGAGTTTTGTTCATCGATGATATGTTTGTGTTCACAGAAAATATGAAAACCTGTATAGACTACAGGTTAGAATAAAGAACTGACTTTAGCCCAGTTTCTGAATACAATGTCATATAAAGGATCAATTCCATTTTTATATGCCATCCTCGGGTACTAGTAAATAACATTAAAGAAAATGATATTTTCAATCCCTTAGGAATAAGTGTAATGAATGCAGGCCAACATTTGTAAGGAAAAAAATATGAAATATTACTATTTATAATTTTAAAAGACCTCAATCAATAAAGTGATATACGATGTTTATGGATCAAAAGAATCAATATTTTAATTATGTCAATTCTCCACAAACTATGCATATTTTCTGTAAGCAAATATTCACCTTGGAAATAATTACCATTTAATTTTGTCAGTATCAATTTTTTTCCCATGATGATCTCTAAAATTATATAGACATGCAAAGTTCTAAGTATATCTAAAACCAATCTTAGAGAAACAGAACAAAATGAGAGGTATTGCTATATCAGATATGAAATCTTATTATAAAACAACATTTAATTATGAGATCATGGTATTTGTGCAGGACCAGATAAATAGGCCAAGCAAAGGAAATTGGGAATCCAAAAAACAAAATCCACCCATAATGGCATAAGGCATATTATATAAAGACATTCTTGTAAAGCAGTGGAGTAAAAGATGTTTGTTTCAAAATGGTTGTTAAGTCAGTTTGATATTCATACCAGGAAAGAAAATAAGTGTGGCCCGTATATCACAAGGATCTACAAAAATCATTCTCAGGAGAACTGCAGATCTAAATGTGAAAGGTGAACAGTAAACTTCCTAGAGTATAATATAAAAAGCAAAACAAAACAAAATAAAAAACACCTTCATGACCTTGGGTATGAAAAGACTCATTAGCCAGGACATAAAAAACATAAACTGTAAAAGAAAAGATTAATAAATTGTATTACATTAAGATTCCATTAAGAGGATGAAAGCCAAGTCATAACATGGGAGATTATACTTGCTATATATAAAACTGACAAAAAGCTTATTACCAGAATATAAATAATATCTACAAATCAATAAGGAAAACATGAAAACAGAAATAGAAATATGAGCAGGAAGTATGAACAAGCTCTTCACAACATATATATCAAAATGGCTGAAAAGAGGGTACTCAATTTCACTATTAATCAACAAAATGCAAATTAAAAGCACAATGTGACACTACTAAACATTCATCAGAATGGCTAAAATTAAAAAGATTGATGCATGTGTTGACAAGGCTGTGAAGCAATAGGGACTACAGTGCTTTTCAGAGGAAGTGTCAGTAGGAATGATCATTTTGAGAAATACTTTGGGATTGCTTATTAACATGAAGATATTCACACACTCTGTCAGATCAGTGCTGCTTATACATGAATACCCTATAGAAATGAACACATGGACATGTGCACCAAGAGACATATATGGTTATGTTCATAGAAGGACCATTTGTTATTTCTTCAAAGTGGAAATCACCCAAATTACCATTAATTTAAAAAGAGTAAACAAATTGTGGTATCCTCCTATTACTGAGTAACTATTATTAAAATATAGCTACAAAAAGGGAAATAATTTTATAGACATACATTTTATCAAAAGAGAAAAGTACAAACGAACAATTAAATCCAAAATTTAAAAAATGTAAAACTTTTGGTATTGGGGAGTGCATTTTAGGTGGCAAAATCTTAATGAAAAGTAAAACATTCATTATTATGAATGGGTTAAAATTTTGGTTAACTTGAAGATGAAATGTTTGAGGTGCTCATGCTGTTTCATTTCTTAACCTGGATTACAACAGTATTTGCTTTGAAATAAATCATTGAGCACTACCTAATTCTTTGCTGTTCATTGTATTTTTGCTATAATGAAACAGTAATGCTAAAATAATTGAAAGAATAACACAAAAAAGACTATTAAGACATATGAATGTCATGTGTATTATGAAAAAAGGACAATATTGTTGTTAAATTAATTCATTTTTGTTCTAATTAAATAATGGGGCTTCCATAAACATGTAACTTTGAAAAAAGGCTGTTCAATTACATATTCCTTCCTTATCAGTAATAGATTTCAGTTTTCATGCTCTCTTCTCTGTATAAATAATTCTGTTACTAAAAAAAAATAATCACTTGATATAACTTTTGTAGTTTTTTGGACAGAATGCTTCCTTCTCTCAAGAAATGGCATAAAGTTATATATTGAATTCAGAAGCATTGATTAATATTATCACAACTGATTACATTTCATATCTGCTAAGAGTTAATGTCGAAATGGGAAGATAAAGTATCCTATTAAGAATACGTTAATATAGGAAGAAAAGAGTACTTTAATCAATAGCCATTATATTACTATGACCTTTCTCCTTGTACTCATTTGCTAAAACTCAAGAACACAATCTTGTCAATTGCAATAAAATTTACATCTGATTTTTCACTCATTTTCCATGCTGGACTGGAAAACTTCTTTATTCACTCCATTAAATTGGATTCTAGGTGACAGGGCTCCTTCATATTGTGATCAATGTAAAATTATTATTATTTTTTAATTGCTAAAACTTTCCAGGAGAATAGACATATCAAGATTTAGCTGTGGTTATAGGTCTCAGATTCCATGACTGGGAAGAGATCAAAAACAAAATCCCTGCTTCTTTTGGCGGACCCAGGACCAAATATATAACTCAAAATTAATAGTATTAAATTGAAATTAACCTTCTCAGCCATAGCCATATTTCAAGTACTTCATAGCTATGTGTGAGTGGTGGGTACCCGATTGGATAGTTTATTGGACAGCACTGGTAAGAACTACTTGACCCGCACATAACTTTGAGTCAGAATTTTCCTTTCTGCACCTTGAAGCAATATGTAGACCAGAAACACAACTTCCATGCAGAAAGCGCTATAAATGTAAGTGTATCGAGACATGTAAATTCAGTTCGTATTGGGCAAAGCAATCTTGAATCATCTGCAGCAGACAATGAGGGAGGTTTAACTGAAAACTACTAGTCTCATCTTCTTTTCTGATAGATTCCAAATTATATTAGCATCAATATTCCAAGTTCAGGGGAACAAATCAGGTCTGGCCTCAGCCAATTGTGGCAATTCAATTTGTTTATTCCTAAGATTTTCCTAAACTTTATTTCTCAGTTTAAGAAAATAGCAAATGTGGTTATTTTTAATCAAGGGAGTAAAAAGTTTAATAAAAAATAATTATCAAGGACTTATGCTAACCTAACAGAAGTAACCTACAAAATAATTACACAAAACACAATCCTTAGATGCAAATAAATAGTCAAAATTGTGATAAATTGCAGATGATATATTTGTCTATAGAGAAAATGTTAGTAATTTTCAGGCAATTTTTTAAAAATAAGCATTTCAACAAGTTTTGTTAGATAAATGATTCAACAAATATCAGTACTAAAATGGGGAGATCATCTAAAACTTGGGGAAGATAAATCTTCCCCAAGATTTTTTTATGTCTGCTTGTTGGTGATTATGTTTTGAAGAAACCATGTTAGAAATCTTAACTGAGAAATTACACACAAATAAAATAAAAGTGCATAAGGTATATTGATATTGGAAGATATCTAAGAAAAGTAGAAGACTTTTGTTATAATGCTAAAACATTATGAGAAAAAATAAAAGAAGACCTAAATAAATGGTGATATACCTTTTCTATGAACTAGAAAAATGTGAATACTCTTTGAGTTAATTTATATATTGAATACAATTCCCATTAAAGACCCAAAATGATAACTCATGAAAGTAGTCAAAATTTCATATGAAAATTCATAGTATAAAAATGAAGAAAAGTAGCTACGAGGATAAACTGAAGCAGCAAATTCTACCTGGTTCTATAAGATACCAGGATATATTACAGATAAACAGTAATTAAGACAAGGAAATATTATTGTAGGAATAGATCAACAGAACATAGAAGTAGATTGAATAGATTATGAATAGAGCTATGCATATATAGGAAGTTGGTATATAACAGAGTTGGCATTTCAAACTAATGGAGAAATGCAGGGCTATACATACAAAAAATGTTGTTGGAACACATAAAAACACATATGGTTAAAAATATAAAATGATTTTCTATTTCAAACCATATGCAAAATTAAACTGAAAATAAATCAACATCAAAATCAAAGCGCTACATATGAGAAACAAAACATTATGTCAGTATATAAGACAATATTTTTACCTCGACAAAAATAAACCACTTAGAATTCATAGTCAAACAAAAATTTGCATAACTTGAAAACCAGTAATATCAATATAGCAAAATTAAGACTTTCTTAATAATAAAATTCTATGCATAAAGTGTTGCCTGCCCAAAGATATATGAAGACATATGAAATTAAGTTTTAATGTGTCGAAAATATAAATAATCTTTACACATATATATGAAAAAGACACATAATCTAATAAAAGAATAGGCGTTACCTATGCAAAGGCATTTTTCAGAAGAAATAATCCAAAGTTCCATAAGTACATTTTAAAAGATTTTTATTATAATTAGTATTCAAGTAAATAAAGTATAAATCAACAACTTACTGTTTTCACTACTCAGTTAAAAAGAATCACCCTGGCCGTGATAACTTTTTTCTTTTTTTAATCTTTTTTTTTTTATTAATTGTTATTGGCATTTAGTTGCTTTACAATGTTGTGTTAGTTTCTGCTGTACAGCAAAGTGAATCAGCTATATGTATACATATATCTCCTCTTTTTTGGATTTCCTTCCCATTAGGTCACCACAGAGCATTGAGTAGAGTTCCCTGTGCTGTAAAATAGGTCCTCATTAGTTATATCTTGTTATTTTATACATAGTAGTGTATATATGTCAATCCTAATCTCCCAATTCATTCCACCACTTCTTCCCCCCCACCCCCCGGTATCCATACGTCATATGTCCATTCTTTATGTCTGTGTCTCTATTTCTGCTTTGCAAATAAGTTCATCTGTATCCTTTTTCTAGATTCCACATATAAGTGATATTATATATTTGTTTCTCTCTTTCTGACTTACATCACTCTGTATGACAGTCTCTAGGTCCATCCACGTCTCTGCAAATGGCACAATTTTGTTGCTTTTTATGGCCGAGTGATATTCCATTGTATATGTGTACCACATCTTTATCCATTCTTCTGTTGCAACATTGTACTGGAAGTTTGTTTTTTTTATTTTTGAATTTTATTTTATTTTTTAAACAGCAGGTTCTTATTAGTTATCTATTTTATACATATCAGTGTATATATGTCAACACCAATCTCCCAATTCATCTCACCACCACTTCCCCACTGTCCCCCCTTGGTGTCCATATGTTTGTTCTCTACATCTGCATCTCTATTTCTGCCTTGCAAACCAGTTAATCTGTACTATTTTTCTAGATTCCACATGTATGTGTTAATATGCAATATATGTTTTTCTCTTTCTGATTTACTTCACTCTGTATGACATTCTCTAGGTGCATCCATGTCTCTATAAAAGACCCAATTTCATTCCTTTTTATGGCTGAGTAATATTCCATTGTATATATGTACCACATCTTCTTTATCCATTCATCTGTCGATGGGCATTTAGGTTGCTTCCATGACCTGGCTATTGTAAATAGTGCTGCAATGAACATTGGGGTGCATGTGTCTTTTTGAATTACGGTTTTCTCTAGGTATATGCCCAGTAGTGGGATTGCTGGGTTGTACTGTAGTTCTATTTTTTAGTTTTTTAAGGAACCTCCATACTGTTCTCCATAGTGGCTGTATCAATTTACATTCCCACCAACAGTGCAAGAGGGTTCCCTTTCCTCACACCCTCTCCAGCATTTGTTGTTTGCAGATTTTCTGATGATGCCCATTCTAACTGGTGTGAGGTGATACCTCATTGCAGTTTTGATTTGCATTTCTCTAATGATTAGTGATGTTGAGCATCCTTTCATGTGTTTGCTGGCAATCTGTATATCCTCTTTGGAGAAATGTCTATTTAGGTCTTCTGCCCATTTTTGGATTGGGTTGTTTGTTTTTTTTGATATTGAGCTGCATGAGCTGCTTGTAAATTTTGGAGATTAATCCTTTGTCAGTTTCTTCATTGGCAAATATTTTCTCCCTTTCTGAGGGTTGTCTTTTCAACTTGTTTATGGTTTCCTTTGCTGTGCAAAAGCTTTTTTTTTTTTTTTTTTTTTTTTTTGCTGTACGCGGGCCTCTCACTGTTGTGGCCTCTCCCGTTGTGGAGCACAGGCTCTGGACGCGCAGGCTCAGCAGCCATGGCTCACGGGCCCAGCCGCTCCACAGCATGTGGGATCTTCCCGGACCGGGGCACGAACCTGTGTCCCCTGCATCGGCAGGTGGACTCTCAATCACTGTGCCACCAGGGAAGCCCCTGTGCAAAAGCGTTTAAGTTTCATTAGGTCCCATTTGTTTATTTTTATTTCTATTACTCTAGGAGATGGGTCAAAAAAGATCTTGCTGTGATTTATGTCAAAGAGTGTTTTTCCTATGTTATTTACTCTCATACAGTTTTGATGGGAATTGTAATTGGCATGGCTATTTTAAAGAACAATATTGGGGTAAATACAACCATGATGCTTCTTGAGTGGAACAGAAGTACAGTAAAGCAAGGCTTAGGAAAGCTACTCTGATATTTATGTACGAAATTGAGTCATGATGGTTGGGACTTATATAGGTAACTAATTAGGAGGTCATATTATCGAGCTATCAGGATTTAATGGCTTCATTTACAGGGCTATAAAGGGAAAGGAAAATACATTGGATACTGATTCTTTACAATAATGGAATGAAGGGAATTTGGCGCCTGATTATGTGTTGCAAAGAAATAGAGATTGTTAAGAATGATACTGGACTTCTTGTTTGAGTAGTAAGGAAAATGGTTCTACCAGAAGGAAATATAACAATTTGAGAATGGTTACATTCTTCTTCTCCAGTGAAAGGCTATAACTAGATAACACTAATGTTAAGAACTATTTTACCTCCTATGCTTGTCTTTCTAACATGGTAACTGAATCGTCATTTTGAAAGACGTTAAGTTTTCTGATGCCCATCATGGAAGTGAGTGTCAGAGGTATAGCTAACATATGTTTCTGCATGCTGTAATCCTAATACACATAAGTTCAAATCACAAAATGTGATCACTCTCCTTGTCCTCAGGGAGAGTTTCAGAAATTATTCAGGTCTGAATATAGGTTTTTAACAATTCCCATTCATGTGAGGGAAACATATCATTCATACTACAAAGGAATGTATCAAAATGTTAGCTTTTTTCAAACACATAGAGTTTTTAAATTTTATTAGTGATCTGTGTAATTACTAAAACATATGCAATATTTCTAAAGATAAACTTCTATTCAACTCTGTTGTTGTGCTACCAATCACATTTTTTTCCCAGTGTGTTTTAATCTCTTCAGTTCCTCTTTTCTTTCTTTTTTTTTTTTGGAGCAGTTTGGTAATTTTGATATGAAATGCAGAAGCATACTATGGAAAAACACAGAATGCAGTACATAGCCAATTTTGTCTAAAGAGAAGAACACACAGACCGTGCAATTTCTTAGGGAACTTTGCCAAAATGAACCTTTTTGAAGATTTTTTGTGAGACATGACTTCGGGAAGAGGAAACTTTCATTTGTGTGCCAGTAACTGATGATGTGAGAGGGTAAGAGGTTAAGACAACACTCTTTTTTTTTTTTTTTTTTTTGCGGTACATGGGCCTCTCACTGTTGTGGCCTCTCCCGTTGCGGAGCACAGGCTCCGGACGCGCAGGCTCAGCGGCCATGGCTCATGGGCCTAGCCACTCTGCGGCATGTGGGATCTTCCCTGACCGGCCCACGAACCTGTGTCCCTTGCATCGGCAGGCAGACTCTCAACCACTGTGACACCAGGGAAGCCCAACACAACACTCTTTGGCTGATGCATTGTGATTTGCTGTGAGCAATGACTACTCTTTGCCTGGCAGCTCTGCTTTTTCTTTTAAAACCAGTCCTATCAAACTCAGTTTGTCATCTCAGGAGATTTCCTTCACTTTTAACCAGGAAAGTCAAGTGAAATCTTTGTATTCTTGTGTTGTTTTTGTAACCGGGTCTTGTGAAAGATTGACATGGGACTTTTATCAAGCAGAAACTTATTCTATCTCTTCTTCCCTTTTTTAAAATTTCCTTTTCTTATTTTCTTTCTTTCTCCTTTTCTCTTTTTCCCCTTCCTTTCTTTCTTTCTTCTTTTCTCTCTCTTTCTTTTTTCCCTAACATATTTTAGACTGGAGGGCTTGATTTGAAATAATAATCTTTGAAAAGATTGGGTCAATGCATTCAGGTCTACAGGAGATCTCTCAGATCTTAGGATGCCTTTGATCAGAAGTAGAAAAAGGAGAACTTTCCTGTTCTTGGTATTCCTGCCCTTTCTGTAAGCCTTTGATATTCTTGTACACTAATTTAGAAGTATAGCCTAGAACAGACCTCAACATGCAGTAGGGACTGTAAATACATCAACTTAGACTAATCGTGAGGGACTTCCACTGGTGGTCCAGTGGTAAAGAATCTGCCTTCCAATGCTGGGGACATGGGTTTGATCCCTGGTTGGGGAACTAAGATCCCACATGCTGCAGGGCAACTAAGCCTGCATGCTACAACTGCTGAGTTCGTGCGCCTCAACAAGAGACCCCGCATGCCTCAAACTACAGAGCCCATGCGCTCTGGACACCACGTGCCATAATACAGAGCCCACGGTCCCTGGAGCCCATGTGCCACAACTAGACAGAAGCCCACGTACCACAACAAAGAGCCCCCCGCTGCAACGAGAAAAATCCTGCACATCTCAACGAAGACCCTGCATGCTGCAACTAAGACCTGATGCTGCCAAAAAAATAAATAAAATAAATAATTGTAAATAAATAGAATAATCATGAGTCTATCTATCCACCATATAAAAAGAACAACAGTGAAAAAATATAACAATTTTAAACACTTTTAAAGCCTGGTCAGAGTTGCAAGAATGTTTCCTATTGCAACTAGAATTTAAAAATGTCAGTTAAGTATTTTATATTTGGCGCCACTTCAATAATAAAATGATTTTGTAACTTTTAAGTGTATAAAGATTATAGGAAATATTAATTTTGTAAGAAAATATAGACATGAATACAGATATTCATTTATCAGAGTCCATTGGTTACAATACACACTCTCTTAGGAAGCTTAAACAAAATGAAAATATTGGGTGGATATAGGGTAGTTCATAGAATTGATGGAAAAACAGACAAGGTTACGAAACAATGTAACTCCTATGATGTCAGGTTTCTTATTTTTGAACTGATAGCAGAAAACACACACACACATGCACACACAAACAAAAAACTTCAGTATGAACTTCTTTCTGTCCATAAAATATTTTGCTAAGGATTCAATTCCCAGGAGAAATATTAATCTGGCTTAAATTAAAATCCCTACCTGTCACTGATTGAATCCCATCAGAAACAGATTAAATGCAAGTGAGAGGGTTTTTTTTCCCCTAATGGAAATGCCAGTAGCTGTTACCCTGCAAGGGGTAGGATTTTCCCACAAGCAAGATCAACAGATATCTACTATGTCCCACTCATGAACTGACACTATCACGTAGGCACATTCTTACTTCCATACATAGAATTATACAGTATGTCCTCTAAACATCATATATTATTATTCTAATATGCAGTCTAAGCCAAGTAAGCCATAAATGGAGAATAATTGTAATGTTATAGACAAGTAAGTTTTTAAAATGTACGTAAATATAATATACGTAAATATAAACTAAATATAGTTATATAGAAAATGCTTGAGTAAAAGAATAATCATAATAGGTGAAATTAGACATGAGTGTTTTTGAGCATGTGGGAAAAATTATTTTAAAATTACACCTGCTTTCTTAAATATTTTATATTCCAATATTTAACATGCTTGAAAATGTCAGAAGAAATCATTCAGCTATAACGTAAAATATTATATTTGTACATAGAAAAAATATATTCAATTAATGCCTTTTCCACTTAATATTATATTCCTAATAGAATATTATTTTGTCTCTATATTTGTCTCCTAAGCAGTAAAAGAAAGATAATAAAGGCTACCTTACAATCTTTTCTTAAAGTAGAAATAGAAGGATCACAATGAAAGTGATTTCAGTGCTTGAGGAATTATTAAATGGTATGTTTTGGTAAATGTTTGAAGTAATAACCAAGATTGGAAGGTGAAAATTTAGTTCATTTTAAGTTGACATTAAGATAATCATAGGAGGAGGAGATGAGGGTGAGAGTTATGATTATAAACCTTTTTGACTATCAAATGAAATCAGTATACACCTCCCTTGAAAAGTGTTCAAAAACATACATTTAAAAATCCCCTTATCATTATATAAGTAAAATAGAATACATTATATTATTGCTTTACAACATGATTTAATTCTCTTTGATAGAATTATAGCTTACTGTATCTAATTAATTTAGTATTTTGAACATCTGATGAGTCAGAAATAGCTTAAATTGGCTGAGCACTGACTATATGCAAGAGATAGTTCTAGATATTTGAAAACAACAGTAAGCAAGACAGAAAGGAAACCCTTGTTGTCTTGGATTTATCATTCCATGGGAAAGAGAAGAAACGGGCATAATGAATAATAAATGTTAAAATAACAGATATAAAATTTATGTAGTTTCTAAAAATAATATAAAATTGGAAGGGGGTAAAGAAATTAGAAGTTCTGTGGGAGATGGTTGGAATTTTATTAAATAGAGTGGTCATGACAGCACTTAGGGGAATGAAAGGAGCTGATAGAATGAGCTCTACTGATATTTACATGAAAGATGTGGGTGGCACAGGTAACTGCATTGCAAAGGCTTTAATGTGAGCTTGACTATCAATGGTTTATAGAAAGGGCAGGAATGTCAAAAAGCAGGGAAAGTTCTTCCAATTCTAATGAAAAACATCCTCAGCTCATAGAGATCTTTTGGGCACCTATATGTCTTGAACTAACCTTTTCAAAGCATTGGACCCTCCAGTTTACGCGGTGTGTTGGTTGGTGGCCAGTGTAACATGATGGAGAAGGCAATGAGAGATACGCAGAAGCAATCAGAATGCTGGGGAAATGGAGGAGCATCTTTATTTTAGAGAAAAGAATCTGAACACTTACAAGTGAAAGTAATTTGCCCAAGAATACTCAGCTAGTCAGTGGACTGAACTCTTAACCCTTTTTCATCTTATTCTAGATGCTTTGTTTGTCATTGGAGGTACAAATTTGAGCAGCACACTCATTTTCTTTTTGCTATTGTTCTTAGAAATAGTAACCACAAACTTAGGTATACCTTTAGTATTTGGGGAGTGGGGGGAACAACCTTTTGAACATGTTTAAGTAGAATTCAAAAGAAGCGAGAGGGATAAAAAGAGGAAGAGATAAAACTACACGCAAGCTTTAACATTCAAGAGCCAAAAGATTAATTTTATAGGATAGGATCCTCAATCCTCAGTAGTGATAGATTTATGTTTTATGTCAAGTATAAATGCATACACAGGTAATGAATAAGAATAGATGTCACAGGAATGGAGCCATTTCTCTAATCTGAATAGTCAGACAGATAAATTTATGTTCCCAATGAAAAAAACTAAAACTACTGGATTAAATTTTTTTAAAGCATAAACACACACAGGAAAAAAATCAACAACAACAACAAAACACACTTGTATTAAAGAGCTGGCAAGCTAATGTAGATTAATCAATATTTCAGAAATCTAAATAAAGAAGATAATGAAAATATAGATTGAATCCTAAAGCTGATTTTGTACAGGGAAATATTGCCAAGCTGACTTGAGCTTTACACAGGACACAAAGGACACAGCCTTTGGCCACTGGCAGCAGAGAATTAAGTAGGAAATCCTCCCTCAGTAAAACTGGGACCACGGGGCTAAATCTTCAGTTTAAGGGTGAACAAGAGGTAAACATTTCCTACTCCAATAGGCCCAGTAAACTACAAGAGAAATTGCATTATTTAACACTAAGCACAGGAGGAGCAAAAACAAAAATAATGCCTGAGAAGTTGTAATGACTAGCCTGGCCTCAACCAGGGTTGTGGTCCAAATTCATAGTAACTAGGTAAATTCAAAATAATCTTATTCAGGAATTAAGTTTTAAAATATCATGATCTGTTAGTGGCTGAGGTACCAAACGGGAGAGAAAGCAAATCATCTCTGGAAGCATGTACCATCAATATATTCCCAAACTATATCTTTATGCCAGTGTTACATAAGTGTCTCTGATGGAAAGATTTCTGGGGCTTCCTATTCTGCCATTTTGCTGTCATCACTCTTGAGTTATTTGTTTTTTATTGGTGTGTGGTAACATCCATTAATTAATTCTGTATGTTATTTCATTCTATGATTATTCCCTAAGAATGGGTCACTATGCCTAAACTTTGTGTGAAAATAACATTGTTTATGCTGAACACCTTTTCTTATGAAAGACTAGAATTGTGGTATATGCTAGGCAGAGAATGACTATATATGATCAGTCTCCAAAAAAAACCTTGAGTATTTTATCTCTAATAAACTTCCCTGGGCATTATTTCCATTTCTCTTACAGGTTGTTTGAATTTTTCATATGAATTTACATGAGTCTTTTATATGATTCATTCTTGGTTCATAAACTCAGGGAAGACATATGCCAAGGCAAAGGGTTTTGATTTCTAAGAATTTAACTAAGCCCATAGGAGATAATAGGTGTCCCTAAGTAGTCTCAATTTGGGGGGGAAATCTTAAGAAATTGCTGTTTTTGCTCAGCATTCAGATCCTCATCCAAGAATCAAAATAATTTCCACTGGTAAGAAGGGGTTACGTAATGAGAATGGGAGCTGGGAAAAAAGACCTGTACAAGCACATAAATAACAACGAGGTTACCATGAAGAGGTACCTTTTGAATAAAACAGGTACATTAGATATGATTTTACTAAACGTAGGCAACTACTTCTGTACTGTTCGTTCTCCAAAGTACCACATTTATTTTTTGAATTTAAGACATTCTTTATTGTTAAATTATCTGTTTACTACCAAGTATATTAATCCTTGTGGAGGAAAGAGAAGTGCTGATTTATTTTCAGTGTTTTCTCAGAAGCCATGCTGATAATAAAGATTTAGGAAAACAAAAAGTGGTTTGGGAAATATAAATAAGAATATGATAGTTATCTGTCTAGATTCTATGTCAGGCTGTTTAGAATCTGCTGTACTTTTCTTCCACAACAATTTTCCATGCTTTTTTCCCCACAGATGATTAAATATAATACTGTCAAGAATACATGTTCATCAAGATCCCCTTAGAAATTTCTTCCTTTGCAAGTAAATTTTGTAAATCAATTTTACCGTAGCATTCTTTAATTCTTTAGTTCTTATAAGTACTTAACTCTGAGGTTATAAAACCAAAATGGAAAAAGAATGGGGCACACTTACTTAAAAAGAATGTTGACTGCTTCTTTGTATTAAATTGCTCCAATAAAGAATGAATTGGCACTTTAGAGTCATTTAATTAGGAGAAGAGTATTTTAGTTTTATCTCTTATACCACAACTTACAAAATAGTGACTTTAATAGTTCTGCTTACTTAATTATGTCAACAATTAAGAGACTGTTAAACACTAAGCTATAACTTGTCTAGTTGAATTTGATTCATTTTACTGGCCTATTTATATTTCAATTGATTCCTTTACATAGTTGGATATAAACAATGTTATAATAAAATGAAATGATATGGATGCTGTTATTTTGATCGGATAGGCTGTGATTTAATTTTAAAATAACAGTAAAAAGAAAATGTAATATGTAATTTAAATATAGTATTTAATTCTATTTATGTCATGTTATCTTTTGATGATTTAAAATGATTACAGTGAACTTGGTCTTTGTTTTCAGTCATCATGTGAATTCTGCATTTAAGAACACAATGCCCCGCCTGAGGTATTTTCTTAATTTCTTTAAATCACAATGCCATTATTATCAAAGAGAAGATTCATCATACAATAGGAGCTACTGCTTAAAACTGTATTACAGATTAATGAGATTAAAACACATTAATGAGATAAAACCCATAAAATGCTTATCATTGACAAATTAATTACTCAGTGATGTTAACCCTAATTATATTGTTATTTTTTCTTTCTCTCTTCCCATTATATATCAGTTCCCTTGCATCAAGGCTGTCTTTCTATCAGTCACTAAATAATGGGTTTTCTCAAAGGTTGGCCCTCTTTGGTTCTCACTGTATATCCTTTCCCTTGGAAATCTTATCCAAATATGTTTACAATTAATCTTTCTATATTTATGATGGACCCAAATATGAATTTCAAGATATATCATTCATTTAAACTCTACTTCAATATTTCTAAATAATTAGGCAATGTTATTATATGGGTATTTTGAGACAACTCAATGTTGGTTTGAAAAATAAAACTAAGTAAATAAGAATATTTATCTATAAACTTGATTTATACTAGCATTCTTTAGTCAAGGTCTTTATCAGTCATCTATAACACAGAGCATTTATAGAGATGTTATTGTTGATACTTCCTACTTTTTCATCTTTCCATACCCGATCATTCACCAAACATATTAAAACACATAAATGCTTATTAAATATACTCATTTTTCTTAATCTCTGATTCACTTTCATATTTCAAGTTTTCATCTTCCTCCATAAAGACGGCTAGTATTGCCTTCCTACTGATATCTCTATGTGCACTCAACCTCTGGACCCCACTTCATCATTTCTTATATTAGAGCCAAAGGGATCTTAGTAAAATGCAAGTATAATCATACCAACCCTCTGCTTAATAGCCTTCAATCTATTTTCATCAGGAAAGAATTGGTGGCATATGAATTTGAGTATACAGGCATGGGCCTGGTTTGTTTATTAAAAATATTTGACAGCTTGTAACAGCAACATTTGCCAACATTTTTGATTACTTACTAAAAATTAGACACTGAACTAAGCATACTATAGGCATTATCTTGTTCAATACTCATAGTCTATGAGATTATTGATAACCTTCATAATTACCATTTTAACAATAAATAAACTAAGATATTAAGCAAAATGGTCAGAAGATTATATATAGAAAAACCTAAAAAAAAAACCTGTTAGAACTAATAAACAAACTCAGTAAACTTGCTGTATACAAAATCAGCATACAAAAAGCAATTGTGTTTCTATACACTGAAAACAATCTGCCTGTAAAGGAAATTAGGGAAGTGACCTCATTTACAATGTCACCAAAAAGAATAAAATACTTAGGAGTAAACTGAACTAAGGTGGTGAAAGACTAGTATACTGCACACTACAAAACACTGATGAAAGAAATCAAACAAGAAAGACAAATCCCATCATGTATGACAACATAGATGAATCTGGAGAACATTAAATGAAGTGAAATAAGGCAGTCACTGAAAGACAAATACTGTATGATTCCACATATATGATGTATCTAAAATGATCAAATTGACAGAATCAAAGAGTGGTCATAAGGGCTGGGGGAGGGAGAAATAGAGAGTTACTAATCAATGGACCCAGAGTTTCAGTTCAACAAGATGAGTAAGTTCTACAGAGCTGCTACATGAGGGTGTACCTATAGTCAACAATAATTTTGTTCCCTTAAAATTTGTTAAGAGGGTATATCTGATGTTAAATTTTCTTATCACAGTGAAATAAATTTTAAAAATTGGTCAAATCCCTTTGTTAATAAGTGATGCAGCACAAATGCCTGACTGGTGTATTTATATTTAACCCCTCTATTTTTGAAGAATACTTACAGTAGGGAATTGTTACATGCAAGTGAGAGTAGACTGACTTTATCTATTTCATAAATAACATTTGTTCAAATAAGTGGGAGTTCTAAATAGAGAATATATAGGAAATAATTACCAAGAGAAAACAAACAAACAAAAAAACACACAAAAATCCTCTAATCATCTGTTTAGTGTTGTACCATGTTAACAAGAAAAATGTATTTTTTCATTTCACACACACAAAAATACTGAATAAAATACAACACACATATTTATCTGAGCTAAAAACAAATAAGAAACATTTCAGAAGTTAAAGTTAGAGTGCAAGACAAGTTACAGTGTCTAGGAACTGAAGATTTAGGGTCTGGAGTTATTATTAAAAAGAGGAATGGGTGACAACTGTTTATTCCCTTTAATTTCAGGGAGGTGGAACTATGCATAAAAGTGTAAATGGTTATCTCTAAATGAGCACAAGATTTAAAAAAAGGAAAAACATCATGTTATCTAACCACACTCACACACACATACACATATACCCTCTTGACAGAATACCACATCTCTGGTTAAACTTCTGTGTTTCTAACTGAGGCCAAAGGAAGACAAGTCTTAAGAATTTTTTACAACCATCAACTATACTTCAGTGAAAAATAAATTTAAAAAGAAAAAGAAAATTGTTTTCACAACCAAGTGTCTGAAAGTTTTCCTTGAAAGACGTTTAGCTAAAAATGTATTTACATTAAAAGTTGCAAACCACATAAGGAAATGAACTGTCATGGGAGAAGTATTCTACCTTCCAAAACTATAGGTCAACCTTAAATAAATGATGATTACTAGTGCAGCTGGAATTGAGTATCTGTAACCAACAAGTAATTAGAAGGTAGAGCCTGATGGAATGTTAATAAGGTGAAGGAACAGTCAGTAATAATTTCCATTTTCTGATCTGATTAACTAGGTGGATGGTGGTACCATCTACTAAGCTAAAGAATGCAAAAGGAGATGTTGGGCAAAAACCATCTGTTCAATTTGGCACATTGGATATGGAGACACCAGTGACACATTGTCTTAGTCAGCTTGGGCTGCCATAACAAAATACCATTGACTGAGTGACTTAAAGAGTAACAATTTATTTTCTAGCAGTTTTGGAGGTTAGGAAATCTAAGACTAAAGTGCCAGCCAATTTGATTCCTTATGGGGGCTCTCCTTCTGGTTTGCAGATGTCTGTCTTCTTGCTATGTCCTCACAAGATCTTTCCTTGGTGTGTGTATGGTGGGGGTGGGAGGGGTGGGGGGAGAGAGAGAGAGAGAGAGAGAGAGAGAGAGGAAGAAAGGGAGCTCTCTGATATCTCTCCTTATATGGGCACTGATCCCTTCCTGAGAATATCACTGTAATGGCTTCACCTAACCCTAATTACCTCTTAAAGGCCCCATCTCCAAATACCATCATACTGAGGGTTATAGCTTCAAAATATGAATTTGAGGGGGCTCCAAACATTCAGTCCACAGCATCAATATACGTTTTTCTACCAGAAAAAATAAGTTCGCTGGAAATGATTATTTTTGGTATTAATCAAGAATGTTGGCTCCCTTAATTAATAAAAGATAATTTGGAGTCAATATGGAAACTCCAGTAATTTATCTTGTATTAATTCATTCATTTAACAAGGATTTGAGTGCCTATTCTGTGCAGGTCACAGTCCTAAGCACTTGGAACACATCAGTGAACAAAATAGATAGAGATCCCTGGCCTGATGTGGCTTTCCTTGTAAGGAAATCAATAAAATAGATAAGTAAAGTAAATGATATATCAAGAAGTTATAGAATATGGAAATTTTCAATTTGCATGTGTGGTGATAATAGAGGAAGTTCCTATAAAGTATAATCCTGCTCTCAAGTAGATGACAAGATAGATAAATATATAGCAATGTGTGGTGATGCTGGTATAAGCATATTTATGAGGAATTGAGACTGACACAACAGAGAAAATAATAAATAGTGCCTTGGGTAGACATCACTTCATAGAGAAAATGAAAGAAATTAGAAATCAGCTTGGCTTTTATTAAACAAGCACAAGAGAAAAACATTTTTGGAAAGAGAGAGAATTGTGTGAAAAAAATCACTGAGTAACCCAGGAATCCAGCATCTTTGTGAGACCTCAAATAGCTCAACACTTAGAAGTTCCAAGACAGGTGCAGCTAAGCAGAGGAGTGATTAAGGGGGTCTTACATGCTACATTATGGAATTCGGAATTTTCATTAAAAAGTGAGAAGTTATTAAATAATTTAAAAATAAAGAATGGCATTTTCCCTTAGTTCATGATCATTCTGTTCTTTGAAGGGAATGATTGGGGAAAAATCATAGAAACAAGATAGCTATTCATAATGCTGTTTTATGCATTTCCTAGGAAATGAGAAAGACCTAAACTGTAAGGCAGGAGAAGTGGTGATAGAAAGGTGCAGAAAGATACAGGGATTTCTTTAGGCAGATTTTAATATATAGAATGATGGAATGGTCTAAGTTTAAAACACGTCCCCAATTTCAATATTTAAGTGAAAATGAGAATGAATGGACAACACATTTTATTTCCTAATAAATAATCATTTTAATCAGTTTGGGCCCTAATGAGTTTGAAATACAAGGTGGTATATTCAGGTGGAACACTGGAGAGAAACGTTTGCTAGAGTTGGATATCTCCGTAAAATGTGTGATATCTTGTGCTATATCTCGTGAGATATTGCTATAAAAATGGTATTAGACACTTTGAAAGTATATGAGAAAAACCACCGCTATGTATCATGAGAGCAGAAAGACCATACCAAAAAGAAAAAAAGAAAGGAAAAAAGTGCCCAAACTCATTCCATGGAAAGTAGAGTTGCTCATGCAGGTGTCTGAGAAATAAGTGTCATACCGGTAATGGAACCATGAGTGCGGGGTATTATAAACACCAAGAGAAGAAAAAGTTTTAAAAATAGTAAAATGATTGTTCTAGGTAAATTCTGTGGAAAAAAAAATGTAAGGACTGCAGGCATTCATATGATTATCTAATTAGAAAATATTTAGCAATAATGACAATGATAGAAATTTGGTCATTTTCAGACTTTCTTTCAATCTCTTTCCACGTTTGATTCAGTCTTAAATCTATTCAGACTGTATCATTCCCTTTCTATAAAATGTTCAGTAATTTCCGATTTCATACAGAATGAAGTACAAACTCCTTAGCCTAACATTAAATCCCTTCCATGACTTCACCTATTTTCTCAACCTCACCTGTTTTTACATGCCTTTACATTCTACTTCCACCATCCCATGCATTTTCCACTTCAATTACCCTTTACGGAGAAGAATCCCTACTGTGTAAACGTTCCCCCACAGCCCTGGAACTACCTAGTAACCTAGTTCAAATGTCATAGCCTCTGATGCTCCATTTAAAAAATTTTAAATTGAATGTTTAGTATATCAACTATATTTCTATTATTTCCACTTTTTTTCTATCATACACCAATTAGCTTCGTGGTTTTTTTCTTTCTGTAGTACAAATATACTCATAAGAAAACTTAGATAATATATTTTTATCTTGGACTATCAAAATCCATGTGTCACACACTGAAACACTGTAAAATTTGCAACTTTCCCAGTTATACTGTGAATTTCCCCCCTTTTTTCCAACATAAGCGATTAATACTGATTATAATATTTCTAACAACAATGTTAATCTAGTTCAGGTTTGGTTTTAGCAGAAGTTGTATATTTGCCTTCATCTTTTTTTTTTGGCATGTTTTTATCAAAGTATATTTTACTAATGGTCAAATGAACACAAAAGTTTAGAGAAAGTGAGATTAGTAAATTAGTTAGCTTTACTATGAGACTATTGGGAAGAAAGAAAAAAAAAAAACCTAGACGGTTTATATTCATTTAAATGTAATTGTAACAAGTTTTAGCCAATGCAGTTTCATTGTAGGGAATTCACAATCCTGCTTCAGCCCAGACACTATACTTATTTGACTCACAGGAAATTCAAATATCCTTGTCCTATCATTCAGTTTATTTGCAGATTGTTCCACTGCAAATCTGTTTATGCACTTTGTATCACTCTTCAAATACATTTTTCTTTTTCACAGGCAGTGGGATGTATCAGCTAGTCTATTTCTTCAGAAATCAAGTCCTTATTTCTTGAAATTATCCTAAACTACAAACATATATATATATATACATATCTATATCTATATCTATATATATATATATACACACACACACATATATACATATATATATATATGTTTTGGGAAGGGAAATCACAATGTTCACTGTGATCTGTTTGCAAAATAACTGCATTTTCCCCTGTTTTATCTTTAGCCTTTGCATTCTTATCTTGAAGCTCTGCCCATCAGAAGATGATACTCATTTTCCCACACCTTGAATCTGAGTTTGCCTTGAGACTTGCCTTAAGTAGTAAAATGCATGGAACTGAAGTGTGTCAGTTCCTAGCCTAGACCTCAAGCATTGCACACTTTCAGTTTCTTTTAGAATCTTTTCTTCTACCATGTGACTTTGATTAGGCTAATCTGTGAAGGATAAGAACATATGCACCAGAGTTGAGGCATCCTAACAGTCCCAGCTGACGTGTCTATGTGAGACATTCCATCCAATATCTGCAAAAGCAAACATCTTGCCCCATATCTGACCCACAGATGCCACAGAAGACCAGCTGAGACAATGTACATACACACACACAGCATATATGCGTATATGCATACCTGTATATAAGTACAGAAATACACACATACAAACACACACTCATATATACAGTGAAACCTTGTGAAATAATTGGCAAATGTAGAAATTTATCGTTCAAATAGCATGTATACATTAAAGCAGCTAGTTAACAAAAAAATTCTGTTCCAGACCATTTTCCAAACATCTACCATTTCTCTATCTGTTGCCTTTGAGGTCTACAGGTTTTTCATTCTCTTATTGAATAATGCACTTTCTTTAAAAATCAATGTGTTCCCTTTGAACTTAATTAAGCACTATCCACTGGGAATCAGGACCAAAATAGTACAACCACAGGAAATATGGATTGCATGGTTATTGGTTCTCTTCCATGTGCTTTAAATGTATTAATTTAAATCATTTAATCCTCACATGTGTATAATTATTATATCAATTTTACATATAAGGGAAAAGAAGCACACAAGAGTAACTGTTCACAGTCTACACAACTGGGGCCGAACCTAAATCCAGGTAATTTCATTCCCAAATCCTACTCTTTTATTACTATGCTATACTGTCTCTTGCCCCTCTTTATATATGTGCCTCTTTAAATGTCATGCCTATATATTTTATGTATGGCTGGCTGTAAGGAAGCTTTTTTCCTAAAATTCAGCAAAGAGGAGGTATTTTATATTTGTGTCCCCTCACAGTATATTTTTTTGAAGTTCTCTCAATTATTTTATGTAAAATTTAAAATATTGTTTCACATAGAACCAAATAATGGCCAGTGTTGAATAGCTCATTGACAAATCTTTTATAATCAACCTAGAAAACAATTCAGTAAGCAGTTGCTTTGTGAATACTGGAATTAGATAGCTACAGGAAGATAAAAAACACACCTTCTCCAAATTTAAGTGAATAAAAATCTGTAGCTTCAGCTAAAGTCTTCATTAACATATCACACGTTTTTTTTTTAATATCTCAGATACCCTGAGCAAAAGTGAAGGTGAATTGCTCAGGATAGGTGTGTTATATAACTCAAAAATTGTACTGTTTATTTTGATATAGAGCCTAAAGAGAAAGATACAAAATTTAGAGACTTTTTTTCATAAAAAATGGAAAGTAGAAAATATACAATTGATTTAGTACATTTCCTTAAAACTTGTAGTTTAGTGTTGCACTGACTAAATGATAAATGTGTAAACTAAATTAATAGATATTAAGTAAACATTTGACAATTGCATCTGTAATACTACAAGTAACCAGCCATATGCACCATTTTGGCACATGTAGTGTTAATAGCCAATTTATATTTTGATTATTTGGTGTGTGTACAATATCCTTTGGCTTTTTTCTTGTTTTTTGTGGTATGCAGGCCTCTCACTGTCGTGGCCTCTCCCGTTGCAGAGCACAGGCTCCGGACGCGCAGGCTCAGCGGCCATGGCTCACGGGCCCAGCCACTCCGCGGCATGTGGGATCCTCCTGGACCGGGGCACGAACCCGTGTCCCCTGCATCGGCAGGTGGACTCTCAACCACTGTGCCATCAGGGAAGCCCTATCCTTTGGCTTTTTGACTTTCTAACTTGTTTGCTTATTTTCTTCCTTGCTTGTTTATTTGATTTGGACCTTCTTTTTGGAGAAACAAAAAAGGAGATAACTCTGCCTTAAAAGTTGTCTTGTATGTAGATACATCTAAAAGGGCAAAATAAATAGACACACATTATTTTTATTATTATTTTTTTTTGCGGTACGTGGGCCTCCCACCGCTGTGGCCCCTTCCGCCGCGGAGCACAGGCCCTGGATGCGCAGGCCCAGAGGCCACGGCCCACGGACCCAGCCGCTCCGCGGCATCCTCCCAGACCGGGGCACGAACCCGTGTCCCCCGCATCGGCAGGCGGACCCTCAACCACTGTGCCACCAGGGAAGCCCTCGACACATTATTTTTAAAAAAATTTTGTCTTTCAAGTAGGCATTTACATATCAGTAAATATGGATATGTGCAACATCAATTGAAAGCCTATAATAGTACACTAACAAATATCTATACTACAATTTATTAAGCCAATCTACTATTATAGAAATTTTAAATTATTTTTATGTATTTATGTGTATAAACTATGCTATTATATTCATATTTTCACATATATGTTTATTTATTACTTTCTGTAAAAGAGTTAGCTGAGGACACAAAGAAAGATGGTGTGCTTTGGTGGATTTGTTTAGTTCTGGTAACAACGGAGCAACCAAATGAAGATGTCTAGTGTACACTTGGGTAATGGAGTATGGAGCCCATGAAAAGAATCTTTGAAGTTTATTTTACTGGCCTATTTTATGGATGAAAATACAAAGGACTAGGGACTTAAGACAATTGTCCAAGTTAACGGGTAGTGAATGTCAGAGACAATAGTTAAGTGTCTAACTCATTTGATTTCAAAATCTACATAATCAACCACTACCTATTGATAAAACCAAGCAAAAGTTTTCAATATTTATTTATTGTACAAAAAACTAACTTTTGATTTACCTACATATCACTCAAATTATCTTTTGTTTCCTTTTTATAGTGCAAAACAGAAATTATATGGAATCCAAGACACAAAGTATCATAAAATGCATTTATCTTATTAATCTACAATATTACATTGCATAGCACTTACAAATTTATTTTAAAATAAACTTTTTTACTTTTTGACATCATGTTCTTTGCAAATTTTACCCCATTTATCTCTTTTTTAATTTCACTATTAAATTTCATTTTGTTAAAAATCAAATGCATTGGGACACTTTGACTATGAGTAGGATTGACAAATAATATCAAAGACACAATCTCAGCAGAATAAATTTGATTTGGTTTAGTGTATAACAAGCACTCACCAAATATTCAAAATTCCTAGGAGCTGAAAATCAGCATTTTCAAATAGTTGAATCTATTCCTGACAATTGGAACTTTAAAATTGTGAAAAAGAAGTCATATACTCACAGAACAGTAATTAACATCATCATAAAATTTCATACGTAATAAAATATTTCAATTAAGTAATGTTGAGAACCTTAGATTCTCATTTCAGCTCATATGCATTTATTTCTCTTTTCTTCCATTTTGTTGAATATTGTATTCTATCTTCTTGATGTGGACTTATGTTCAAGTCACCTATGTATTTTGTTATTTTAATAGGTGAAGAAACATGACTATCTAACTTAGGAAAGGATTATCTGGCATGCCTGAAAACTAAATAGCTAATTGAATTTTCCAGATAGAAATAAATAGTGTCATAATAGTTTCATATTCAACTTCTCTAGCCATATGTTTGTTGATCAGGATCCATATCACTTGACTTTGATTCAAAAAAAGGGAAAATGAGTATGTACTTCCTGTCATGGTAAATATCTCAAGGAGAATAAATGAATAGTAAATTACTTACAAAAATAATTCAGGACTATCCTTTAACAATATCACATGTTAACCTAAGGGTTAAGCTGATGCCTGTAAAAAATTAAAGCAAAGTAAGAAAGGCATATTTAAATACTTAACATGTCAAATTTAGCATGGGACTTTATTTCATTTGAAGCATATTGCTTCTATTTCTTCTTTCCATATGCACTTTGGATATATACAGTACTATGTGAACATTGATTTAATTAAGCAGATTATTTTGAGCAGCTGAGTCATAAACTGAGATATTTGGGAAGAAAAATGAGCAATAGACAGTTTGGTATGTCAGGCAATTTAAATCAACTTGAAAAGTTTTCCCTTTGAAAGTTCTCCCAATTTCTTGTTCAAAGCAAAGCTATAAGGGAAATTGATATAATTAATGTCCAGGAAAACATATCACTCTTTATACCTACCAACTAAATAGACCACATCCCCTAGTAAGTTTGCAAGAACTTACTGCAAAACAAGGTAAACATAAGATATTGATAAAAGTACAAAATCTGAAAAACTATTGTCCTTAGACCATGCAAAATCAAAGGAAAATTATGGCTATGATAATGTTTATGTGTTATTCTGAAAAAATTACATTTAAGAGGATAATTGGAGAATCCACAACTTTTTTTAGGCTGAACCAATGCTAATTCTTATTTCAGAGGTAGAAGCACAGATAAAAGAAGATAAAAGTCAAACAATAACTAGACTCTTGTTAAGTGATTCTTATTCCACCTATACCAAGCCTCAATGAAAACAAAACAAAACAAAACAAAAATAAACAAAAACAGCAAAAGTAGGATGCTATGTGAGAATTTACTTTTTGTAAAATAATGTATTAAAATATATTGTCACTTATTTGCAGTAGTTTGCTGATGCATTTTTATTTGTATATGCTTTAGAGAGATTCACTCAAATTGTTTCCTGTCAGAGATTTACTTTTAGTTTAAATTACTTATGGAATTGTTTCATTATTTACAGAAACATAAGCCAGGTAAATATTGGGTTGGCCAAAAAGTTTGTTTGGGTTTTGGGTTCGTTTGGGGTTCGTTTTTCTGTAATATCTTACGGAAAAACCTGAACATATTTTTGGCCAAGCCAATACTTTTCTATAGGACACATTTTGTAGGAGACTCCATTTACCAAAACACTTGTCAGGTTTGCCTGTCTACTATCACTATCACACATGTTCATTTTTTAAAAATTATACGAAAATGACTAAATGTTCATAATTATGTAATATTTTATAAAATATTATTTTCCATTTTGTCTTGTTCACTATTGTAATTCATAAGTTGGCATGTAGTGTCAACTTAAAGTATGTGTTAAATAAATGGAAGTATAAGGCATATCACCTCCATTTGCTGTACAAACCTAAGTTCTGTTAAATAGGACAAAAAAAATTAGATAGTCCTTCAGTTACCATTCTTCAAGGTAGTTTATTCTGTGCCTTTTATTCACATTAAGCCTATATAACAGAAGACACACACACACACACACACACACACACACACACACACAAAATTAATCTTGGTCAAAAAGGAAACAATAATTTTTAAACTTTTACTATAATACAAAATCAACTAAATTAAATATACATTGCGTGATGTATCTAAAGATATGAAATCTTAGGGTTCGTAAAAATGAAAAGAGAAAAGAAAATAGTTCATATAAGTGATAAAAGCAAGACATTTGATGAGATCACTGCTGTTGTAGGGTCAAATAAAAAAGTACCTAAAACTAAAATAACATTATTTTTTATATTTTTAGAGAGGAAAATAAAAAAATAGATAACAAAACTATACTCTTTCCAGAAGAAGCAAAATAAAAACTAAATACAGAAGTTGTCTAAAAACAAGGAGTCTTTACAAGAAAACAATTAATATCTACATGCATTTGAGTAATTTTAGATGGACTAAAAATAAGGTAGGTTGAAACAGCACCCTTTAAGGGAGAAAAAGAAGTATGCAGGGTGTAAGTAAAATTTCCAATTCCTTTAATCATGGCATAGCCCTAAAATGACTACCTGTATGATTCTAATTATGACAGTAAAGAGGTATATTAATTTAAACTTTTGAAAAGTAATTTTTTTTTGTTTAAAAACAAAATCAAGCCTATGAAGCTATCAAATGAAGATTATAAAGAAGAATAAACACAGTTGTTTTCAAATGTCAAGTATCTATTATTGTAACTTACTGGAACTTAGAGAGTTTTAGAGAAATAATTCTCCAAAATAAATTGGTGAATAATTAAAACATTTTGACAGGAAAACTTTGAATTGTCACCTTCCTGCACACAGTTTTATAAATCAGTATCTTAAAGAGTACTGTGTTTATTTCATACAAGAATAATCATAAAATGACAAGTAAGTTACAAAATATATTCATAATTAAAAAGTAGAATAAAGTTATGATGTAAAAAAGGTAATTAACAAGTCACCTTGTCATAATCTAGATATGGAAGTAACTTAGTGATGTTATACCATTAGAATAGAAGTCATTTAAACTACTCTATGAAGAAACAAAACAAGGTTTTGTATATAGTAACAATGAAGCATTATTTCACAACAAAAAACATAATATGGTTACCATACTATGTATAAATGGTGATAGACACTGTCTCTTTCATTAAATACATCTGTTGGACAGAAGATTGAAAAAATAAGAAATGCACTCACCAGAGACCTTAAATTCAAGCTGGAAGAGGAGTAAATTTGCAGTCTATAGGTAAAAATATAGTATCTTAATTCAGGAAGATATGAGTATGAATCTTACTTTACCACTTACTTGGTTGACAAATGATAATAAGAATCTTTCATAGGTTCTTATAAATAACAAATGAGATAATGAATTGTAAAAGGACTTGGGATACTTCTTGTTCCATCTATTTATTAATAAATGTTAGCCTTCATTCAGATATTCTACTAGTTTTAGAGAGGCCTAGAGATTACACATTTTTGTGAATAATTTATAGGAAACTAGTATGAAATTTAGTACAAAATGGATATTAACTTAGAAGGAGAATGAATCACAAGAAATTACATATTTTAAAAGCAAACAATACTGTCAGCATCACAAACTCAGAGAAATAGCATAATACTTCTAATATAAACTTCCTGGTGTACCATACATATAATCTATCTTTTCCTCAATTTGTTTCTTTATACTTTTAGATTGGCTTTTCATATGTGAATGGTTACATATTATCATTATCTATGTAGAGAACAGAAATGTAGTTTAGTCATTTTCTTGCATAATTAATCAAAATTTAAATTTAATCTTCGACTTGTATCAATAATTTTTAGTTTCAATAATTATTTGCTTGTCATTTTTCATCTTGTATTTATTCACTATTTCTGCACTTTATCCTTGATTAGATTAGTGTTTGGCCTATTTTGTTTATTTTGTTCAAAGAAAAAAAGTTTGATTTATATTATTATTTATACTTTCTTCTGGCTTCCTATCTCATTAATTTTTCTTTTTCTTTAAATTATATGTCCATCTATTTACTCTTTTGTTAGTCACATTCTAGTGTGTGTGTGTGTGTGTGTGTGTGTGTGTGTGTGTGTACGTTAGGAATTAACTAAAAGAATACTGAGAATGTGTAGCAGTATGTTCCTCCTATTATTATTCATGTTCTTTAGTATGATATTGTTTTTGAATTATTCTGTTTGTAGACAGTTGATTTTTAAAAAGTCAAGTTTAAAAAGAAAATTCATGTATTCAGTCACTAACATCACGGTATTTTATAGAAATGTACATTTACAAAAAAAATCTTTGTATTAACCATGCTACGATCTTAATGAATATTTTTAGCAACAAAAATATGCCTGAAAAGATGGTTAAATGAAGATATAGATTAACTTTTGTGTATTTTTGAAATTTTACTAAAATACTAATAAAGCGACATATAAAAACCATAAAAATACAAATTCAGGGACAAAAGAGAAACGAGTAGCAACAAAATTTTGAATCCAGAAAAGAAATTGGATAGATGTTAAATGATTTAGCAGACCTAGAGTATTTAATTCTGATCTGGCAATGAATTAAAGTAAAAATAAATTTAAATTATACAGCAAAAATCCCCCAAAGGCTCAAGAATTGGTGACACCAAGGACCTTTGGATCCAGAAATGAATTTAAGGTGGGTTAAAGCTCAAATAGAGAAGACTGGTGGAAATTCTGTTGTAAAAATAGTTATCAGAGTTATAACAATAGTACTTAAACATTAATAATGAAAACCCTAATGACAAAATAGTGAAATGGCCATAAAGTAAAAACAATGAAACATTTTTAACATCTCTACACAGGCATTTTGGCTGCACCTTCTGGCATATTTCACTTTTTCTATATCTCTTTAAAATCCAAACTTATCTTTCTAATACCTCATGTGTCAAACCACTCCAGTCTTGTTTCTGATCCCATTAAAATTCTGAAACATCTCTGACTTGAACCACGGAGAGAATTTCCATGTCACTAAAATCAATGGACATTTCCATTATTATTTCACTTGACTACCCTTGGAAACTTCATCTTCATCACCAGTTTTAATAACCATTTCAAAGCAGATAAATTATATAATTTTACTGACAGGTGTTAATTTCAAATTAATACCTTCAAATAATTTTTAGAATTATCATGAACACATAATATTCAATATGTCAAAAACTAACATATAGCTTCCTACAAATCTAGTCTTTTGTTTTGAATCGACTTTTAGTAAATGGCTTTACTGCCTGTTATATTTTGTAAGGTATCCATGAATAACTCATGTTACAACCCACTACATAATTCTTCTTAGTTAACCCATCATGAAATCCATCAAGTTTATATCCAATATAGTTCTCACAGTTACTACTATATCTCACTACTGCTACTTCCCAACTTACTAACAAAATCAAACTGAAAAAACTAAATTTTCTACCTAAAACATTTCTCCATTTTAAAGCTCTAGTTACTTTTTCAGACTTGTTGTTTGGGAGAAAAATGGTAGCTGCTTTACTGTGAAAATCTCCCACATTTTTGCTCAAAAAAATAAAAAAGAAGATAAGACAAAATCACACATGGCCCAGGAATTCAGCATTAGTAGGAGACAGAAAATACTGCAATATTCCAAATACGCATGAATAGAGAAAATAGATTCCGAAAGAACTCCCATTTTCAGCTCACTCCTACAACACTATGGTAACTGAGAGAAGGAAAAAAGGAGGCTTAGGAGACTCAAAAATAGTACAGTGGAAATGAAAATGTAGATGAAGCAACCTAGAAAGAGAAAGTCCAATATAAATGTCACAATACCTTCCTAGTAATCCTCAGCACTGGTTACAGGGAAAGGGCTTGAAAATGAGTGAGACCAGAACTAGAAATCCCAAAGAAGCATTGTATCTGTAGGAAAATCAGTTATAGAGACAGATTCTATAAAATTTGAATACTGTTTTGATGGCACATGAAGAGGACAAGACACTAAAGAAATAGGGTAAGAACTACAGAATTAGATCTATCTTAATACAGAAAAACTAGTAAATGATAAGCTATCTCAAATCCCTGTGGCAAAGATGGCATTTTAAACAAAAGATTTTTAGACAACTAGATAACCATTCAGAAAAAAAAAAAAAAAAAAAGATAAAATTTGATCAATTCCTCACCACCATACACAGGAATGAAACTTCAAACTGGTCTAAGATTTAATCGTCAAAAAATTAAAATATACAAGTACTGGAAGAAACACTGAGTAATTCATCAATATCACAGCTACACAGAAATATATGATTATTACTATATATGATTTTTTTAAAAACATCTAACAAATGTGACTATATAAAACAACAAAACAACCACAGCTTTGAGGTAGAGGACATTATGACTAAAGTTAACAGATGAAGGAGAAACTGAGAAAATATTTGCAACGCATATCACAGAAAAAGGTCTAATACCTGTAGTATAAAAGGAAAAGTTAAAAACTGAGGACAAAGAGCAAAAATCCTATAGAAAAATGGGCAGAAGACATTAACATACAAAATTGTCAAAATTGTATACAATTTGGTGAAATTTATATTTCATAAAAATATAAAAAGTTTTTCAACTTTACTTAAAATAATTACACTGATGAATAATTTTTCATCCATAAAAGAATCCGAGAAGTCCAATATGAAATGCCAAATATTCTGAAAATACAGTGATTTAGCAAGGATATAAAAGACTTGGAAAAGCACTATTAATTCAACCTGACACATATGAAACACTTCACCAAATGACTGCAGAAGTCACATTTCTTTTCAAGCACACATGGAAAACTTCTAGGATAGACATACGCTAAAAAATAAAACAAATTTTAATAAATATAAAATGACTGTTATAATAAAAGTGTGTTTTCCAAAAACAATGAAATCCAACTTGATAACAACAGAAGGAAATTTGGGAAATCTTTAAATATTTTGAAATTTTAAAAAATGTTAACTTGTCAAAGAAGAAATTACAATGGACATTAGAAAATATTTTTAATGGAATTAAAAACAAAACCCCACATCAAAATGTGTGGGATACAGCTATAACAGTACTAAAAGGGAAATGTCTATCTTTAAAAATCAGTATCAGGGGCTTCCCTGGTGGCGCAGTGGTTGAGAGTCCACCTACCAATGCAGGGGACACGGGTTCGTGCCCCGGTCTGGGAAGATCCCACATGCCGCGGAGCGGCTGGGCCCGTGAGCCATGGCCACTGAGCCTGCGCGTCCGGAGCCTGTGCTCCGCTACGGGAGAGGCCACAACAGTGAGAGGCCCTCGTACCGCAAAAAAAAAAAAAAAAAAAAAAAAAAAAAATCAGTATCAGGAAAGAAGCACCTCTAATCAATAACTAGTTTCTAACTTAATACACTAGAAAAAAAACCATATATACATACATTGCATGATGTTATGTGATATGGAAAAAAACATAGAAGGATGCTTATATTTGACAATGTAAAATTTATTGACATTGTAAAGGTGGTTTCAGCAGCCATGAGATGAAGAATAAATGAAAGATAAGGAATATAACCTAGTCTTTTTGTTTTGTTGTTGCTTTTTTACTACTTTTGGTTTACTTACTGGAATTGCATACACGCCCCGTACATAAGGAAGTTCATATCACTGAAAAATTAAAAACTCTTAAGATGTCAAAGATCTGAAATTTCTTTAGTGTTATTTTTCTGTCATTAAAGTATTACTTATTAAGCAACTTATGTGTGATAGGCAACTTCAAGTCATGGGGATATACTGATGAACCAAACACATCATAGAACTCTATAGGATGCCTTATGGAAAAGCCTTTCAAGTCATGTCATTGAAAAATCTTAAATATGTGAGAAAAAAAATTGATATAGAATGTAACGGCATTCTCATGCTTATGTGCCACCTACTCACCACACAAAACTCCACACAAACTTTAAATTAAGGTAGACTTGTGGATGATTTTATACTATTTTATATATTTTTCTGCTCTTTTTTCCTAATTTTGTTATTAATGTGTCTTTATAATCAGGAAAGGACTATGTATGCATACACACATATCTGTTCACATATGAAAATATGTATATATGTTTCCAGCATATTATAAAGTGTCTCAAGAGTTCAAGGTAATATTCTCACTAGTGCATAAGTTTGTAGCAATAAAATGTAAATATATGTAATTAGAAATTGGTTTTTCTGAAACACTCAAGCTTAATCACAGTTTATAGCTGAACCATAGCCATGAATTTATGCATACAATGTCACTTTCTGATTGTGTTATGAAATATTTTATTTTCATGCATAAAACTGATAAATATGTATAACAAAATAAGCCTCTGTACTGTCAGTTTTGAAAGCTTGGTTTTAAGGGTTTTATATTTTCTAGAAGTATGCAATTATCCCCCTACAAACATATAAGTATGTCTGTATAAGTATGTCTGTATGTCTGTATGTACAAAATCAATATACCTATAGATCTATTTTAAAGCATATTTTCAAGAAAAAGGTAGCAATACATGACAATATCCATGAATTTTCTATAATTAATCTTTATATTGTGACAAAATTCTTTTGAAGTTTTGTTTTTAGAATCAAAATGAATGACTCAAAAAGAAAATCAAAAATCAGAGAGTAATATTAATAGTGAAATATTATTTTAAATGATCATGTATTCCATTTTCATGCTGAACAACACTATATTAAACCTCACATTGGTTAATTCAATCACATAAAAACTTAAATAAATTTATAAAGAACTGAGGACTTACATTGAGAAAACATATTTTGATTATTTTGTCCTTGAATTCAGTCTCCCTGTAATATCTGACAGTAGAAGCAAATAAATGGAAATTGTGCAAAGATAATGGGAAAGAGAAAGTTTTAGGCTAAGTGGCAAAATATGCAGATAACTGCTTTCTCCTTCCTTCTTCAAGTTTTAAGTGAAGCTATTTGCCAACAGTGACAGGGTAAGCAGAAAGGTCAGAAACTTCAGGAGAGAAACAGTTTAAAACTCCCTTGGGCAAAGATAGCTAACAAAGAAAATGTAGAAAAGAAGAGAAAGATCATTATAGAGCTTGACAATGTAAATACATTTCCTTCCAAGATAAACTGGAAAAGTTTTTGTAAGTGGGTAACAGCAAGAGTTATGGGTCAGGGATAGGAGTCATCACTGATAGCTTTCACAGCAGTAAAACAAAAAACAAAACAACTAAATAGAACTCACAACTTGTTTACAACTTGCACAGCAATAAGAAAGTGTTTTTGACAACACAGGGAACCAGAGGTGAGGGTGGGAGGAACAAGTTTGATGTTGAGGGAAATTTCTGTATATCCATTTACATTTTTTTTCTTACATTTATTAGTCCTTTATGTGCAGTCTAAACGCTTGCTGTGTTAAAGAAAAACCTTTTGAAAACTTGTTTAGAAGGGGCAATCAATCTCTTAAGAATGATTACTCTTTCCTCTGAGCCCTGGTTCATCCTTTATTTGCATCTCCACTTATCATATATTGCAAGAATCATTGATACACATTCACTGGCTTTACTTTCCACTTCTAAATGATATTCTCCTTATGGATAATAACCACATCCTCTACACAATAATCATAAAACAATGACAATGTTAATGAAACATCATTGTGGAATAGCAGTTGCCACTTACGGAGCACCTGCCATGTCAATTTACTTTTACTTGTCCTCCAAACTTACAGCACCATCTCTTATTTAGAGTTTAGGAAAGTGCTCCTTTAAAGTCTAGGGAGACCTCTGTAAATTAAAAAGACAAGGAAAAGAGGGACAAATCTATTTATTGTTTCTCTATTTTAAAGTCATTCTTTTTAAAAATAAAATAGTGTCAAGTTTATGTTTCATTGATTTCAACCATATTTCTCTTAGCTCCTGTATAAAATAGGGTTAACTTATAATTGGACTAGTTTAGCACTATGCTTTATCCCCAGGGAAGGCTGAAAGTCTGACGTTGATCCTTGGCCAAGAACAGGATAAAATATGCAGCTTAAAGTTCAGAGCTCATTTGCAAAGAGAGCCAAGGTTAGCTTGTCTACATTGCTTAGGAAAGTATTGTTTTATAGTTTATACCTGCTTTATCTGGTTATACAAACTGGCATGGTTATATGATGAAGGGGTAAAAGATACCACTGTAAATTTTTGCCTGGGCCCCCTTGAAAGCACAATTCCTTGCATATATCATTTTGGTTCATAAAAATGAAATGTCCTTTATGGCTGAGAAAGAAGGGGGCCTGCCTCTGGAATTCTCAGACACTCATTGATTGCCTGATCTTACTTTCTGTTGCTGTACAACAAGCCTCACGTCAGTATACATAGGAGGCTTCTGAATGTTTTTGACTATCTGACCCTTTGTAATTGCTGCTGCTCCCAAAGTCTGGTTTTTCTGGATATTGATACATGTTCAGGATAGTAACATATGTTACTAAAATTGGCTAACAGCCCTGGTTCTTGAACTTGCTCAACTCTCTGACTGAAATTTTTGATGGTATGATATACTACCTAGATCCACCTTGGTTTCTACTTCTAGAACAACAAATTCAAGCTAAAAAATCCGATGTACGTAGGTTATTCTTCACAAGATGTCTTTGAGCTCATGACAGGTGGAGACTTAGCCAATAATAAGGCTTAAATTTGTTTGCACAAAAAATTTCACTGTTACCAACAAAGTATTAGCCTGGAGGTGCCAATATTTTGATGAAGACTGGCAATCCCTCCATTTTTATAGATGAGCTCATTTTGTTTTAGAACTATTTGAAATCTTTTACCTTCTTAATAAATTTTTTGATAAAGTGAATAATTGTAGTTACATTTTTAAAAGATTATTATACAATTGTACTTACATGAATAATCTTAAAATATGATTGGTTAGCTATTTTATTTATCATTCTCTTTAATTTAAATACTACATGTCATAATAAACATTAGTTTAGTATGTAAACAATCAATATTTCACATGCTTTCCCTAGAATGTTTGTTTTCTGAAAGTTATTTTAGATAACACTACTTTTTTTTTTTTTTAAGCCAAAGGTTTAGCTTTCAAAATTGATTTGAATTAGTCATACCATGAATACTTGGCCTCTGTGATAGATTTGTTTAAGGGAACTTTGGGCCACTATTCTAGTCACAGGTTGAAGCCAATTTAAATATGAATTACTTTTTTGAACACATGAAAATGTCCTGGGTCAGAAGGTAATTTTTAGCACATCTGTCATTTCTGTCTCTACTGTTCAACATTTTTCAGTTTCATACTGTAATGATCAAACTGACTGCAAATAAGGGACACTGTCTTTAAATATCATTTTAGATCCAGCACTGTTGAAAATTTTACTATTTTCTCTCATAGAGATAATTGACAAATGTAAACATCTCAAATTATATGTGAAACAAAGAGAAATTGATTTTCACTTTTTATTTCAAAATTTCATTAGACTTCTGAAAGGGAATGGTTATAACATATTTAATTCACCTTACACATGCATTTGGATAGCATATTTACATAGAAGAAGAAAATAGTTTGAAAAATGAATTAGTACACTAAATATCTCTTGCTCTTCCCAAAGGTGTAAGTAATGGGGTCTATGGGTAGATTCTGGTATATGTTGGTTTTCTATACTTGGGATTTTTTGTGCCTTACTTTTTATTTTTAATTTAAATTATGTTTATTATTATTACTATTGTTTTTATTGTTTTTAGAAGAATGATTGTCTAAGAGTACTTGGACTGCTGCTGTTTTCCTGTGAGTGGTAAGAAGGAAAAGTTAAGTTTGCTGGGGCTAAAACCTCATGGATGATGGCAGAGGAAGAAAGGGCAGCACCAATGTGCTGGCTTTAAAGAATGCAAGTCTGGAAGAGCTGCTGCAAATAAAGAAAGAAGTGACACATGAGGAATTGCCTGATATCTACTGGCAATCACAGATATGGATTTTTTTTTTCACTTTTACCTAGATTTATATGGTGTTTCCTGTTTTGTTCTGTATTGTGTTGGCTAGCCAACTGGTCTCCATTTCTTTGCCTAGAAGTATCAATCTACATACATGGACTATTAAGCAAAACATTCCATAAAATATGCAGCATTTCGGTAAAAATTTTACTGCAGATCTCTGTGCTGATAGAAATATCTCTTCATGCTAGAGGCATAAAAGCTCAAATATGCTTCTTGTCCATAATCATTTTTCTTGAAGCAGATGTTTGTTGAGGATGGCGAGTTCATAATCTTGTTCTCACCTACCTGTGCAACCTCTGACTACAGCATCCTGGACTCAACCAACAGAGAATAATATCAAGTAAATTAGAATGGTCAAAAGTGACATAAGCTCCTTGAACCAAAATACAACACAAAGGAATGCTACACTTACATTATTCAATACGATGTCCTGGCAAACAGCTTCTACTATGTTCTCTGTTTACTAATGTACTACAAAATTAGTTCTTTGTATTCATCCTGGCTTTGCCCTTAGTTAATAGAAGATTCAGATTTGCTAATTGAAAGATTTTGTGCATAGTGCAGCAGTTTCACACAATAAATCCTTGATGAAGCAGTAAAAATTATTGGTTTTATTAAATCTTGACCCCTGAGTGAACGTTTTTTTAATACTCACTGTTAAAGTGTGATGAAATGTATTTTATGCAAAAAGCACTTCTGCTGCTCACTGTAGTATAGTAGTTATCTTAAGGTAAAGCATAAGATAACTTTTATCCTAGAATACCATTTTTTCCTTGAAAGAACCACTAATAGTCGAACAATGATTATACAGATTTGAGTACCTGCATACATTTTATTAAAAATAAAGTTAACCTGTAATTTCCATGATAGCAACTATTTATTTTGCTAATAATGAATTTTAATTTTCAAGTGAAAATTAGAAGTTCAAAAACTTGTACATGCCATTGTAAGCTTCACAGTACTTACTTTTCCTGATGAGATTAGTGATGATATTAACCAATGTTAATTTTTAATACTTGTTATAAAATGTATGAAAATTTAAAGAACTGCATTATTTAGTGAACCAATATTTCCAAAATAACCAAAGCAGAATTTTACAAAATTATGCATGGATAAAAGATTGAGTTAAAGTACAAGATGGACTACTAGATTTTAATGTAAGGATATTTGAAAAATTTGTTGATATATTTTTAGGATGCCACTTGGCAAATATTTTTAGGAAACTATCACTTGCTGAGTATTCGTATAGTTTCAAAATCCATGATTATCTGAAAAGATTGTTTAAATACTCCTTCCTTTTTTGACTATATATCTTTACAAGGCAAATTTTCTTCATATATTTGAAGCAAAACAACATATTGCAATAAACTGACTGCAGAAACCAATATGAGAATCCAACTATCTTAATACAGACATCAGACATTTGCAAAACTATAAAACAATGCCACTTTCTCACTTATGTCCTTAATATAACTATTTTCATTAAAATATTATATTTATGTTATCCTACAATATACTAATTATGGTTATTTTAAAATGTCTAAATAAATAAGTATATTTAAAATTTCTCAGTATTTATTTTATGATAAATGTTGATAATATTATCAACAGAAAGAAACGACCCTTGTATTCTCAGTAATTTTTAAAATTATAAAAGTATTACAAAGACTAAAAAGTTTGAGAACCACTGTTATAATGTCCCTTTGTAAACTGAGGCAGGATGCCTCCATCACTATAAGCATCTCATTAAGGAAAACTGGACTCTTTTTTATGCAGTATGGACAAAATTATTTGATTTTCCTTTAAACTTATATAGCAATACTCTTGCCGCTATTGTTGTTAAGATTAACTTTTATAATTGTCAGGTTAGTAATTTCTTTAGCTAGATATAAGGCAGTGGTTTATGGTTTGGGGAAGATGGATCTACTGTCTCCACAATCTGCTAACAAAAGCTGTCTGGCTTCATGAATATATAGAGACCAAAGTTAACACTGTGGATGAAGAGATCAATTAAATTCATTCTTTATTCCATTTCTTTAACATGGGGGGAGAATCTCCAGAGAACTTAATGAAACTGTTTCCATATCTTAGCAAGGGAGGACTTGTTGAAAGTATTGGTTTCTCCCCTGTGAACACCTTAGCAATTTGTACAAACATTGATCCTTTCCCTCAACTGGGAATTTGACAAGCTTCATGTCTTTGTCCCTTCCTACTTCACTTCAATTTAGTAAATCCTTTGAGGCTTTGTAATAGCAGACTTCCAAGAGGTTGTATTGTTTGGGGATTTTCTACATTGTGTTAGCTATAGATTTTCTTCCAGCTAACTAAAAATATTTAAATACTAGTATGCGCAAACCTGAAGTTAAAAGTGATATCAGTTACCTAGACTCTGAGACTAACCAAAACAACAAAGGTTTTTTTTCCTATCAGTAAAGTTTCCTTTCAATAAAAAAAGTAAAGATCTTCACCTACTGATTTTTTTAAATAAAGTTTTGTGGTTTTTTTTTTTTTTTTTGGCAGTACGCGGGCCTCTCACTGTTGTGGCCTCTCCCGTTGCGGAGCACAAGCTCCGGACGCACAGGCTCAGCAGCCATGGCTCACGGTCCCAGCCGCTCCGCGGCATGTGGGATCCTCCTGGACCGGGGCACGAACCCGTGTCCCCTGCATCGGCAGGTGGATTCTCAACCACTGCGCCACCAGGTAAGCCCCCAACTTATTTCCTGAGCTAACAATTTAGACAATATATTTTGTCTCTAAATATAAAATAGGATGGTACATTATCTTCCTATTATTTTTATGAAACATTTTATACTTAAACATTATTCATTTTCGTATTAATTTTAGATTGTTTAGATATTTTATGATAGAAAAGCAAAATATTAAATTTACATTTCTCTCAAACACTAGATTTATCGCTATTTTTATGTTGCCAATATTTTAAAACACTTTTCTGGTTTTGTTATTAGTCTACAAGTTACTTCTAAATTTTTTAAAACAGTATATAGATGTAAATATATATATATTTATATATATATATAAATATATCTAATATATATATAAATATATATTAGATATAAATATAGATTAGATATATAGATTAGATATATTATTAGATATTATATATATATTAGAAACTTCTGTAATTATAGAAATGTTCTATAACCACTGGTTAATATGGTAATATAAAAAATTTTCAGTTTGAGATATTTGAAAGAATCCCACAGAGCATAAGCGTTTTATTTAAAGACAAAGAACGTGGTCCATATGGCAAGAGAAACAATGCAAGCAAGCATCAGTGTTCTGAAAGAATTTCATTTTCCAGCTCCTCTGGGTTTTTACTTGTACATGGAGTATGCTCTGTCACTGGATTCAACTACCATGGTCTGTGTAAGAAATCTTGGCTCCCTGTGTGCTCAAATCATAAATTCCAAGCAGGGCTTTATATTCCTCTGGCACTTAATCAGCCTAGGTTGATAAATAGGTTAGGCAAGTTGAAAACTCTTAGTAAAAAAAAACTGTGTCTGGGGGTTGCCAGGGGAGTTTAAGTTTTTAAACAACAAATAATAAATCCACTGACCTTATCTTGGCCAAGAGTCAACAGACATCAAAGTATCCCCAGAGAAAAATATAGAGTTTTTTCAGTCCATCTGTAAATCAACTCTATCTACTACATGTAGATAGCCACTAGCCACATGTGGTTACTGAGTACTTGACATGTGGCTTTTGGAGTGTAGAATTAAATATGATTTACTACATATTTATTTTAATTAATATAAAATTACACAGCCACATGTGGCTAATGGCTACAGTATTGGATAGCACAGACCTGATTATTTATAATATAATGGCTATATAAATATAAATAAACAGAACGAGTAAGCTTGTAGAACCCAAAATATTTTACTATATCATTAAAACTTGAGTATGAAGGAGAATGTCCAAATACCAATTCCAAATGGTCCCAGTTTAAGTTGTGTGTGTTTATATCATCTGCTGTTACATAATTGTTTCTCCTATCTAAAGGGAATTATAGTGTATTTTTTTAATCTTGGAGATTCCATCTGCAAACCTTGAATTTTTTTTCATATTTGGAGTGGGTCATAAATTTTGTTATTCCTTACTTGTTTAAAGATAGCCTTATTTGACAATGTTAACAAATACTCCAAGCATAGATTCTAAGATGTAAATTCATTTTATTCTGCATAGCTTATTCTCTGACTCTTGGCTCAGGTTTTTTAATTATAAATCACTTGTGATCTTTTTTGTACCATTTATAGAACAGAAAAAGTAAAAGAATAACAGCCAAAATATCAATAATCTGTATTGTCACATGAGGTGTTGCTTTAAAGAATTTGAGTTTACCAAACATTCTTGCACAAATTTGTTTGTAATCCTGTTTAAGTTTGTGAAGTCCTTTACTTCCTTCCACTATTGAAATCTGAACTTTATTAAAGGTATCAGCAGACCAAGTAAACATAACAATTAATTTATTGTTAAGTAAATCTTTTAAATAACTTTGGGCAATTAGTTCTTACGGAAGACTATTTTATGGTGGTTTTAATTAAATCTCTCAAACTATTTAGTCATCAGTATCAGTATTATCAAGGTTTTGTTGAAATCAAATTAATATTATAAATTATACCAGCATTAGGCCAAATTGCAGTTACATTCTGGATATATTTGTATCATTTTTTAAAGTCAGTTGGTATTAACAATAATATTTTACCAGCCTTCCTTAACAAAAACAACTTTCATATACCAAATGCTGTTATGGATTAAGTTGTACATCAAAGGGGAAAAAACTCAGTTCCAGATTCCAATCCTATTTGGACATAGTTGTATGCCTTTTCTCATAGTTCCCTAGGACCATGCTATATGGGTAGTAGTCAACCCCAAATAAACTTTAGTTAATGCTTCCCATAGGCACTGTTGGTGGATACTGGAGCTATTTCTAGTAGAAATTGACCCCAAAACTGACACTAGTTTCTGTATACCAGTTATTCTTTATCTTGATTATTCCCCTCTCTACACATACACACACACACACACACACACACACACACACACACACACACACACACACACACACAGAACTTGCTTTTGCATGCAAACTGCCTTCTAGAATCAAATGAATCTTTGGTAGGTCATCATTTACAGACAGCTGAGTATTGATGATAGGGTTGATAATTTTGCATTCTATAATTGTGATTAAATGCAGCTCTGGATTTCAAAAATTTTAATAATGCTTTTAGCACTGTTATTTACGTGGCTAAGTACTTTTGAAATTGTTTTCATCGATCAGGTTTCAGAACACACTGCAGGAATAATGAGGGACAAATTTGAAAAGTGCATTAAACATCAGTGACTGCTGTCATCACCTTATCAATGCTAAATAATAAAACTATTTCTAACCATATAATATGTAATAAAAGTCAAAGAAAATTACTTTAAAAGCTAAAATAATGAGTTTTAAAATGATAGCGTAGTGAAATGACAGTAATCAAGCAGTAGATAAACACAAATAAAAATAAAAGTAACAAGTAGCAGAGATGGTTGGCTTATTCAGCCAATTCAGTAAAAATATGTTCCTTATTAATGTTTTATAATATTTAAATCAATCCATTCCCATCTCTTTCATTAGTATAGAATTTAGAGGAGCAAAAAAATAGATTTTACATTTGTTTTTGCCAAGACTAAATTAAGTTTCATTTAAAACACTCTTTAACCTAATTACATTAATTAATAAATCAAGTTACTAAGGTTGGGTCTTATATTAAAGTTCTAAATTTATCTCAAAAATTTCTTCTCCATAAAAATATGATTTTTGAATAGTTTATTTTTTAAATTAGAAAACATATATGATTTACATTTAATAATCTATTTTGGGGCTTCCCTGGTGGCACAGTGGTTGAGAATCTGCCTGCCAATGCAGGGGACATGGGTTCGAGCCCTGGTCTGGGAAGATCCCACATGCCATGGAGCAACTAAGCCCGTGCGCCACAACTACTGAGCCTGCACTCTAGAGCCCGTGAGCCACAACTATTGAAGCCCGCATACCTAGAGCCCGCGCTCCACAAGAGAAGCCACTGTAATGAGAAGCCTGCACACTGCAACAAAGAGTAGCCCCTGCTTGCCACAACTTGAGAAAAGCCCACACACAGCAATGAAGACCCAACACAGCCAAAAATAAACAAATAAATAAATTTATATAAAAAAAAATAATTTCTTTTCTTTCTTTTCGTAATTGGGGTATAGTTGTCTTACAATGTTGTGTTAGTTTCTGCTGAATCAGCTATATGTATACATATGTCCCCTCTTTTTTAGATTTCCTTCCCATTTAGGTCACCACAGAGCACTGAGTAGAGTTCCCTGTGCTACACAGCAGGTTCTCATTAGTTAACTATTTTATACATAGTAGTGTGTATATGTCAATCCCAATCTCCCAATTGATCCCACCCCCCCTTCCCCCCTTGGTGTTTATATGTTTGTTCATTATGTGTCTCTATTTCTGCTTTGCAAATAGGTTCATCTGTACCATTTTTCTAGATTCCACATATATATGTTAATATATGATATTTGTTTTTCTCTTTCTGACTTACTTCACTCTGTATGACAGTCTCTAGGTCCATCCATGTCTCTACAAATTTATGTTCTCTTTATGACTATGGTTTTGATGCTCATTGTCATTATCTGAATAACTGGAGTCTGATTAACAAGGTCAGTAGAGAACAAACAGTGATCGTGCTGGTTAATTTTATGTGTCAATTTGGCTAGGCTATGATACCCAGGTATTTGATCAAATCTTATTCTAGATGTTTCTATGAAAGTAATTCTTAGATGACATTAACATTTAAATCACTAGACTGAGTAAAGCAGATTGCCCTCCATAATATGGGTGGGCCTCATCCAATCAGTTGAAGGCCTTAATTTAAAAAAAGTTGACCTCCCTGGATAAAGAGGGAATTCTGCCAGAGGACCACCTTTGGACTCAAACTGCAGCTCTTACCTCGGTACTAGTGTACTGGCCAATCCTGCAGATTTTAGACTTGGCAAGCTTCCATATCATGTGAGCCAATTCTGTAAAACGGATCTCTTTTTCAATAAATATATGAAGTGAAAGTGGCTTTGGAACTGGGTTACAGAGCCTAGACGTTTTCAGATGCATGTTAGAAAAAACCCTAGATTTCCTTAAAGAGACTCTAGGTAGAAATATGGATGCTCAAGGTGGATCTGGTGAGGCTTCAGATGGAAAGAGGAACATATTTTTGGACATTGGGGGAAATGTAATTCTTATTATGAAACAGCAAAGAATTTGTGTTCTGGTGTTTTGTGGATGGTAGAACTTGTAAGTGATTATATTTAGCTGAGAAAATTTCTGTTCTGAATGCACTACCTAGTTTTTTTTTTCTTTTCCCTTTTGCTTATAATAAAAAATAAGAGAAGAAAAAATAAGAAGGAACTGTCAAGCACAAATTGTTAATCAGAACTTGAAGATTTGGAACATTCTTGGCCAATCTATATTGCAAAAAACAGAAAGTGTGTTCTGCAGAGAATATCAAGGGTGTGGCTAGACAAACATTTGTTATAAAGAGATTATGGGTGTAAGCCATGGAGCCAGTCAATTATCTCAGGAGAACTGCTACCAGCTCTGACTAAAGGGGATGGAGGACAAAATGAAGTAGGGCTTTTGGATCTCTGAGATTCTAATGGATAAGCTAATAGAGCTGTTTATAAACATGTCATCCTTCAAGAAAAGGGAACAATGACTCCACAGGCAGAGATCCCACTGCCATCGTGGGCCTGGAGGGATCAGATCTAGGGGACAAGGCTATCTCCTGCTTGGTTCCATAGGGCAGAGCTTCCGCTCAGGGTGTTAGGGGCAGGGCAACTGCCTAGGGTTTCTGTGGTGAAGCCACAGTCCAGGGACAAGGAAATAGGACTACCACCCCTGTTGGTGCAGAAGGCAATGCTGCCACCCTGGTGGGCCTGGAGGACAGAGCACTCAACCAAAGAGGATTATTCCCAAGCCTTAAAATCTAATGGAATTTGCCTTGTTAGGATTCTGACTTGCTTAGGACTTGTGACCCTTTCTTCTTTCTGATTTCTACCTTTTTGGAATGGGAATGTATATCTCATGTCTGTTTACCATTTTGTTTTTCAATTCTATGCTATTTTGATTTCACAGATTCAGAGGTGGAGAGGAATTTTGTCCCAGGATGAATCATACCTCAGCTAAACCTGATTTAGATGACAGATGAGATTTTGAACTGAGTTGATGCTGGAATGGGTTAAGACTTTGGGGGCTTTTGATATGCGGTGAATGTATGCAGTAATGCATACAAGAAGGTCATGAATTTTGTGGGACCAAACAGTGGAATGTATTGGACTGAACTGTGTCTCCCTGACCCCGAAATTCATGTTTTGAAATGCTAATCCTTAGTACCTTAGAATACTTGGAGATAGGACCTTTAAAGATATAGTTAAGGTACAACAAGTTCACTTGGGTGCATCCTAATCCAATACAACTCATGCCTTTATGCCAATGTGGACACAGAGAGGAAAGACCATGTGAGGCCATAGCAAGTAGAACGGCCATCTGCCAGCAAACAGAGAGGCCTCAGAAGAAGTCAAACCTACTGACATCTTGATCTTGCACTTCCAGGCTCCAGACTGTAAGAGAATAAAATTCTGTTGTTTACGTCACCTAGTCCATGGTGTTTTCTTATGGCGGCACTAGAAAATTAATATAGTGACTAAATTTAAACTGCTTAAGTAGTGGAAAGTGGCAGAAAGTCAAAAAGCATGTAAAAATTATTCACGTGTTTTGTTTGCCCTATTCAAGGTAGAGGTTTCTCAGCAAATTAATAAATTAACAACTATTTTCTTCTAAGTCTGAAACAAAATGCAAATTTGCTTTCCCCTATGTTCAACTGTATGTCATACCAACAAAAAGTTAAAATATGGATTGTAAATAATATGTAAATTAACTCAAAGTACAGAACAGTCAATTTATATGTACTTATAGAATAAAGATATTATTGTAAATTTGCCTATGTGAAAAATATATCTTATCTTCATTTACTTGTATACTGCATACTTGAAATGATTATTTGGTAAAACATTTCTTCATGTTTACATTTATATTTACCTATGTTGTGGAGAAGGAAAACTTTCCTCTACCATTCTAGGTTCTTCTGGCTGGTCTAAAAATTAAATTGACATGAAATAGATTACCAGGGGAAAAACAAATTTAATTCCATACATACAGGAACCCCACATACATGAAAGGGTCAGAAACAGAAAGGTAAAATGAAGAATATATATGCCATCCTTTGCTAAGGAATGGGATAGGGGCCTGGAGCTTCCAAGGACAGGAGGGTCATTCACAGAGGTATAAGAAAAAGAGTAGATGTTTGGTAATTAGATGTTTGCCCTGCCATATAGATGGGGCCACTTAGATAAAATTTATCTCCAGTAATAACTCTTTTCTTGAGAGAAATCCCCAATTTAAATCTTCTACGTAGTTAAGGGAAGGGAGGTAGTTTCTCTTGAACGTACAGGGTCTTCCTTGTCTTTAGCTCAAAATAATCTTCATGCAAAAGTGACACATTTTGGGGAGGCTAGTTCTGAAACCCTACGCCTAATTAAGAGACAAAATAAATACAGGATTTTAAAAGCTAATTATAATAGTTAAAATAGCTGTGTATTTTTAATTAACATATTTCATAGCCAAGATAAATTGCTTAAATTTTATTTAAAGGTTAAAAATAATGGAAGTTATTAGCTTTGCTTTTGAGAATTTTTATTTACAATGACTTCAGATGCAGATGGGCTTAACTTAAAGTTTCAGGGCTGTCATATATGAGCAAAATGCTCTTAATCTTTATGCCAGTAAACTGGAATTTAAGGATGAAACATCCTATATTATTGTGAGGATGAATATATACATGGAGAGAGATGGTTCGTTATATATTATAGTAACTGATATGTGATTTATGTAATTGTCAAAGCATGATTTCCAAAGCTCTACATACATAGCCAATATCACCTTTATCTTAACTAGTAGTAAATCACTTAATTTTTTTTCTTTTTTACTCATAATGCAAAACCCTTCAGTCTGGTCAATTTCTCATTATTATTTAGTTGGTCCCTTATTACTCCCTAGTCAAATAGTATCCCCACACGCAACAAAGTGCAAAAATTTTGTTTCTTTACGCTTCTCCTCTAATTGGTGCGTGATAAGCCCTTCTCATTAACTTTCAAAGGGTAACAGAATATGCCACCACAAAATGTGCCTTTTGGCATAAAAATTATTTTGAGAAACTGCAGATATAGATCCCTAAAAACAGAATAGAAGTTACTCTTATGTAAGGAAAATTTACATTAGAAATTAATCTGTACCAGGAAGAGAGCTAGTACCAGAGATCACTTTTTCACCAAAGAGACTTATGGGTAGGGCAGGGCAACCTTTGTTTACTAAACATTTCCTTTTCTCACTTTCCTGTAAGTTGCTTTCCCCTATTTTTAAGGCCCAGACCCCTATTTCTTTCCTAAGTCTCAACTGTCTGGCTGCCTTTTGAGTTTCTTATCTTTGTGGGGCTCCTGTACATACAAATGTATGTACATAATTAAAATTTTCCTCCCATTAATCTGTCTTATATTACAAGGGGATCACAGCTAAGAACTTAGAAAGATAGAAGGAAAATTATTTTTTCTATACTACATTTAATTCATAACTCTTTCACAAATAAATTTCTACTTCCTCTGTGATAGACAGTGCTTTGAAATTCTGTGGAAAATGTGCCGTTAATATATAATGCATAATACATTTTTGTATTTGTATTGTACATTTTTATCTCTTTCTCTCTTCCTTCTTATATCAGGTTTATAAATCCGTAAGGGACAGAAAGCCTACCTTTATCTCTGTAGACCTAGTGTCAAACCGTCTATTGGAATTCATCTTTTAAGACCTTTCATTTTACAATACATTACTAACTCCTCAGCATTCAATAAAGTCATAGCAAATTCTTTATCTTTCAAAGGCTCATAAACTTGCCCTGTAAACAATTTACATTCACATAAGCTTTCCTAAAGTTCTATCCTACAAACAAAAACATAAGGAGATCATGGAGCCCTTCTTAGATGAGGAATAATTTGATCTAAGGCTTGAAGGATGAATAGTTGAAGAAGAAAAGTGATTCTAGCCAAAGAGAAATCCAGGTAGGGGTGAAAATGGTTATTGCCATGTTCATACAACTTGACATACTTTAGCATGAATGGAACAGAGTGGGCAAGGGTTTCGTGGGGGTGAGTATGTCAAGCGATGAAAAAAAATGATAAACAAGGGTGATATTAACAGTCTTTCATACTTTGCTAATATGGGTTTTTTTTAAGATTTTTTTTTTTTGATGTGGACCATTTTTAAAGTCTTCATCGAATTTGTTACAATATTGCTTCTGCTTTATGTTTTGGTTTTTGGGCCCAGAGGCATGTGGGATCTTAGCTCCCTGACCAGGGAATGAACCTGCACCCCCTGCATTGGAAGGCAAAGTCTCAACCAATGGACTGCCAGGGAAGTCCCAACACTTTGGTAATATGTTTGAACTTTATGCCTAGGATAATGAAAAAATACAGAAATATTTTAAGGAAAAGAATTGCTATCATCCAATTTGCATAATGTCATGATTTCAGTAACCTCTCGACACATAAAGAAGATGAAAAATGAATTAATTAACTTTCTGGTTGACTTTGAAATAGTTTTCTCTTTTAAAATGCTCACCTATTTTCAGAAAAAGAAAATTTTAAGGAAAGATCTTGAATACTTTCTTTCGGACGTACACAGACATATTAGCCAAAGAGATTTGGTGAAGATAATTTGATATTAACATGAATAGCTTGCTTTATTCTCATCCTTGAAAGATTGTATGATAACAATGCTTCTCATTCATTGAAACATGTTTCCCTTAGTGGGTATTTTGTGTAACAAGTCCTAATTGGAATATTAGAAAAGTTATAATGTTTTTCATATAGAGTAAACATTTATAAGTAAAAATATATTTGTAGGCCTAAGATATTTATGTATATATTTAGTTATGTATGTATATATTTATTTATTTACTTATTATTAAGATTTCTATGTCAAGTTCCTAGCAGAGGCTCCAAGAGGAAGCCCAAAACTTATTGTGAAGTATGTCTAATACCTGAGAGTATCAATAATAAAAATTTCTCTTCAAAGCAATTTTACTAAGCAGATTTTATTGCTGTTGAAATACTTTCTAGGCCCTAGATGGAGCTGATCTTAACCACTGTGCCACATCAGCAAACTGAAAGTGACATAAGTTTCATGCCCCTGCAAATGCTTTGCTTGACCAGAAACAGTACATCCAGTCAGGCAATCCCCCAACACCATGTCAACTCTGGGTCTTCTCTCTCCAAAGAAGGTTAACTATGTGGCCCCAGCCAACCAGATATCAGCTATTTGCCTCTTCCTTGTTTTTGACTCTTTATACTGTAAAAGCTTCCTGCCTTCTACCCTATTGTTGCAGTTCTCCAAAAGGATACTGTCTACTTCATGAAGTGTTGGATAAAGTTTTTTGAATCACCTAAATTGTCTTCTTTAATCTTTTTACAATTTGTTACATGCTGCTTGTCATATGTGTTGAGTTTCCTTCATTTAACCAATGATTTTGAGCACCTTCCATTTCCAGGGTACTGTTCTGGGCTTAAAAGCAGTGAATAAGCAAATAAGAGGTCCTAGTTCTCACAGAGCTTGCACACAGTCTTGAAGATGTATAATACACAAATACACACATTAACAAAATATTTCAGATGGCTGTATGTGGATAGAATATAATAAAGTGATATGATACAATGTTCAGCGGTAAAGGTTAGGCAACCTTCTGAGAAAGAGCCAGACTTGTGAATTAGAAGTCAAGGATTCCAGGCAGAGAGAAGAGCAATGCAAAGGCCTGAAGCAAAATGATCTTGACATGCTCAAGGAAGAGTCAGAAAGCAATGATGCCTTCCGTATTTAAATCAAGTGCCACTCAAGTATAATTGTAGACTTTATGGTTTCTTTACTAAAGAGGCTTACAATAACAATGGGACATGATGTTGGCTATTAGAGTGTAATCACATGCATCTGCCTTTGACAGACTTAGGATGTACTTGTCGGAGTTTGAGAAGACTGGTTTTCTGCACAGCCTCTTGAATCAAAGAGGTTGCAACTGAAATGAAGAGTCAGCACAAGACCAAATTTGACCTTCTCAAGGCAGGATTCTTGCTAGGACTACATCCAAGAAATTATAAATATACTTCACCAAGTAAATATATATATATATATATATATATATATATATATATATATATATATACATTTTTTTTCTGTTACATTTACTCATTTGTCCTTGTTTGCCCTCTATATCTACATGAACACTCTTTTATATGAGTGGAATTTCTAATCTGTATTTTCTTATATTTTAAAATTATCCAATGAGAAATAGGTAATAATTCTATAACTTTCATGATTTGGCAGTTTATGGATATATCAAAATTCTTGTTGAAATCTTTTAGACATACTCTAGTGTGTCACTGTACTTCCTAAAATTGTTACATTGGGAACTAAAGAGAATACCTGTGTAGTCTGAACTAAACAGAGGACCAAGAGACTAACTTCTGTGTTCTTGAAATTATAATTCAACCTATATAGCCTAAAACGTCACTAGGTTTTATTTTTTAGCTGAACCACCTAAGTTCTTAGTAAGTTAAGATTGTATGATTTGGGGAAAATAAATCTCTCTCTCTCTCTTTCTCTGTCATATAACCATATCACTTAAAATCATAGAACAAATGATAAACTTACTGTAGCAAAAATATTCAGACATTTCCCTCATGTCGACTGAAAAAACTGCATAACATGAGAGCGATTAGTTAAGTTTTTTGGGGGACTAAATGAGACTATAGCCCAGGAAACAGCATATCAGGCAGCTCTGAGGAACAGCTCCAAAGAGTTGGGTGGGAGGGCAGTATACATATGATTTTGGTGAAGGAGGATACACACAATCCAGCACATGTTTTGGCAGAAGGTTGCTGCGAGTCACAAGGAAGAGATATCTCCATTAATGATTTTAGTGATTTTCTAGTTATGAGATGATATAAGACATTGGGTTCATAAACTTTTTTCCTGAAAATACTTATCTGATGGCCTGTTCTGCCAGTTTTTTCCCAGAGCATAGAGTGCCTCATTCCTGATCTCCACCCTAAACTCTTTTCAAGTGGTGCTGAAGGTTAGTGACTACAGTGGCTAGTGACTTCACTCTTGTGAAACCATCTGGTGAGCGACATTCTTTATTTGGCATTCATGACGTCTTCATGGCGTGACTTCTTAACCTCACTTTCCAAATATATTTTATGAACACCTAATATACAGTTTCTCACCTTCCTCAACTGACTAGAAACCTGGGATTTCTCATACCCGGCAAAGAACAGATCAGTCCATGGCACAAAAAGACTCTCAACAAAGTGGCCATCAGTAGGGGAAGCATTCAGTCCTTCTCCCCACAAGAAGCAGAAAACGGAAGCCCCTAGCAACTCCTAAGTGTAATTTATGTGATCAGAGGATATACTGAATATAATCCTTGAAATGGAGGTGCTAGATATGTTGGGTCTTGAAAAGTAGACAAAAAGAAAGATAGGTTTTCTCTGATAATCTTTCAGTTCAACAAGAGTGAGAACTCTGTTCACTGAAAATTAGTTTTAAAAAGTTTGTTTAATAAAGCATCCAGCTTATATTCTATTATGAGAAAATTATCAGTAGAAATTCTGAATTCAAATAACTTCTCTCATTTCATTAAAACCTATTCTGGGGCTTCCCTGGTGGCACAGTGGTTGGGAGTCCGCCTGCCGATGCAGGGGACACGGGTTCGTGCCCTGGTCCGGGGGGATCCCACATGCCGCAGAGCAGCTGGGCCCGTGAGCCATGGCCGCTGAGCCTGTGCATCCGGAGCCTGTGCTCCACAATGGGAGAGGCCACAACAGTGAGAGGTCCGCGTACCGTAAAAAAAAAAAAAAAAAAAAAAAAAAAAACTATTCTGTGTTTTGACAATAGAGTTTTTAATAGTACAAGGCCTGCATGATTATTAATTCAGTTTAATTTTGCTAAGCAGTTGACATTTCATAATCATACTTATAAATTATAGTAAATATGAAAACTCTTGACTTTCCACTTGTAGATTTTACTCTTGGTGATTCAACACTGGATGATTAACAAAAAACACTGTGGAGATAAATTTACAGTATAAATTGTTTTGCCACGTTTAGTATTCCACAGTTCTACCAATTCTGTAATATTAGGGGCAGTTTTGAGAAGTTTAACTACTATGCACTGCAAAGGCTTGCCAACCCAAACTCACATGCTAAGTAGGATGCCTTTTTCTAATTAATATGCTCAATGAAAATGCTGCTTTTTTCTCTTATTTCATACATTCAGAAGGTGTTACTTTTGCTAATTCATACAGAGAAATCCATATACTAAAATAATAATGTTTAACAAAATTTTTAAGGCATATATAGCATCTATCCTATTTGGTTAATCTGTGATATTCATGTATTGTCTTTCTCTTTCAGTGTTTTTTTTTTTTTTTGACTGTTGCATGGATGTTGACTGATCCTGACACGCATTAGTCAATATATCGTAATGGTGTTTTACGCACTGTGGAGGCTTGAGAAATAATAGTGACCAAAGAAGCAAGACATCACTGTGGGGAATATAATTCGTATTAATATATTTCAAGCCTGATTTGTCCAGAGTCATATCAATATGTCAAGAGTGTTAAACCAATTGCTTCTGGATCCTACAACATATATGGTTTCTAAGTTTAGATGAGGCATGGTAGCATAAAGTGATGAAATTTTATGCCCACATTCAATAAGGCTGTTAATGTATTAACAAGGTCTCATTACTACTAGATGCCTTGTAGAACCTCATTGAGCATTTATTTTTAAAAAATCATTTTATAAAACTGATAATAACCATAAGAAAATTTATGAGAAACTCCAGAAATTTTATTTTTAGGTAAAAATGCAGTATTGGTTACACAGCAAGCAAAGAAACTAGAAAACTAACGTATTTTAAGTTCTATTGTGTGTTTCTGATCCAGGTAGAAAAATTTATTCTCCTCATCCATATAAATATGCATTTTCTTAAGCTCTTTTTTTTAAAATAATTTTTTAAATTTTTGGCTGTGTTGGGTCATCTTCGTTGTTGTGTGCGGGCTTTCTCTAGTTGCGGCAAGTGGGAGTTACTCTTCGTTTCTGTTTGCGGGCTTCTCACTGTGGTGGCTTCTCTTGTTGCGGAGCACAGGTTCTAGGGGCGCAGGCTTCAGTAGTTGTGGTATGCGGGCTCAGTAGTTGTGGCTTGCGGGCTCTAGAGCGCAAGCTCAGTAGCTGTGGCACACAGCCTTAGTTGCTCCGCGGCATGTGGGATCTTCCTGGAACAGGGCTTGAACCCGTGTCCCCTGCATTGGCAGGTGGATTCTCAACCACTGGGCCACCAGGGAAGTCCTCTTAAGCTCTTTATTATCAACTCTTGGACAGCTATAAAGTCACAGAAAATACTACTTGATGGAACAAGTATTCTTTCAGGAGTAATTATACTTCGAGGTGATTCTTACTTTCTGTGGGAGGAGAGCAAGGTTTCCTTCCTATCACTTTCTAGATCCTTCTTTGATGAGAAAGAGCAGAGACCAAGATAAAGACAGCAACACAGCCAAGTTTCTAACTGATGATTTAATTAAATTGGTATATGACAAAGGTGTACTTGAGGCAATTGTTCTCTTTTCTTTGAGGTCTCATTCATTTAATCTATCTTTGGCTCTTTTCTCTTTCTAATGTTAAATTATAAAGGAAAGTTTGTGCTTGGAGCAGAAAAGAGTCCAAAGAAGTCATCCAGCCAGCTTTTCTTACAAAAAGATAGAACAGAGATGCTAAAGGAATCCTTGAGCCTCACCTATAGCCAAGCATATCTATTAGAACTAAGTACCCTAAGTAGAAGAGTTTGGGGCTAAAGGACTATTAAAACATAAAGAACTCTATGACACAATAAAATAATAAAGTTAAATTTTAAACTATGCAAGAGTTCTGAAGAGACATCCTACCTAACAGATAAACCATAGGCAAATAAGCATAGGAAAAGGTGCTCAGCTTCATTTGTGATTAGGAAATTGCCAATTAAAACAACGAGATACAACTACACACATATTAGAATGGCTAAAATTATTTTAAAGCAAAAACCAAAACACACAAATAGACCCTGAAAATATAATTACAGGAGACTGTGAAGCAACAGGAGCTCTCATTTATTGCTAGTGGGAATACAAAGAGTTCAAACACTTTGGAAGACAGTTTGGCAGTTTCTTACAAGAGCTAAACATAGTCTTATCGTATGATCTAACAATCACACTTCTAGGTATTTCCTCATGTGAATTTAAAACTTATGTCCACACAACAACCTGCACATGAATTTCTGTAGTAACTTACCACATTATATAGTCCCAAATTGGAAGGAACTAAAGGTATACCCCTACAATAGAAAATTATTTGGTGATAAAAAGAATAAGCTATCAACTAGTAAAAAGATATAAGTGAATCTTAAATTCATATCACTATGTGTAAGAAGCTAGTCTGAAGTGGATACACGTTATTATTCCAACCAATTGATGTTCTAGAAAAGGCAAAGCTATAACAATGGTAAAAATCAGTAGATGTCATTGATTTGTGGGACGGGGAGGAAGGTTGAATAGCTGAAACACAGGTTTTTTTTTTAGGGCAGTGAAAGTACTTGGCAAGTTACTATAATGGTGGATACATGATACTATGATTTGTCAAAATCCAAAGAATTTTAAAACACATAGAATTAAATTGAATGCCTGAACAGTTTTAAAGATTCATTTAGGAAAGGGGGATGCTGGGATGAAATGCAGAGTGTAACAGACTTATCTCTGTGTATGAGAAATATATGAAAGAACCTCACTGAAGAAGGTACAGTAAATGGAGACCCGAGTAACCAGAAATGAGGGGATTCATCTGGCAATAAGACTAAGAGGAGATTACCAGCTGTCTAACATTTTCACAAACTTTCAACTATCCACTAATATTCAACCTCTGCTTGCACCTCACTTGTTGCCTTAAATTTCTGATAATTGCCAATGCCCTGAACCATGAATTGACTTATTTTATGTTGGCCAAAGTCTCAGCAGGCATTTTACTGTCAGTAAGTTTGGTTTGTAAGTCAACTTTTGCTTGTCCCCAAAGTATCTATCAGCCACAATTTTTTGACCTATCCATTAGTTGTCATCTTGTTTCTTGTCCTTGTGACTTTATGCATTTTTTTCCATTTCATTCCTTTATTCTCATTTTGAACAGCTTGGACATGAACAGAGAAAAAATGTTTCTAATCGTTCAAGTGACCAGGAAATTTAGTTTGATTTTTGGCCTAATTGGAATATAATTTTCTATACATGGTAAAGTAGATATTCAATATTTATCCTTTTTTTCCTAAATATTTAGGTGCTCTATCATTATCACCTTTTGAATAATTGTAAGATGCTATATTGGGATTCCTAAATCACACATACCTTCAACCACATTCACTGAATTGTCAATGACAATGGCATGGCTTGTTGTTTACCGATTTTTGCATTCTATAAATATTTCTTTGGTTAGAGTCACTATGTTGTGTGAGAGACTGAAATCATTCAATAACTAGTAAAGAGTCATGTTTTATACATCATTTTGTCTACTGTGATGTAAACCTTAAATGTTTGGTATTTCTGAATATCTGAATTACTTTATTTACAAGTAGTAATTTATTAATATCACTAATCAATAGATTATTATACAGATAAATTTTTGAAGAATATCTTTTTCCACAAAGTCCTTTATTCACAGTATTCTTGACTTGGACAAATTATATAAAATCTTTCTTTTGTAGTTACTAAAAATTGGGCAGTTTATATTGTCCTTTTTGTGTGTGTGTGTGTGTGTGTTTTTTTTTTTTTTTGCGGTACGCAGGCCTCTCACTGCTGTGGCCTCTCCCGTTGCGGAGCACAGGCTCCGGAAGCGCAGGCTCAGCGGCCATGGCTCACGGGCCTAGCTGCTTCGCGGCATGTGGGATCTTCCCGGACCGGGGCACGAACCCGTGTCCCCTGCATCGCCAGGCGGACTCTCAACCACTGCACCACCAGGGAAGCCCTATATTGTCCTTTTGGCAAGTTTTTTTTGTGAAAGATTTTAAATTTACTTTATAACAAAACATAGAATGGGATATCTTCTTAAATAATTATTTCATTTGGCTTGGGTCTTAGATTTTATTTTTAAGGACAAAATGTGTTTTGGGTTGCTCACTTTCCACAACCATTTCTTTGTTTCTTCATGCTCTAAAACTATTATTATGTCTAAGTTAAAGTTGCTTTATCATGTATGTTATTACATATTACTTTATTTTTTATCTTCACAAAAGTCTGACATACAATTTAAAAATTTCATTTTATATCATCCTCAGAAATGTGAGGAATTCCAATATATTCTATCTTCATTAAACACACATGTCCTACATGTAGTCAGATAACTAATACCTGATGAGATTTTGGTAATTTGCTATAATAGTCTATACCATATACTAAGTATCCTTACATACAAGTGTTTTTCTAACTATGAAATAAAATCCAAGGCAGAGATGCTAAATCAGATGTTTTAATAGTCATTGCCAGATGGCTTTCCAAAAAGCTTGTTACTATTCTTATTTCCAGTAGGAGTCTATGAGAATACATTTCCCTCTTCATCTCCATATTCATTAACATTAGAAACTGCCAGAAAAATGGATGAGTAGATGATAATAGATAGATAAGTGATAGGTAGATAGACAGATGATAAATATAGTAGATAGATAAATAGATAGATGATAGATATTTAAAATAATTTTGCCAATCTAATGGGGTAGATTGATATCTTATTTTACTATAAACTGTTGCCTTGACTACTAATGAGAACAACTTTTCACATATATTGACAACTTCTTTTTGCAAGTTATTCATTTTTCTATTAGAGCTTTTTCCTTAATGACTATTATAAACTTTTTATAAGTTATAGAGAATATGTTATAGATACTTTAGTTAACACATGCACAAGAGTATTTCTCAAGCTTCTGTTTATAGTCTCACTTTCCAATCCATTTTAAGTCTTTATATATAAATAACCATAATAATACATGCAGTTCTATATACTTTGATGTTTTCTTCTGAAGGGGTGTTTGTTATAGCTATTTTTAGCCTGTTTTATGTTATCAATTATAAAATTCATAATACCAGAAATTGTCTATTTATTGAAAACTGAGGATAGATTAATTTTCAATACTATGAGGAGCTTTTAAGCAATCATGTAGGATCTATTCTTTTTTTAAAAGATATAATTTTGATCTTATTTTATTTTACTGATTATTTTCTCACTCTGTTCTGTATTTTTGGTCTTATATCAATTAACATTACTCCATTTGACTCTCCTTAGACAGAACACTTTCTTTAGGGATGTATGTGACTCAGCTATTCTTCATAATTATCAAGCAGCCCCACTAACTGGATCAAGCACAGTGGAAAATTATTAAACTTTTTCTTTTTTTTTAAAGCCCTCTTTTTCACACTGAAAATATAATAAGTTAAAATGTGTGTGACTTTGGGGCTTCCCTGGTGGCGCAGTGGTTGAGAGTCCGCCTGCTGATGCAGGGGACATGGGTTCGTGTCCTGGTCTGGGAGGATCCCACATGCCGCGGAGGGGCTGGGCCTGTGAGCCATGATCGCTGGGCCTGCGCGTCCGGAGCCTGTGCTCTGCAACGGGAGAGGCCACAAGAGTGAGAGGCCCGCGTACCGCAAAAAAATAAAAAATGTGTGTGATTTTGAAACAGAGTATCTACCCATTGAGTGGTTCCTCTTAGTTATAAAAGTCATTCCTTCCTAAGTCACATAATAAACTCAAAATGAGTGAGGAAAATGGTAACATAAGGAGAAAAAGATATTCAAAGTAGATATAACAGTGCTGTAAGCCAAGGAAAGAATAAAAATATGTGCACTGATACTGCAAAAGTATTAAGTAGGCATGTTTTAAAGAAAAGGATTATTGAGGTATGATAAATCTATATAAAAAACTAACAAAATAAGCCATCCATGAAAAGCCTTGTTTTTTGAGATAAAAATTATTCATAATTTTAAAAATTGAATATTATCTTAAATAAGGCATTTTAATAAAGGAATTCATCTAATTTTGTTTCAGTGGTGTTTCAGACTATCTATGGCTGTGTGCTGATGATGCTAGTTTCAGATAAATTTTCTGGTCAGACATTTAGCAAGGAACAGGCTCTTCCCTGTCTTATTTAGTAAGTTAGCTAACTTGGGTGAAGATGGAAGAATCAAAAACTTGGAACTCCTTTAGAAAATATGCATGTATGTATGTATGTATGTATATTAGATTTCCTGCTGGAGAGTCAGTCTACAGGTTGTCCATTACAATGATGGAAAAATAGGATATTTACAAAGCTAGGGTAGTGATTATTTCCATGGTCTCCAAGAGAAATATAAACCCATTTCCACACACTGCAAGCTATCTACCTCTCAGCCTTACCCAAAGGCATCAAACCTTGAACGGTCTCCAGAATGTCCTCATCTGTCGGCTACAGCTGTCAAACAAGAACACCAATATGCATCATACTGAAAGCATAATGCATTCGTAGATGTAAGTGACCAGGATACTGGAACAGAAAGAGTAATGAGGAAAAAAATTTATAGTCACCACTTTTACTTAGGGAACTGTAAATTTTGTATACTATGGGTGAAGATTTCATTCTCAATCTCCACTAAGGAAAAAAAAAGAAAAAAAGTAGAAGAATTAAATCCCACAAGGTGAAAATAGTTCATGTCAGCAATCCTTCCACTACATTCAGCATTAAGCATTAGTCAAGCTTTTATAAAGTATGGCTAGTGGCAGCGTATTTGTTCTTCCTATCTCAAATTCGTTCAACTTGAAAGCATTTCTCATGCAGGATGACAGGATGACAGGCTTCTTAGGTAAGGGGAAAGAAAAAAATCTAACAAATCTGTATTTTACTAAGACCTTTTGGCACCATCTCACATAGTATTCTCATCAACATGCTTGATAAATTGGAGAATGTGTGTGTGTGTGGGGGGTCACAGCCAAATAGTAGTAATCAATGACCCTGTCAAGCTCAAGCAGTATATTTAAAATGTATCAAAATAGTTGGACTGAGAGATGTTATTTATATATCTTACCAGAAGTTTCATGGACAAAAGAAATTAATATCAGCCAGTTCATTAAATTAGCAGATAAAGTCAAGACAAGTGAAATTGCTATTACTTAAGAAACCAACAACATATTTTTAATGATTATGATGAATTAGATAAATTCCATTATAATTTCATGGAAATATGTCTTACTACTTAGTAAATAGTACAATCAAATGATTGAACCCATAATGACAGAAATTATTTGGTTTAGTTACTTCAAACAAATAGAAAACAACTGGTAATTTATACATGCCCTTACTTTCTTCTCCAGCATACAATCGGCCTATCTAAAATAGAATTTGGCTAGCCATCACTGAAGTTATTCAACTTACTTCTCTACAAAATAGCAATGAGGCAATTGTGAGGCTTGACAATGTCAAAATCTCTGATGAATTTTTATATCCTATGTTTTCTATATTTTGGTATGGAGAAATAATTAGTAGCTTACTTTTAATTGGATAACAGAAAAAGAATAAATTTGTTTTATATAAATAACGGCTAGAAGAATATTGTTTCTCTTTTGCTGACTCCTGATGTAGAGAAAGAGTATTTGTACAATTAGAAATTCCTTTTTGTCATGGGCAGCTTCTAAAACAATCCCCAGTGATTTCTATCTACCGGTACTCACAACTTTATGTAATCCTGTCCCCTTGAGTATAGACTGGATTTAGTGACTTGCTTCTAATGAACATGATGTAATGTATGAAGTAATGGATGTTACTACCAAGATTAGGTTACATCAGGCCACAGTTTTGTCTTAATTGTGCCCACTCTCTCGGTGTCTCTTGGATTACTCACCCTGAAGGATACCAGCTCCTGTGCTGTAAAGTAGCACTGTGGAGAGGACCGCATGGTAAAGGACCAAGGCCTGCCAAAGACTGTGAGTGAGCTTGGATGTCTATCCTCTCGAATCTAACCTTCAGATAAACCTGCAGCTGCAGCTGACAGCTTGACTTCTGCTACTTGGTAGTGCTTGAGTCAGTGATACCCAACCAAGTCACTTCTGTATCCCTGACCCACAGAAATTGTGAGATAATAAATATTTATTTTAAAAGTCTCTGTGCATCAACAGATAACAAATACAAGTTTTATTACCATGAAACAGGTTGCTGCCTAAAATATGGGAGTGACTTTGGCAACACAGCAGTGAGTGAGGGCTGGAAAAACTTTAAGAGGGAAAACAGTAGTTAAAGCCTATATTCTCTTGTGCAGATTTGTCAGTGGAATGTGGACTTTAGGGTGATGCCGTTGAGAGCCTACATAAGAGTGAGGAAAATCTTATTGTAAATGGAATTATGAGAAATGTTTATTATGTAGTGGTATAGTTTAGCAATGCTACTATCTGCATTATACACACACATGTAAACACATAAATTTATGTGTATACATGTACATTTATATACATGTGTATCTATGTATACATATGTAAATTCACACACATAGGTTATATAAATATAAATGCACAAGTACAGATAAATACAAATATACATGTATATTATTAGTGTCTAATATACTTGATATCAGAGAATGATGAAAATAATTTGAATTTCTCACCTTCTTTTCCTTGCTTCAATTTTGCTTATTCTTTTATCTCTGAAACTACTTTTCATAAGGTAACCAATGCTCTCCATGCTGTTAAATTCAAGTGACATATTTAATTCTTACCTTTTGACATTTATAGCAAAACTTGTATTTGGTGACTGCTCCAACGTTCCTTAAAACACTCTCTGTTCTCAGCTGCTAGGCCATCAAAATATAATCTATTTTTTTATTAACTGGATACTTTTCTCTTTACAAATGGATTCCTAAATATTCAAAAGTCTTTCCTCCTCGTCTCTCTCTAAACTTTAATTAGGCAATATCTTCTATTCTCATGGCATTAAATACCTTCTACATGTTGATGATTTTCTAATTTATTTCCAACTCACAATTCCACTCTGACATTTGTACTCAGTCATCCAACGGCAAGATAAATATCCATATCTCAAACTTAAAATGTCCAAATCTGAACTACTGACTTTTTCCCATGACAAGTCAGTGTAGATTAGGTTATGCTATTACAGGGGAAAACATCATAAAATCTCAGTAGCTTAAAATGACAAAACTTTGATTTCTTTCTCATGCTACTTGTGCTTTGAGGGTCAGTAGATAGTACTGTAAATCATAGTCACTTCAGAACCTAGGTTCACAGAGTAGCCACAATCTTAAGCTTGCCTAATAGCTATTCCAGTGATAAGAGAGAGCTCCAAAGTGTTTCTAGTCAGCAGTTAAATACCTGTTCTGAAAGTAACACCCCTGCTGGCTTCAAGCAACCACAAGAGAATTAGAAAAATACAATTTTATCTTCTTTGTGGAAGTGAAAGACCCAAAAATATTTGGTAAAAGAACTAATTATATCCTGCATTCCCAAAGTTAATTCTCCAGACTTACCATCTTAACAAATACTACCAATTTAGTCCACCATTTGAGCAGAAGGATTCTTATGAAAGCCACAATGCTGAAACCCAGGTTGCAATATATGCCTTGGTGAGAAGCTGAAGAAGAAAATCAGAGAACTTTCCCTTCTACTACTCCTCTTTAATGATACTAACAAGCCTTGAGTGAAAACAGCAGGGACTACAGTAGGGAGTGCTCAAGAGACTGATTCTCATTGGGAAGGAGCACAAAGGGAAGACACAGAGCCAAGTCAGAGGTAAAAGGTTTCACTATAGGAATTTAATTTCTCTGGTATCCATTTCAACAATAAACCTCACTTCTGGTAACCATAACAACAATAAAATTTAAACACATCCAACCTCCTGAATAGATTAGCAAAAATCTCAACAATAAAAGCCAGGAAGGCAAAAACTCATGTTTTTCTCTTTGCATTGAATATATTGACCTCTTATCTCCTGTCTTATAAAACATTCCCAGCTTTCAAAAAAATCATAAAGTAAAATATGAGGCTCATTATGAAGCAAAGCGAAAAATGGAGCCTGAAGGTAGAACATAATAATCAGCACCATAATACAAAATTACTCATATTAGAATTATCAAAAAAGGAAGTTAAAATAAAAATGAATAATATATTAAAGGCTCTAATGGAAAAATAATATGACATATAAGATCAGATGAATATCAGTAGATAACTGAAACTTTAAGAAGGAATCTCAGATACAAATCAAAACCAAACTAACATAAATGAAAAATGTGTTTTATGAGCCCGTTAGCAGACTTGACATAGCTGAGGAAAAATCAGTGAACTTGATGACACATCAAAAGAAGTTATCCAATCTAAAGCATGAAGAGAAAAAAGTGAAAAAGAGCCAAAAACATAAAAACAGAGCAACACATTCAAATAATGTAGGGAAATATCAAACATTGTAGCATATGTAGTTACACATATTCAAGAAAGGCAAGATACAGAGAAGTGTGCAGAAGACATATATGAGTTGATAACTTCCAGTATTCATGGTAGAGAAAAAGCCACAAATCTAAGAAAGCCAGAAAACACAAAGTAGGATAAAGTCCAACACACACACACACACACACACACACACACACACAGGCATATACTATCTAAACTGTTGAAATCACAGGTGAAGAGAAAATCTTGAAGACAACAACAGGAAAAAAAAACACCTTACCTATGGAAAAACAAAGATTAGAATTAAGTCAACTCCTCATCATAACTCACATAAGTCAGAACATAAGTGACATCTTTAAAGTACTAAAAGAAGAAATTATACTAACTTAGAATTCAATTTCCAGTGAAAAAAATCCTTCAAAGTAAAGGAAAAATGAAGACTTTCTCAGATGAACAAACATTTAGGGAATGAAATGCCAGAATACCTGCTCTGCAAATGTTGAAAAGTTCTTTAGGCAAAAGGAATACGTTAAGAGGTCAGAAGCTAGAATCTAAAAAGAGAAATAAACAGTATTAGAAGTGGAATAAGTGAAGGGTAGGTTTTTCTTAATTTTTTTGCTCTAAAAGTAAACTATATATTTAAAGCAACAATAGTAAACATGTATTCGGTGTTTATAGTTTATGAGAAAGCAAGAATGGATTAGAGATTAGAAGAGGAATAGAGAATGTACTATTATAAGGACCTTATATGTGAAGCAGGAAAACAACTTGAATTTATACTTGATTATTTTATACTCAGCATTGTAAAATATAGTTTTTTTAAAAAAAGCTTTAAAAGGTTGTTATGATAACTAAATAGAAAAAAACTGGAATTCTAAAAGTTTCACTTAGAAAGAGAAAAATTAGAACAAGAAGAAAAATTTAACAAAATACAAATGAGAGGAATGGAAAATAGCTATCAAGATGACAGATTATAATCTAACCATGCCTATAATCACTTTTAAAGTGAACAACCTAAAATACTACTTAAAAGACAACAATTGTTCCATTGGATAGAAATTCAGAACCTGTCTAAAAGAAACCTACTTAAATAGCAAGACCTAAGATGAGTTTACAGTAAAGATATGAAAAAAGATATACCATCCAAACTCTAAGCAAAAAAAAAGCTGGGCTGGCTATAATTAATATGAGACAAGATAGACTTCAGAATAAGGAAGATTATCAGGACTAAAGAGGAATATTACATTATGATAAAGTAGTCAGTCTCCAAGAAGACATAGTAATCCCAAAGGAATATGAATTTAGCAACAGAGCTTCAAAATGCATGAGGCAAAAACTGATACCTGAAAGGGAAAATAAATCCACAATTACACTTGGAAATTTTAGTACTCCCTCTCAATAATTTTTGGAAAATGTCAGAAGAAAATCACTGAGGCTGACAAGCACTATCAACCAACCTGACCTAATTGACATTTATGAAACACTCTACCTAATGAGAGCAGAAAACATTCCTCCCAAATGTACATAGAACATTCGCCAAGATAAACCACATTCTGGGCCAAAAACCCAACCTTAACATCTAAACAAATTTAAGAGACTACAAATCATACTAAGTATGTCTCAGACCATAATGGAATTATACTAGATATCAATTACTGTATGATATCTGGAAAATACCCAAATATTTAGAGGTTAAACAGTTCACTACTAAATAATTCATATGCCAAAGAGTAAGTTATAAGAATATTTGAAAAATATGTTGTACTGAAAGAAGATGAAAATAAAACATCAATATTTGAACAATGCTATTAAAGCATGACACATAGAGACATTTAGAGAATTAAACACATATGTTAAAAGAAAGATTTACAGTTAATAGCTTAAGCTTCACATTCTTCTAACTAGAATAATTAGAAAAAATAGATATAAAGCCAGAAGAATAAAACAAAGAATAACAAAGCAGAAACAAATTAAGTCGAAAATAGGAAAAAGTTTAAATATATATTTACATACACATATATTTATATGCCTATTCAGAACTCCATTTCCATGTATATAGATCTATATATATTTTTAATATATCTTTTCATATATATTTCATATTTCACATATATATAAATACAACTGATGAAAACAAAAATCAAAAGATGGTTCTTTGAAAACTTTACCACTATAAAGAATGATAGAATAAACATCATTACTGTTCTCACAAAATTAAAAGTATAATAAATAAGTATAACAAAGGTCTATGTGCATAATTTTGATAACTTAGAAGAAATTGATGAATTCCTTGAAGGACACAAACTAACGAAACTGACTCAAGGAGAAATAGATAACCTGAATAGCTCTATATTTATCAAATAAATTGAATTTAAATTTTTCCAATTAAAAAACTTCCAACATGCAAGACTAATTCAACATTCCAAAAATCAGTCAATACGATTCACCATTTTAACATATTAATAAGAAGAAAATATATGATTGTATTAATCTATGAGGAAAAAAAGACAAATATCAAATTTTATTCATTATAAAAACCTCAACAGGGCCTTCCCTGGTGGCACAGTAGTTAAGAATCCGCCTGCCAATGCAGGGGAAAAGGGTTCAAGCCCTGGTCCGGGAAGATCCCACATGCCCGCAGAGCAACTAAGCCCGTGCACCACAACTAATGAGCCTGCGCTCTAGAGCCCATGAGCCACAACTACTGAGCCCGCATGCCACAACTACTGAAGCCCATGTGCCTAGAGCCCATGCTGCACAAGAGAGGCCACCACAATGAGAAGTCCACGCACCACAACAAAGAGTAGCCCCCCTCACCAAAACTAGAGAAAGCCCGCGCGCAGCAACAAAGAACCAACACAGCCAAAAATAAATAAATAAAGTTTTAAAAAATACAGCAAACTAGGAATAAAAGAGAACTTCTTTAATTCTAATAAAATTTATTTATAGAAAATCTGCACCTAATACACTTTAATGGTAAGAGACTCACTCAGGAACAAGACCAGGAAGTCATCTCATATCATTTCTATTCAACATCACACTGGAAGTACCAGGCAATGTCATAGGCAAGAAAAATAAACAAAGACATGCATATACAGTGGAAGGGAAGAAATAAAACTGTCTTTATTTGAAGAAACATTGTCTATGGAGAAAATTCCAGACAATCTACAAAAAACAAAAAAAAAAAGAAAAAAAACCCTAGAGGTAATATGTGAGCTTACTATGTTACAGTGTACAAGGTCAATTTTTAAAAGTCGATTGCATTTCTATATAAAAATAATAAATAATTAGAATCTGAATATTAAACAGTAAATGTATAATCCCTCCCTGGAATATTTAAACTATTATATATAACTCTAATAAAATAGGTGCAGAATCTACATGTGGAAAACTACATAAAAGTTATAAAAGAAATAGGAGATAAAGTTAATGGGCACATAAATCATGTTCATCTATATTAGAAGACTAATATTACAAGCTGTCAGTTCATATAAATTTCATTCATAGATTTACCTGTCAAAATTCCCATAGTCTTTCTTTTAGTTATCTACTACCTGATTATAAAACTTATATGGAAAAAAAAAAAAGAATTTTAAAAAAATTTTGATAAACAAAGAACAAATAACAAAGTTAGAGGACTCAAGTTACCCAATTTAAAATGACCCAATTACCAAAGTGCTAAAGAAATCTAGGCAGTGTGGTATTTGTGAAAGTATAAGTACACAGAATAAAGTAAGAAAATAAAGAATCCAGATATAGACCCACACATATATAGACAAATGATATTTGATAAAGGTGCAAAGGCAATTCAATAGAGAAAGGATAGTCGCTTCAAAAAGTGGTGCTGGAAAAAATTGGACATTCAGATGTCTAAAAATAACTGAATCTCCAAGCATACCTGACATACTATAAAAAAATAAAATTGTATAAGACAACTTTATATAAAATTATATAAAAGATAAAATTTAAGGTAGGCCATAAACTGAAATTTAAGATGCAAAACTATAAAATTTCTAGAAGAAAGTGTAGGAAAAAATAATGTGAACTTTGGTTTGGCACTAGTTTTTTAGATATAAAACCAAAAGCATGAGTTGAGAAAGAAAAAATTATAAACTGAACTTTATCCAAATTAACAACTTTTGGAGACTTCCCTGGTGACGCAGTGGTTAAGAATCCGCCTGCCAATGCAGAGGACACAGGTTCGAGCCCTGGTCCGGGAAGATCCCACATGCTGCGGAGCAACTAAGCCTGCGAGCCACAACCACTGAAGTCCGCATGCCTAGAGCCGTTGCTCTGCAACAAGAGAAGGCACCGCAATAAGAAACCCGCTTACTGCAACGTGGAGTAGCCCCTGCTCACCACAACTAGAGAAAGCCCATGCGCAGCAATGCAGACCCAACTCAGCCAAAAATTAATTTTAAAAAATTAGCAACTTTTTGTCTTTGAAAGATACTGTTAAGAGAATGAAAAGACAAGACAAAACTGGGACAAAATATTTGCAAATTATATATCTGATAAAATAATTGTTTCCAAATATACAAATAACATTAAAACTCAACAATCATTTAACCCACAGTCCAATTAAGAAATAAGTAAAGTAACTGAACAGACACTCCAACAAAAAAAAGCATATGGATTGCAAATAAACACATGAAATAATCCTCAACATTACTCTTCATCATTGTAAAATCACATACGATACATTGTACATCTACTAGACGTTTAAAACTCAAAAACTGACAGTACCAAATACTGGTGAAGATGCAGAGTGATAGGGAATTTCACTCATTGCCATAGGAATTGCAAAATGATAAAGTCCCTTTGGTAAAAACTGTGGCAATTTCTCATCAAGTTAAATATGGACCGAGTTAAATATGGACCGAGTTAAATATGGACCGAGTTAAAACCTCTAACTTTTACAATGAAATGTATGGAAAAAATATTTCTAACATTGGACCCAGCAAACATTTCTTTTTTTTTTTTTTTCGGTACGTGGGCCTCTCACTGTTGTGGCCTCTCCCGTTGCGGAGTACAGGCTCCGGACGCGCAGGTTCAGCGGCCATGGCTCACGGGCCTAGCCACTCCGCGGCATGTGGGATCTTCCCAGACCGGGCACGAACCCGCGTCCCCTGCATCGGCAGGCGGACTCTCAACCACTGCGCCACCAGGGAAGCCCAAGCAAACATTTCTTAACTAGGACTCGAATGACCCACTATAGAAAAAATTGATAAAATTTACTTCAAGTAAATTAAAAATATTTGCTCTTTGAAATGCATTGTAAAGACATCTATGAAAGTTTAAGCTGCACACACAGAAAATATGTACAAACCGCATAACTGACAAATGACTTATACTTAAAGTTTCTTTTACAAATCATTAATAATATTAAAAACAGCAATATTAAAAAAAAATAGCACAGATCCTTCTTTTCTTATATACTGCCTTTGTTTTCCCCTATGTTCCAAGCCCAGCCCGTTGGAGGAAAAAGCCAAGTATGCTGGGAAACTTCAAATGTGGAGGAACTCATTCATGATTTCTATGATGTATTCATGAAATTACCAAGAAGTCTAACTGAAACATCAGAGGAAGGTGCCAGCAATGCATCTTCCAAGCAAAACACCAGTCAACACCTCTGGATGTCTTCCCCAATCCCATTCTCAATCTTTACTTGGAGCAGAGGAATGTGACTTGACTGACAAAATTGGTTGGATTGACTGCCTTGACTGACAAAATTGGTTGGATTGACTGCCCTCAAGCAATTCCTCCAAAAAGAAGGAACTAGACTCAATTATTTGAACAGAACTGTGAACCACAGGGCCTACCAGCCTGCTGGTATTGTCAGCTGAGAGCATTGTCAACCTTTGCCCCATGATTGATGTTGGTCAACTTGGGACCCCAAAAATTGCAAACATCTTCTTTCTAAGGATATCATGTACATGTTTAGGACAGTGTTTTCTTTTGTGAATCCACGATTTAGCTTACTTCTGTTCCAAAATTAAGATGACTTTCACTTAAGGAGTGATCATAAGAAAACTAAATGTGTTTAAAGAAAACCACTTCACCCTGGAAGACATTTAAATCAGCCTCAACTCACTGGCCAGAATAGTTACAGATGATGGAAGTACTCTATGCTAACTCCTTGTGGCCCAAGGTGAAGTCTGTGTAAACAGGAATAAACACTGTCATATCTGGAATGTTTCTCTGGACCAGGTGGAAAAGTTCCATACAGAAACTTAAGCAGAAACCACCTAGCTTTTTAAGGTAGGTCTTGATCATTTATGGGTTTTTTTTCTTTCCACTTGAAACCTAAGGGACATAGTTAAGGTCAAAACTGGATTCTTGTTGCTTTTAGACCTATTGATAGTAAACAATTAATTGGTGTATAACACAAATCAAAACTTTTATTTTTAAATATCAGGTTAATTGGAGTGGTTGATAAGTGGCATACACACACACATACATACAATCATATATATATATATATATATATATATATATATATATATATATGAAACAGAAGTCGAGATAGTGCAGACCCAACCATTAAGTAATATGTATTATGAGAGAGAATTGTCCTTGGGTCCCATCCATTTCAGCATACCTTCTAAGCAAAGGCATTGATGATGTTTTTGTTTCATAATATCTTTTCAAAGATGTTTATATAGCAAACAGCCTTGGACAATAGAGACATTATATTTCTCCAGGGAAGGGACTGTTGGCCAGCATAAGTTAATATCTCCATCTGTGGCAAAGGTTAGCAAAAGTTTGCAATTAAACCATTTAAAAGTCTGAGGTTTCCTAAGCTCAGAGCCCCTTTCCTGTAATGCAACACTTTGTGTGCAAGAGTCACCTAGCCCCCAATGTTTTTCCTTTTGAGAAACTGGGATCAGGGAAGCAGCACAAATAATGTTACTTGGGCTTTTGCTATTACTGTGAGTGATAAACAATTCTGTTTCTCTGAACAATGAGTTTCTACTGGTATCCATTAAACCTGTGGTCTTGCAATCAAGATAAAATCTGAGGCCCTTGATTGTTCCTGACATACAGGTGCATTCATTAGTCAAAATACATTTAATTACATGCAAATATTACAATAGAAACAAAAACTTGAGCTTGACAGAATTACATGCAGGATGAAGTATTAAGTGAAAATGTACTAATGTATGCAATTTACTTTTAAATGCATCAAAAAGTAATTTATATTGATGGAGAGATGGAGGGAAGGATGCATGGGTAAATAAATGCTAAAACAAGCATGGTATTATCATAATTGAAGAATCTAGGTAGTTATGAAATGGTGTACACTTTAAAATTCTTTCCATTTTGGTCTCTATTTGAAAATTTTCACAATAAAGTGAAAGAATTGAGGATTGTCTATTCTAATATGTTGCTAAAATTATGTAAAGCTTTAGGACAGCAATTTGACAATGTCTATCAGAGGTATTTAAAACTTGGATATCTTTTGGATAATTTATTCTAGATGTGGAATATTTACTATGGTAAATAATTTAAAATGTATTTGTATTAATATAAATCAGAATTTATTATAATTTTGGCTTTATTTCTTAATGGCTCATAGGAACATAGCAAGAATTCTGGTTAACACAGCTGTAATGCTTCCCCTGGGTGAGGGAACAGGGAATGGGAAGTACCTTTGAGTTTGATAAAAAACATAATAGCTGAGATGGCTCTATGACTAATCATGGTGGAACACAATGGAACTTATTTTCTGTGAGATTTAAATCTCATCTCAAATTTGATTTATCCTTAAGATTTCATTATTAAACTGATTTAATTAATAGTGAATCTGAGGGTAGAAATCCACTTTGATTGTTAATTTTATTCAATTTATGGTCAAATTATTTTAAGAAAATATTGCATGGCCTTTGGGTAGATAAGAGTGAAAAAGGAAATAAATGATTACATTAGTTTGGAGGAAAGACCATCTAGATATGACTACACGGTAATATTCCGGGTGAAATAGTCACAATAGTGCTTACTAAATATCTTGGTGTTTTCTTCATGGCTCTATTTAGATCATAAAAAGGAGTGAAAAATATTCTTAAACGTTCCTGATAAGAACCTGCAGGCTTCGTTTCTTGTAAGAAGAATTCTTTTTATTGCATCTGATTGGGAATTGTTTAAGTTATTTCTGAATGTCAAACTGCTTTTGGCATTTTAGTCCTACGAATACAATTTCATGTTCCTTCTTTCATTGTACTGGTGAGCTGGGTGATTTAACTTTCCTTCTCTTGCACCAGTGTCCAGCAGTGCCAGGTTGCCCCTCTTGCACTAAAAGAACCTTACTCTCCATCTAACATACTAATAGCCAAACCAGTTTAAGATGTATAGAGGCACTGAATAACAACAAACATACTTGCTTTTAAATTTATATCTCTCTGAGGCTATTTTTTCATTGCTAATAGGATAGATCTTCTTATCTCCAGAGTATGCATTCTATATGAAAGCAGTGCTTTCAAGGTGAATTGATTTCAGCCTGTGAAAACAAATACATTGCTCCAAGACATGCTTTATTAATGCTGCCTAGTATGCTGCCAGTCTTAAGAGCTTGGTTATAAATAAAATGACACGTGATGAGTGAAAACACTTCTACACCACTAAATTGGCCCAACCAGAATACACAACACATCCAAGAAATTTTAAGGACTAAAAACCTCTAGTTTTGTTTATAAATGGTTAAGGTTGAAATCAAATTGTATAAGCCTAATGATTTCTTTTCAAGCTAACTAGCAATACATATAACAAATAAAACCAACGTTATATTCACACTGTTGAATAGTCTCAAGAAAATTAGATGATAGATTGCTTTTCTTTTCTTTTTTAAAGGAGTTGATTTCTTTTTTTTAAATTTATTTTTATTTTTGGCTGCATTGGGTCTTCGTTGCAGTGTGCGTGGACTTCAGTAATTGTGGCACATGGGCTTAGTAGGTGTGGCTTGCGGGCTCTGGAGCGCAGGCTCAGCAGTTGTGGCACACGGACTTAGTTGCTCCGCAGCATGTGGGCTCTCCCCAGACCAGGGCTTGAACCCGTGTCCCCTGCATTGGCAGGTGGATTATTAACCACTGCGCCACCAGGGAAGCCCTAGATGATAGATTTCTAAACAATTAAAATCAGTAATGAAATAGCACCAACCCAATTATTTATCAGGTAGTATACACAAGTATATACATTAAAATTAATTTAAGGCAATGTTTTAATATTTGAAATTTTGTGTCATTTTGAGGAATGAGAACTGCATTTATCCATTCAGTTTTTATTAACAAAATATTTTAAGGATAGAATTTGGGAAAACAGGTACTTTGAATTAATTCTCATCAATTCTTAGCGGGAACATAAAACTGACATTTTAAAAAACGTTATCTACACAACTATTTCTCAAATTGGATTACTGAAATATCATACAATGCATATGATTCATTCCCATTTAGACATTCTTTCTTAAGGAGAAATATCAAATATTAGGAACAAAAAAAAGGGGCATTGTCTTGGTTAAAGTGATCTATAAAAGATATTACAAATAAACTTAAGCAAATAAATTTAGATAAGTGGGCATTTTCTTAGAAAAACATAACAATGTAAGTACAAAAATACAATATTTATACCCACGTGGAACTCTCCTGTATCCCTGGCCCTCTCATTTAATAAAGGCACATTTTGTTCCTCATGAAGCCTTCTGTCTATTTTGAAAAGTTTAGTCAATAACCAAAGCTTCTTCATCTTTTGATTTTTCTGGCACCAGTTCAATGCCAGTCCTCCCTCTTCCCCAAATCCAAAGGGCCTCTATCAACCAGAGTACTTATGCAACTCAATAGGTAAAAGGCTGCTGAACTATGTCACACATAAGAGATGAGTTAAAAGTAAACTTTAGTGTGGTAAATCAGTGAGTTTTCCCACAAATTCTCTATTTCATCCTAAATAATGCAGAATATGGTATCATTAGTGGGATGCTTTTATAAGAAATATTTAAAATATATTGCATTTGCCTAACAGATGATATGTGAGGAAAAAAATGAATACCTTTAGCTGGAAATTAAGTTTTTAATCGTACACACTGGCAAACTTTTGGTAAAACTATCATTTGTGATAATTTGGGAGGCAGACCACCACATACTGAGCAATTCTAGAAGAAAAGGTTATTAGTCGTTATTAGTTTATATTGGTGTGTTTAGCAAAGTTCTATAAAAATATGAAGTTAAAAAACTGACAGGTTTTCAAGAAAATATTAAAGAGTTTGGAAATCAAGAACTTGGACAATTGTAAAAGCTGATTGCTGTTAGAATCCAAACAGCAAGTATGCAGGATAATGCATATCCAATTCTTATCTTATTTTCTTATCAGTTCTCTTACATATTTCTTTTGCATCATCCAAAACTCCATACAGGAAAAACAAGTAACATTATTAAGGTGACTAAAATCTTCCGTTATGGTGGTAAAAGCTAGTGGATCTATGCTATGGTTTCATGTTCAATGAGAGAGGGTAAAATGGCAGTGAGCATCAAGAATGGGAATTTTCTTTATTTAACTTCTATAAAACAATTTCATACTCCTAGAACCATCAGAAAATAGTATGTAAAAAAATGTTGCATACAATAGTATGTAAAAAACGTTGCATACAATGTTCAAGTATTTACAACTTCAAGTAATGCATTTTATACTTATATGGAAACTACACAACAAAACTGAATTGTGGTTTTCATCTTTTTATTGATTTTGTTCTTTAAGCTAAATTTCTAGAAACTTTTTAGAAATATCATTACCAGATGTTTTAAAGCAACTTCTAATTATTTCTGATATTTGGCATATTCAATGCTAAAAAAAATCAAATCTTAATGGAAAAACAAAACTAGTTTTCTTTATAAATAACATAAAATAACTTTATGAATTCTGAGTGGTCTTGCATAAAACAAATGCACTACGTAGGGATTTAACTGACTTTTAAATTAACACATTTAAACCAAGTCTTTAACATGAAATAACATTACATGGATGTCTATTGCTACTCTTATTATGAAAAGATGCAAAACACTGCTTATACTGCACAGTTGTTTCAGCAGAACAAAGAGTAGTTAAGCAGCAATTGTTTTTAAGTAGTATACTGAAACTGGGTGAAGAAAACAATAGCTTTCTACATTTTTATTGTTATTTTGTACATAATTATGCTTATTGCTGATTTGGTTTTCAGTTTTATTGTTCATTATATTTTAATGAATTTAATGAATTTGACCTTTTAACATAGAGAGTGTCATAAACTTGGTAGTTTATTATCAACTTAATATTGACAATAAAATGAATTGATAATCACTAAAATTGTTTACTTTAGGAAAATATTTTATTTTCATTTGTCATACTGTATATTTATATATTTTGAAATATGATTTAAAATAGATATATTACACAAATGGAAGCTTTACAATTTTCCATAAGTTATAGAATGTGATATATATCTTTAGTATGTAATTTGAAATTTCTCATTTTTAAAATTAGCACCTCTATATTCAAATGTGTTGGTAGGCAGGCAGAAGAGATAGATAGATAGATGATAGATTAGATAGATGTTTTTTCAGAAAAATATTCTTTAGAATTTCTGAAAGCACTGTTTCCATGTTGATAGTTGTAATGTGTTTTTGTATATGTAGGTATTTAAGAAAGGGTATCTTGTTATTAAAATCTAAATATTGTCAAAGTTACTAATAAATTGTAGTTGTCCCTTCCTCACGACTCCTGTCCTACTTCCCAAAGACAATAGTTTTTTAAAAGTTCCTAATGTAATCTTCTAGAAAATATTACAAGTATTCTTCTACCTCCTATTCTGTAACTTAGTTGTAGCTTAATAATTGAGACCACGCATTTTTCATACTCTACATATAAATCTACCCATGTCTTTTTCAACATCATGTTATTTATGACTCACAATGTATTTATTCCATTCCTTCTTAAAAACTACTTAGGTTATTTGTGATATTTAAGACAAAAAATTAACATTTACACATATTTGTAGGACACCATCAATCAATATAAGGGCTATATCAAATATTTGTACATTTTATTTTGAAAGTTATAAGAGTTTATACCAAATAGGTTAAAGGTTAACTACTTATTTAACCACCAACACCATATTTACGTGTACTTAACTTTATGCGTAACATTAAATATTTTGAAATCTAGCATCTCACTCAACTCATATATACATTTTATTTAATATATTTTTATTATAGTCCTTTAAGTATCAGTGATGTTGAAGCAATCTTCACTTAATTGCCAAATCTGTGTCTTTTTTATAACTACTTGTTCATGTATTGTACATAATATTTTAATTAAAAATACATGATCAGAGAATTCCCTGGTTGTCCAGTGGTTAGAACTCTGCACTTCCACTGCAGGGGACGTGGGTTTGATCTGTGGTCGAGGAACTAAGATCCTACATGCCATGCGGTGTGGTCAAAAAACAAAACAAAACCATGATCAAACATATATATTACTACACTACACTAGATTCATTTATTATATGAGTATCTGTGGGAGGATATTACTCAAATTATTTAATCTATCATAGCCTCATTTTATTTCACTTGTCATAAGGCAATAATAAAATTATCTATGTCAGAGAAATTACGATAATGACGTATTTTATATAATGTGTGTGTATATATATATATATATACACATATATATATACACATATATATGTACATAAATACCCACATATATATGCATATATATACTCAAAAATTTTAAAAGCTCATATCTAACTTCCTTGAAATGAGATGCATAAAAGAACAAAAATCCTGTAAAGACACATTCTCTACTTTCATGTGGTTTATGGGTCCACAGTGAAGGCAAGTAACTTTCAATGCTATTCTTAGTGCTTTATACATAATCTATTTAACACAGGTGCAGTATTATTTGTCTAATTTTGCATTTATTGCAGCTATTTGTATCAGGACCAACTACAGACAAAAGACTTTCTGAGAAATGATACAGGAAATTCCTAAATGAAAAAGTCATGGACAAAAAAAAGAAATGATAATAAGAAACATAACAATAGGATTACTCTCTTGGTGGGTACAAGTATGTATTTGAAGTTTTATAGAGCACAAACAAAGCAGCCCAGATACAGCTGAAAGCTGTAGCACAGCCTGGGGCTTCCAAGATCAGATGAGCTTTTTAATCCTAAAGTGACATGAGTTCAAATGAATCACCTAGTGGGCATCAAGAAAAGGTAGAAATTCAAACTTGCAAAACTACTTTAGCTATCTGTAGTGAGGAAAAGCACACATTCATTTGAAGATGCTGGCACATAGTAGATGCTCAATCAATATTTCTTGGACAAATAAAACACCAGTTTTATTTATTTAATTCTGGACTTTCTATTTAGTTCCATTGTTTTAATGTTCTTTTATTGCCAGAACCACACTGTCTTTATTATTGTAGCTGTATAGTAATCCTTGAATTCAGATAATGTTTGTCTTCCAAGTTTGTTTTTCTCCCTCTATAGTGAATGCGTTACTCTGTGTCTTTTGCCTCTACATATAAACTTAAAGATTGGTTTGTTGACATCCATAGCATAACTTACTGGGATTTTGATTTGGATTGTATTGAATCTATGGATCAAGTTAGAAAGAACTGACATCTTGATAATTTTCTTTTTTGCCATGTACATGGAATATCTCTTCATTTACTTAGTTCTTCTTTGATATCTTTCATCAGAGTTTTGTAGCTTTTCTCATAATTATCTTATGCATATCATTATATTTATACCTAAGAATTTAATTTAGGGGATCTAAATGGTAATATGCTTTTAGTTTCAAATTCCATTTGCTCATTGCTAGTATATAGGAGAATAATTGCCTTTTGTATATAAACCTTGTACCCTACAACCTTGTTATAATTGCTTATTAGTTACAGGAGGGGTTTATTGTTGAATCTTTTGGATTTTCTACATAAATGATAACGTCCTCTGCAAACAAAGACAGTCTTATTTCTTTCTTCTCAATCTGTATAACTTTTTATTCCTTTTCTTATCTTATTGCACTAGCAAGGACTTCCAGCACAATGTTAAAACATAGTGGTGAGAAAGGACATCCTTGTTTTTTCCTGATTTTAGCCAGAAAGTTTTGAGTTTTTCACCATTACATGTGATGTTAACTGTAGGTTTTTGTAGATTTTCTTTATAAAGTTGAGAAAGTTTCCCTCTATTCCTAGTTTATTGAGAAATTTTATCATTAATAGGTGTTGGATTTTGACAAATGCTTTTAGTGCATCTATTCATATGATCATTTAATTTTTCTTCTTTAATATATTGATGTGATGTATTATTATACATTAATGGAATTTCAAATGTTGAGCCAGTCTTGCATATCTGAAATTAATACTACTTGGTCGGACTTCCCTGGTGGTGCAGTGGTTAAGAATCCTCCTACCAATGCAGGGGACACAGGTTTGATCCCTGGCCTGGGAAGATCCCACATGTTGCAGAGCAACTAAGCCCGTGTGCCACAACCACTGGGCCTACACTCTAGAGCCTGCAAGCTACAATTATTGAAGCCCATGCACCTAGAGCCCATTCTCTGCAACAAGAGAAGTCACCACAATGAGAACCCTGTGCACCATGACAAAGAGTAGCCCCCACTTGCTGCAACTAGAGAAAGCCCATGCACAGCAACAAAGATCCAATGCAGCCAAAAATAAATTAATTAAAATAAATTAACTAAAAAAATACTACTTGGTCAAGGTATATATTCTTTTTATATATTGTTGAATTTGATTTGCTAATATTTTACTGGGAAATTTTCCACCTATGTTCATCATGAGAGATATTGGTCTGTAGTTTTATTTTAATATCTTTTTCTGCTTTGGGCATTAAGATAATACTGGCTTCATTAGGAATATGATTTATGAAGTATTTCCCCTACTTCCATCCTCTTGACAGAGATTGTAGAGAACTGGTATAAATTCTTCCCTAAATGTTTGGTGGCATTCACCAGTGACCCATCTGGGCCTGGAGCTTTCTGTTTTGAGAGGTTATTATTATTTCTTAATTTGATTTATTTAATAGATATAGGCCTATTCAAATGATATTTCTTCCTCTTAAGAGTATTGATAGCTTGAGTCTTTCAAGGTTTTGGTGCATTTTGTAAAAATTATTAAATTTGTGGACACAGAATTGTTTATAGTATTCCTTTATTATCCTTCAGTGTCCTTAAGATCCATAATAATGACCTCTCTGATATTGGTAACGTGTGCCTTCTCTATTTTTCTCATGATTAACCTGGTTAGAGGTTAATTATTTTTATTGATGTTTTTCAAAGTACCATTTTGGGTTTGTTTGATTTTCTCTATTTCCTGTTTTCTATTTATTTATTTCTGTGCTAATTTTTATTATTCATTTTTATTCCTTGCTTTAGTCTTAAAATTTTCTTCCATCCCTTGCTTCTTGAGATGTCAGCTTAGATTATTGATTTAGTCTTCTTTCTTTTAACAAATATTTATTTAATACTATCAATGTTCCTCTAAGCATGTTTACTGCATCCCACAAATTTTGATTAGTGTATTTTCTTTTTCATTTAATTTAAAATATTTTAATTACTCATGATACTTCTTCTTTGACCCATGTATTATTAACAAAGATATTGTTTAATCTTCAAATATTTGGGGATTTTCCCACAATCTTTCTGTTATTGATTTTTTTTTTAGGAAAAATAAACTACATTTTTGAGATAAAGAAAATCATGTTTTTGCTTAGCACATTCATATTTTCTTAGTGTTTATAGTATACTATTTTATTGTTATTCTATGATTCTCTGTGATTTGGGATTCATTATCAAAATTATTATGTAGATATATTGGTAGAAAATAATATTAAACATGTGGGTTTCTACACTACCTAGACCCAAATTGTTTCCTTGCATTTTTTCCCAAGCCTTTTTTGTTTTTTGACTCTCCTATTGATCTGATACAGTCCAGACCATATTTATGCTTTGAGCTCTTCACACTCAGGACAGAGCCCTATTTTTGTGAAGATGAACCCTAGTTAAATATTTTTAGCCTCTCCCCAATGTTGTGAATCCCTTACATCTCTGTTCATTCCTTTAACTTTCACTGAACACTGAGTTATAGCATGGAGTACACGTAAATTTTGATTTTTTAAAATATTGTGTAAATTGTGATTTAGTTTCTCTGACACGTTTATGTTTTATTTGTCCTAATATCTCTCTGTCTTTTTGGGAGTAGAGGATAGGAGATTTGGATCTAGGCTGTCATTTCTCTCTAGAATTAATTTCATACATGAAGCCTTGACTGGTTCCATTCCTGGAGAAGTTAAATGGTGTGAGAGAGCTTGTGACAATCTAAGCTGGGCAGCTGACACTGACAATAGAATACAGAGCTGTTTTTAAAATAATTTTGCTAACCTGCTACTCTCTGCTGTGAATTGAAGGGATGTTAGTGGTGAAAAGTGAGAAGCAGGCATCTGAACATAGGGGTCCATTATTGAGTTACTAATTGTTCTCTTAATATCTACATCTACATTACACTGCCCAGTCCCTGTGAAGGTGGAGCCCTGTAACTAACTCAAGCTACAAGTGAGCAGAAGTGAACACACATGAACACTGAAGAAAACAATGAGAAGCAGAAGTGACCATTTAAGAGGAAATTATAATCGTCAAAGAGAAAAAATTTTTAAAAGATATATTTTATCCATATATCCATAGCTTATTTTTTATTTACTATAATATAGGTCTTCATAACTGGTAGAGTATTTTCTCTACACCAGTGGGATTTATCCCAAGAATATAAACATAGGTTAATATTGGAAATTATATTTTCACATTAATAGAGGTAAGGAGAAAATGGCATATTCTTATTAATAAATTTGAAAAAAATTATTTTTGACCAAATTGAAATACATTTTTAAGGAAATTTCTCACTGAATTAGTATTGAATACTTCTTCGAAATTCCCCAAAGCGAAATCTAACTATGTGGGATAATAATATTGTCTCCACTGTGTTTTATTAAGAAAGGAAAATGTATAAATTATGATTCCCATTATTAAACATTATACTGGAAGCATTAGTCAATGCAATTAGATAAAACCAGCTGTTGGAGGTATATGCATTAGAAAATGAGGCAAAATTATCTCTATTTGCAGATGACAAAAGCAGTATAAAAAAATTCACTTGAAGAGTACGTAGAAACACTTGAAGAATAAATGAGAAGCCAACAAAATTGAATCCCCTTGGGGAAAGGCTTGAGAAATGGGGTCTAGGATTCAGGGCTAGTAGAAAAGTCTTCTTGGTGTGTAGGCTTCTTATGTGATTTTGAATCTAGACTATCAAATTGTTTTCATATTCAACAATAGTAAATAAAAAGAAGTGACCATTGACATTTGAAATAACCTGAAACAAATGGCACTGTCTTTACATTACTTGGTTCTATAACCATAGTGAAAAACGAATGATCTCAAATGGTTTTGTAACACCAAAATTTGATTTCATGTCAAACATGGGATACATTAGAAGTGATCCAAGTTCCTTGGATAAATGATTGAATCTTGATTTGGGACAAAAAAATGTATCAGATGAGCCTGGAACATCTTGTGTAGAGAAGAAAAACTAATGAGCACTTGTCAACCTAATAAACATAATAAAAAGAGCAAGTTTAAATGTCTCCCACAGTTTAATTAGGGGAAATTTTATATTTAAAAAGAGGTAGAAGCATTTGAAATATATTGAATATACAAAAAATCCACGAGTCTGCAATGATGTCTCAAGAAGAAAAAACAAAGTTGAAAATGTCATTGTCCAGTATTGAAATAGTTGTTACATTGACTTCTTACTCTGAAAGTTGGGAGTTAATGGGGATGTAGTCAGGTTTTGGTTTTTTTTGCGGTATGCAGGCCTCTCACTGTTGTGGCCTCTCCCGTTGCGGAGCACAGGCTCCGAACGCGCAGGCTCAGTGGCCATGGCTCACGGGCCCAGCCGCTCCGCGGCATGTGGGATCTTTGCGGACCGGGGCACGAACCCGTGTCCCCTGCGTCGGCAGGAGGACTCTCAGCCACTGCACCACCAGGGAAGCTCTGTAGTCAGTTTTTTTTTTTGTAGTCAGTTTTTATCTTGTCTTTCTATGAAGAATTCTACTAAAGGGCAACTAAATAGCCCCAGATGATGAATGAAAGGTATTTTTTTGCAGAGGAATGACAGCTATAAATGTAGAAAAAATTACAAGATTTAAGCATAGTTTAACCATAATAAGTTTTGTGAAAGAGAAAGCAGAGTTAAAAACAAGGAAATAAATAAAGAACTATGTTGATATATTATTTATGAAAACCCTTAATTTTCAAATTTCTTTTTCATCTACCTCAATTTGTAATACAGAAATGATTTGTTAAATATGTGCAGTGTTTATTTTTTAATCATTCATCTGTGGCTCTCAAATGGATTTAGTCTGGCATGAGGATGTAAGCCCAAACAAGCAAAGCACCACTTGACTCACAGAGATAAACAAACAAATCTGAGGTTATCAGAATATGCATGTGGTTTAATAAACACATAGAGAATGAAAGTTTAAAATTTAATATGGTTGTGTTTATCATAATGAAAGAGCTGAACATAGGGCTGAACCAGATTGCTACACCAAAATAGGAAGAATATATATTGACTAGTACTCATTTTTATTTAAACAAAATTATGCTGACTAGTATGAGCATGCCCCATGCTAAAATAAATGATTGTTAATCCAGTAGTTTATTTAACCCTCATCTAATTTATAAAATTTGAAACATATAAACTAAAAACCTATAAATATCAAGCAAGTCAGAAGTCATATTTTGTCATACTTGGGAAAATATTCTTTCTGCCTTAGGAAGCTGGTAAAGGTAAAAGAGTTATCAGAGTAGAATGAATGCCATAAAAGATAAATGTGGTTACATGCCTTTTCCTACGTGAGAAACTATGGCTAAAGAGAGTGGAAATCATTTTATCCTAAGAGCAAATTGGTTTAAATACCAAATATGTTTTGGGACATTCTTCTTTGTTAGAATACGTAGTCTACATGATCATACAGTAAAAATCTTACTATATTTAATAGGCCTATGCTAACTTTTACATTAGTATTACCTAATTATATTTGCAATTCACAATGAAATGCCCTTCCATTTTCATTAATCCATATGTAACACCAACTCTATTATCTTTTCAGAAATGATTAATGATTTTAAAAGTCTTACTAAATACTCATTTAACCAAAAAGTTGATGAAATTTCCTACAAACTTTCATGAGGGATTTGATGTCAGTAACTAAATAATGTCTGAAAAGCACTGTGTTGCCAAAAAAGATGGTAGTAGAAACAGAGTAAAAGATATGGTAAATAAAAGACTGTAATAAAATGATTTAATTTTAAAAAATGAAAGATTTAATTTTAAGCTCCTTTGTCTAATTAAGATAGTTATACACTGATACTAAATACATTTAGTGAAAATTCATATTTCTTAAATAAAAATTAAAAAAAATTTTTTTTAAAAAGCTTTATTTATCAATCTGGTACAGAAAAAGTGAAAAAGCCGCACATGAAAATTCATAATGAAACTAAGTTGCCAAGGCATCTGGTACAAAATTTTCCCCACAACTTCACCAGCTGCCTAACACATGAAATATAATCATTTTAAGGGATTCAATACATCTGCCATTTCATGTTACTACAACTGAAGATGGCAATACATAGCCCGAGAAGAGCAGATGCTTTTCATAAGAATTGCACAATGGCAAAGGGAAGCAACTTTATATGCAAGGTTTGCCCAGTATGTTTTTGTTAAGGTAAAAGAGTGCAATTGTGTCTTAAAGTAAAATGACTAGTTTATCTAGAATGAGGAAGAAGAAAACAGAGGACAGCATCTAAATGAATATGGTAAGTTGTAGATGGTTCATGGAATAAGATTTTATTTCTTTTGATCAAAACTGGTAGTTTCATATATATACATTTATTTATAAGATTAAAAAATGTTTGTTTTAGAAACATTTAACAGCTTTAGAAACAATAGCATACCAATACAAAACTATAACATGGTTTTACCTCCATTAAAATGACAAATATTTCTTGGATTAATTGTGTGCTCTTAATAAGAGGTTGTAAAAGGCTTTTCTTTACCTTATAAGTGATCTTCCCAGAGGCAAAGATTCTGTGTCTTAGAATAAATTTCTGTGCTTTACAATGAATTTATAATGCTCTTGATTACTTATGAGAACCAAGTCTTACTTTTAAAAGAGCTAAGGTGTTTTTTTTAATAATCATATTACTTCCTATATTTAATAAAAAAATAGTCATTTTGGTTAAATGCATAGGCAAGTATGTTTCTCAACCATCCATAATCCTATTTAGCCAAATGTTCAAACCTCCTTACAACTTCAGACATTTTGCCTTCTCCAAATACTAATTGGCCTTACTGAAAGGAAATATAAACTTCATTGTATCTTCAACACAGGAGGTAGTTTTACAAATTGAAAAGCAAGGTTCCTACCTAAATTAGACTCCTACCCTCCCACGGAGACAGGGAGATAAATTATCTATCTACCTTGATGGTTAAATTTCAGAGGACTGGCTCCCAAATCTCCCTTAGTCAATCTTTAAAAATAAATATTCTCTTTATTATATTCCTGGGTATTCCTCTCATTAAATGCCTGATCTCTAAGACCTTACAACAGCTATCAATCCAACAACAGGCTCAGTAGATGTTATAGGAGTCTTTCAGAGCTGATGAGAGTGAAGAGTAATCCAGCCCTGAAAAATACTTTACCAACTTCAATCTTGCAATTACTTCTTCCATCTCTAGTAACATTTAAAGCCAATTTTGTCTGTCTTGAAGAACCAGGGGAACTACCCAAGTGTTCTCAGTTGCCTGTTTCTTCCTCTGCTTTATCTTGACCAAAGTGTAATCAAACATCTTTACTTTCTATGACTCTAATTGCCTCCAAGCCTGAATAAGAACTAAAAAGTGGGATGCATCCCTTACCAGCTTCTCCTGAGAACTGGCAGATCAGTGAGACAATTTTCCTATCAGACCCCACTGATTATTTCCCCTCGCTTACCCAACTTCCTCTTAGTGGTTTCTGCTAAACTTTTGCTCACTTCTCCCTAACTATAAAAGGAAAGCTTTATTCCTTTGAGGAGATTCTTGCAGGTTTCTGAGATTGAATCATTCTCCTTAATGCAGTTATCTTTGTAATTAAAATCTCTCATTATCTAAGTTCTTGAGGCAGGAGATAGATGGGCTCCAGGTTAGACATTTACAACTGGCCTTCTGTTTACATTTCATGGGGCAGGAAAAAGTGGGCTTCAGGCCTGACACTTACAACTAGCCTCCTGTTTTCATTTCCTGAGACAGGAGATAGGTGGGCTTCAGGTTAGGCATTTAAAATCAGCCTCCTGTTTGCTCTCTGAAATGGAAGCAATGACAGAGACAGGGTAAATAGCCAAGCTTTGTCTCTTGCGGATGTCTTAAGGTAACAGTCATTGCAAGAACAAAGAGGGGCAAAACCTTGTTTGAATAAAGGATCAAGGGATCTCTGATCCCCATCGCCCCCCACCCCTCCCCGCCGCACCCTTGGGGCAAGGGAGACACTATGCATGTGCAGAGAGGCTCCTTGGGGGTCAAAAGTCAGAGGACAACTCCAGGACATAATGAGTCTCTCCCAGACGCCTTTACGGTGGGATCCAACTTGACTGAGAGGTGTGTATGCACCTATGAGGAGGGTCCTGAGACTAATTAGCCAGGAGGGACAAAGCAAGATGATTGGCCAGAAGGGAAACAAAGACCCGGAAAACTGCCCCCTTATAAAGGATTTAAACTTCCCAAAGGTGCAACTCTCTCTCTTGAGTTCGCCCATGCGTCTTTCCGCATGTACTTTGCTTTTCCAATAAACTTTTTACTCTTTTACCTTCTGCCTCCTCGCCTGAATTCGTTCCTGACAAGGCAGGCAAGAACTAGGGATCTAGGCCCTAGTCGCTGGCCTCTGTGGTCTAGCAGGTAGGACTCCCGGCCTGGGAACTAAGATCTTGCTTCCAGCTACTTCTCACTGCTGCTTGCTGCAAGCTGCCACTTAACTGCTGCATGTGTCCAAAATCATTCTGATTTTTTTTTAAATGTTTAATAGCTTTACTGAGGTACAACTTGATGCACAGGGAATTGCACATATTTAATGTGTACAATTTGATGAATTTGGACATATAAAAACACTCACGATGCCATCATTGCCATTAAGGTAATACATATATTCAACACCACTCAAAGTTTCTTTGTGTCTCTTTGTTTACTTTCTCTTTCTTCTTTTTTTTTCATGATAAGAACACTTAACATGAGATCTATCCTCAATAAATTTTGAAATGCACAATACCATATTGTTAGCTGTAGGCACTATGTCATACAGCAGATCTCTAGAAATTATTGTTGCCATATGCAATAGCATGTGTGAACCTGAAGGACATTATGATAAATGAAATAAGCCCATCACAGAAGAACAAACGCTACATGATTCCACTTCTATTCTGTATCTAAAAAGTCAAACTCGTAGAAGCAAAGACTACAGTAGAGGCTGCTGATCGTTTTTTGACAAAAGTTGTAGACTGCTTTTGTTTTTCAGTATAGATAATTAATAAGGGATATAACCACTCTAATAAGGATTTGAAAAAAAATTCACCCTCTTTTCATAATCATTTTGCTGAAATAAACTCGAAAAGCTGTTTAAATAAAAAACTTATCATATTGTTGGACTGTCTATGCCCAGCAATTTAAAAATACTCTGTAGATGTAAATTTCCCTCATTATGTGTCCCAATACCCCAAATTAGAACCCAGACCTCATTTTACCTCTCAGTGCTAAGGCACAGGCATGTGACTAGGCTCCCACAAGCACAGCACTCAAAAGATAATTAAATTGTGATGAAAGGACACTAAGAAGTAGTTGCTCACGGCATTCTTTCTTAGTAAGTGTTGTTTCTCTTTGAAGGTGTGAGTGGTGTGGAGTCCTAAGAGTCAGCAGAGCTCACAGACTCTTCATGCTACAGCGTTGCCTCTGGGTAGTGGTTACAGACGCACTTTGGATGGAGAAACTCCTTCCTTGGTTTGGTCATACAGTATTCTGAGCATCTAAACCTGGAGCTATTTTCTCAGAAATTTTGTGAACTAATATCTTTTAATAAATTTATTTTCTGTTAAAACCAATTAAAGGATATTCTGATAATTGCAACTAGGAACCCTGAATTGCAACTAGGGTTGAAGCTCTGTATCACACGGCTGGGAAAAATGAGATGATCTTCAAAAATGTAGCTAAACAAACTTCATAAAGAAGTAGTAGAATTTTAATTGTTGGGACAGAATAAAAGTTTAAATTGAAAAAAACAGAACACTCTAGGAAGGGGAAGACAAAAGACAGATTCCTATGCCAGTGGGTGAAGGAGGTGAACACTGATGAACAAAATGACTGACTGAGTACTTTGAAGTGAAATAAGAGACAGGAAAACAGTCCTTGTTAGAAGAGGTGCACAAAATAAAAATGGGAGTGTATGGAAGGTTTGTTGCCGGTAAGTTGTTGCTTTCTGATTTCATTTAAATCTGCTTTGCTTATTGTATTAGTGGTGTGATGTGGATAATTACAAATGTTTAAAATTGGTGTGATCATTATCACAAAGGAAGAAATTTTCCTCTACCCTTCTAGGTTCTTCTGGTTGGCCTAAGAATTAAATTGGCATGAGCCAGATTAACAGGAGAAAATCAAACAAAAATTTCATAACATGTATGCAGGGGATATACTCAGAAATACTGAGTAACTCACCAAAACAGCCAAAGCCCTCATCTTAAACACATTCCTCAGCTAAAGACAAAAGAGGATGTTGAGTGTGGTGAGAGTCAGTTGGAGGTTGTCAGGGAAAGAACAGTAAACAAGGGTGATTTTGATGCAGATTTACATCTTTGCCTTCTCAATGGATAAGAATTTCTAGAGATTTGGTCATTCTCCTCAGTTACTGAAAAACACCCTTACAAATGGAGATTTCCCTTACAAATGTAAATGTTTCTTACTAAAGGGCAACTCCTACTTGATTTGCAGAGCCCTTCCATGTCAACTGTTTCTCAGACAATAACTAGACGCATACAATTAATATGCCAAAGAGACATATTTTAGGGTGGCAAATTTTGCTCCCCTACATAATTTTTCATTGAAAAATAACCAAGAATTATTGGTTCAGAAAGTATGATGTGAGTGAATGAAACCTCATTAAAATGTGCTATGTGGGATAAGGACAAGTTGTGCCAGAAAAAAAAAAAAAGGAAGGGGATCAGTTTTATGTTTTCACAAATAGAAAAATAGAAAAAGGATTCTAAACTACTATGCATTAGCCTAAAATGTTATTTTCTTCTTTTCTCTCTTTAACCTCTTTCTTGACTTATTTTATGTATGAATGCTCCCTTAGGCTATTTATGCTAATCTTAAGAGCACTAATTATTCAGAATTCTTATCTGACAAATGCACACTCACATAGCATTTGTCTCTAGGCTTAGCAGCATTTTAATGGTGATAAACAGAAATACTTCCAAGAGTAATTGCCTACCATTTTCTAATTATGTTTTATTCTATTACTTTGCTGAAAAGATTTTTACTGATGCCTGAAAAATATTCCAAAAGCAGGAGGCATGTTTTTAATTATTGTATTGTCTTCTGTCAATGGTTTGGGTCTTGCTTTAAATCTAGACACTTGGATATTCTTGTGTCTAAGCATAACCTTTGTTGTACATTTGATTATGACAACTCAGTAGTTGTACAGTTGATTATTACATATTTTTAAATTATTCACAGAGAATGATTCTGATAGTGAAGTTTATCTAAAGTGGCTATTTAAAAACCCTACTCTATTGTGTACGCAGATGTTTTATGATGCTCATTCTTCATGGCAAGTATAAAGAATCTAAGGAAACATCTAAGTAATGCAAAGTGGATTTCAAGTGTTTGAAAACATGCCTTTTTACGATAATACCCAAAATACATGAAGGATGAAATATTATTTAATATACTCGTGTTTGGGGATATTTCAATTAAAATGAAGTTTTTATTTATTTGTTTTTTCATGAGAATACAACTAAGCTTAGTTGAAGAAACTTCCCCTACTAATGTCTACTTTAATTTGAAGCAAGTTTAGGGTAAATGAATGGATTATATAGATATTTATTTAACTGAATTTTGGCTATACATAATAATTTCTCTCTTCAAGTATATATTCCACTCTAAGTAAAAATACTATCATTAAAACTCTAATCATCAGTGACATAAATATATAGCATATACAAACAAATATATACAAACAAAGTAGGCTTGTTCCCATACCGTAACCTAGCAGGACCCTATGGAACCTTCCTGAGAAAGACCCCTTCCACCATGTCTTCTGCCTCCCTCTTATTTATAGAAAAAACTGTAGTCTCCCAGGCTCTCCTGGGTCACAAAAGCCTGGCTCAGGAATTAATGATTGAAAGGATGTGAACATGTAGTGACAAAAATAGCAGTTAGGTCAGGAGAACTAGTAACAATTCAAACAACAAATTAGCCATATGGTAGTCACAGAATCTTTAGCTCCTCCCTAAAGTATCTAGATAACAGTCTGACGCACATTTCTTGAACTGTTTTACAGATACTAAAACCCGCACCAAATGGAAAAGGTTAACAATTGATGACCATGAGCATTTAGCCCCTAGACCTACTGGAGCCTGAGGATTGATAATGTTAATCCCTTTGACTCTGCTCTGTTACTTCACCATCAACCAATCAGAGGATTGTGCGTGAGCTGATCACACATCCTGCGACTACCCCTGCCGCCAGCCCCCACCTTGCCTCTAAAAATGCTTCCTTGAACTCCATTGGGAAGTTCAGGTTTTTTGAGCACTAGCTATGCTGGACTCTTTGTCTGGTGCCTTACAATAAACCCTCCAACCCAAACAGACCTACCCCAAGGCATATCATAAGTAAAACTGGAAAAATTAAAGAGAGAATTACAAAGGCAGCAAGAGAAAAACAGAGTCATGTACAAGGGAATCCCCATAAGTCTATCAGCTGATTTCTCTGAATAAACTTTGTAAGCCAGAAGGGAGTGGCATGATATATTCAAAGTGCTAAAAGGAAAGAACCTGCCACCTAGGATACTATACCCAGCAAGATTATCATTTAGAATAGAAAGAGAGAAAAAGAACTTGTCAGACAAGCAAAAACTAAAATAGTTCATCAATACTAAACCTATCCTAAAGGAAATGTTAAAGGACCTTCTCTAAGTGGAGAAGAAGGATCTATAGGAAAGGGGAAATCCCACTAGGAAAGGCAAATATATAGTAAGGACCGAGAATCAACAACTAAAATAAGCCAGTACATAGATTAAAAGACAAAAATTGTAAAAGCAACTATAACTACAATAAACAGTGAAGGGATAAGCATGAAGATGTACAGTATGACATCAAAAACACAAAATGTCGGGGAGGGGAGTAAAAAATGTAGCTCTTTTAGAATGTGTTTGAACTTAAATTACTACCAGCTAAAAACAAGTAGATATAATTAGAGGTCAACATATATGAACCCCATGGTAACCACAAATCAAAAACCTACAACAGATACACAATAATTAAGAAGAAGGGAACACAAGCATAGTACTAAAGAAAATAATCAAACCACGAGGGAAGAAACAAAAAGAAGAAAAAATGAACAGAGAACTATAAGAACAACCAGAAAACAAGTAATAAAATGTCAGTAAGTACATACTTATCAAGAATTTAAATATGAATGGACTAAATGCCTTGATCAAATGATATGGGGTGGCAGATTGGACGAAAAAACAAGACTCTTCAAGAGACTCACTTCAGGACTAAGGACACACACACACAGAAAGCGTGGGGATGGAGAAAGATATTTCATACAAATGGAAATGACAAGAAAGCTGGGGTAGTAGTACTGATATCAGACAAAATGGACTTTAAAACAAAGGCTATAACAAAAGACAAAGAAGGGAATTATATAATGATAAAGGGATCAATACAGGAAGAGGATATTGTACTTGTTAAAACATACACATCCAACACAGGAGCATCTAAATATATAAAGCAAAATACTAACAGACATAAAGGCAGAAATTGACAATAATGCAATAATAATAGGGGACTTTAACACCCCATTTACATCAATGAACAGATCATCCAGACAGAAAATCAATAAGGCAGCAATGGTCTTAAATTACATAACAGACCAGCTGGACTTAATAGATATCTACAGGACATTACCTCCCAAAACAGCAGAATACACATTCTTTTCAACTACACATGGAACATTCTCCATGATAAATCATGTGCTAGGCCACAAAATAAGTCTCAACAAATTTAAGAGCATAGAAATATATCAAGCATTTTTTCCAACCACAGTGGTATGAAACTAGATATCAATCAAAGAAAGTAAAATGGAAAAAGAACAAACGTGGAGACTAAGCAACATGCTACTAAAAAACATCAATGGGTCAATGAAGAAATCAAAGAGGAAATCAGAAAATACCTGAAGACAAATAAAAATGGAAACACAGCACTCCCAAAGTTATGGTACACAGACCATGGAGACAGCAACAGATTGTCCTGTTATTAATGTGGGAAAAAAACAGACTTTAAAATAACTCTTAGTAATACATGCAGTAGGCATGTATTTCTCTCTTTATATTTAATTTAAATTGAGAATTTTATTCTAATTTTATATAGAGTTTTCTTCTCAGAGGTAATTTGGGAATAAAACCAGTTAAAATTTAAATGGAAATTCAAGAAATAAAAGAATACATTAAAAGTAATTGTGTATTGCTCAGAGGGGCCAAGAGAAGCCAAATGCTGAAAAAAAAAGAAAAAGGAAAGATAGAGAATGATATAGACTATAGATATCAAGGTACTTTTGAAGTATTTGTAGTTAAAACAGTGTGTATTGTTATAAGGATATTGTACACAAAAACAAATGGAAGAGAAATTTCGAGCAGAAACAAACCCACACAAATTACATCTGCTTACATATGATAAAAGAGACCTTGAAATACAACAGTGCACATTCAATTGAATATCTATAAGGGGAGGAAATGAACCTAAAACCCTATCTCACACCATATTCTGAAAGCCCATTTCAAATACATCATGGACGAAACCTCATAAAGTAAAGCAATGCATTTTCTAAAATATACAATAGGAGACTATCTTCAGGATGTTGGAATTTGAAACAATTATTTTAAACAGGATACAAAATAACTTCAACAAAGAAGAATGCTTAATCTGAAATTTCATTAAAATTAACCATTTAATTCACACACCAAACAAAACAAACGCTATTAAAAAGAGTGAAAATGTAAACCTCAGAGTTACATAATAAATACGTATGTTACACAGAAAACGTATGTGCGCTTCCCTTCTGGAGACTTTTCCTTCATGACATCGACTGGGTGCTGACAGGGAGGCCCAGGGAGAATTTCAGGTAAACTTTCGTCGTGGTCCTAACTAGGGTCAAGGAGCAGTAGCCACTGCTGAAATTCCACCCAGACTCACCTCTAACTCCTTGATAGAACAAAAGCTTTATTCTATAAACAGAAGAGGGGGAAAAAGTACTGCTTCTTTAGGATACTGGTAGAAACCCATTTCAACCAGGGGAAGAAAAGAGATGACAGAAGTTCTACTTCTGGCAGAGAAGCAGGAATATATGCTAGTCTTAGCATTATAGCAAGTTGAGAGGCAAGAATGCTTGGAAAGTCATATAATGCAAGACCCAGTTTCCCTGTGCCTGATACAGACAGAGGCTTAGTCAGAACAGTGGAGAACCACCGCCACCCACCCACCCCGGCCGCCATGCTAAACCACCACCATAGGACTGGGAGAGTGGAAAAAGACAGATTCTCTCAGGTGAAAAAAACATGGGAAAAAACCTTCTACTAAACTAGCCTGCGAGCTGAACACTAGGTATCCCTGGAGGAATTTAGATTGTGGCACACTGAGGGTAAACCTGACAGCAACCTTCAAATTCAGCCCAAATTCTGATTAGATTAACACAAATCCACACAACAGATGCTCAGCGAAAGGAACGACCTTCAAGCTTTCAAAATATCTGCTTCATTATCTATTGCCCAATTAACACATCTGGCTTTCAACAAAATATTATGAGGTGTACAGAAAGATAAAACACAGTCTAAGGAGGAAAAAATCAGAATGAGATTTCAATAAAACATCAATTTGGAAGTATCAGACAGGGACTTTAAAATAACTATGATTAGTATGTTAAAGGCCTAATGGAAAAAACAGATGGAGGATGTTCTATATATTTCTGTGAGACAACAGAGGAAGCCTGTCCCTAATGCCTCAAATAAGGAAAAAAGTGTAAGTGGATGCTGTCACTGTAATGATTTTGATTATTCAAGATGGAGGAGATTCAACTGTAATGAGAAGCAATGACCAGATAACAACGATTTATACCCTTCTCTTTTAAGATAGAAGGAATTAAATTGTGAGAGGGATTTAATAAAGTTCATGGAGGTTAAAGCTTCACCAGGAAAGGAAATAAAAACATAAGAATAATACCTTCTCAAAGCATGAATAGCACCATCTTAATATTGAATTCAAGAGATGACAGAGACAAAAAAAACCCTGTATTTTGGTGAGGTCAAATTCTTATCATTGACTCCACAAAGAGCCTTTGTCTCTGAGACCAGGGCCACATTTTTACAAGAGCACCTTGGAGAGAGCTAGTAAGGAGACTGACTAAGCTCTAGTGGCTTGATATCCTTTGTGATAATTAAGCACCTCTTCTATGGTGTGGGCATTTTAATGAGCATTCAAAGAATAGGGGGTGAATAATACACGTTATATCCCTTTCTGGAGTTGCCAGTTAAAATATAATATGCCCAAGTACAGTACTCAATATTTGTATCCCCTCAAAATTCATTTGTTGAATCCCTAGTGTGATAGTATTTGGAAGTAATTCGGTCACGAGGGTACAGCTCTCATGAATGGGAATAGTGTCCTTATAAAAGAGACCTCAGAGAACTAACTCTCGTGCCCATTCTACCATGTGAGAATGGTAGAATGCTGTCTGCAAACCAGGAAGTGGGACCTCAACTGACAGAGAATCTGCCAGCACATTGATCTTGGACTTCCCACCTTCCAGAACTGAGAGGCAAATGTATATTGTTCAAGCTGCTCGGTCTATGGTATTTTGTTATAGCAGCCTGAATAGACTAAGATACCAGGTAAATTTGAATTTCAGTTAAATAGAGAAAAGTGTATAGGGCCTATTTTACTAAAAAAGTATTTGTCATTTACCTGTGATTCAAATTTAATTGAGCGAATGCGTTTGTATTTGTTAAATCTAGCAACCCTACACAGACTTAACCACATATCAGCTAATTATGGTACCCAATTATCTAATGTCTGTTACATTTCCCCAGATATATGGAAAAATTTGACCCTATATTCATTTTGATGATTTTAATATTTTATTTTCTGGTCATTTTTTTCTGATATATTTTATTCACCAATTTATGTTCAACCTTTCAGTATTATTTTATTTCCAGTGATACTTTACAGAATCAAAACATTGCATTTCTTCACTTATCAAATAAGGTTGCATTTGACTTGTGACTTTGCCTCCTTGATCTGGCTCCGATTATTCATCTGCTGTATTAGGCTGCCCACATGAATGAGATGGTGAATTTCCTCAAATTGAATACTTGAGGAAAGCTGGGTAATTGTAATAGCACCTATTTCAAAGACATGGGTAGGATATGAGGAAACGGCAAGTAATATTGTATTTTCCTGGAACTAGTAACAGTGGAGTGTTCAATTGAAGGAAGTATGTGAGGGGAAGGGCCACCTGACAGGAGAGAAACTGCCTCATGGCAATACTGCAGGGATTTAGCCAGGGTAATAATTATACTAACCCCAGTCCTTCCCCTTCCTCTCCTTCCTACAGATGTGTCTCCTCCAGTTTTCCTCACTGGCCTACACATTTGGAAGCCAGAGTGCAAGAGAGCTGGGGATAAAGGTCAGGTTCCTTTTGCTTAGAGACAAGGTAAAGGATGGAGAAAGTTAGAGAATGGATATAGAGGAACAAACTGAAGATACCCAAACACTTCTGTGACCTTATTTTTAATTTTTATTGGCTATGTTTTTCTGTCATTTTCTTATTTTATTCCTTTCCTGGATCTTTCTGCATTAATCAGTTTTAGTTGGTGGTTCCGTGTTTTCTCCACAGTAATTTATTCTAATTTGCATTCCTATTTGAATAGTAGTTACCTTTAAATGTTTTAAAAACCTATATACATTTTATTTTTAATTATCAATTACTCATACTTCCCTTCCAGTAAACTAAGCAATGATGAAAAGCAGATAAATTAGCACTCATCCAATACACCTCCATGGGTCTCAGATTATGAATGTTTATGTGAAACATCTGGCAACAAAGTTTCTTTGAGAAACATTTTAAAAAAAATAATTAAGTAGTTTGGTCTGGTGGAAATTGAAATGATGAAGGCAAGCTTTACCAGAGAAGAAATAATGAAATAAATTACTGGCATACTTTGAGGGTGGCAGAGGCTAAAAAATAGCTGGTAAAGCTGAGAATAGAGAACAGTATATAAAGACGTAAATTATAAAATGCCATGACCAAAATTAATTTTATAAAAAGACATGTCAAATCTTTATATTGAACTTTTATTTAGACACCTTTTTGATCTCCTTAGTGCATTCACCAGTGTTCTGAATGACATTAAGATGCTCAATCCAAAAGTACATATAACTATAATTTCAAACATTTACTAATTTGATATTTGCAACATAATCCTGGAAGTCAGGCAGAGATACAGACATTATATCCACTTTGAAGAAAAATAAACTTACTCTTGGAGATTGTTTTTGTCTGCTCGGGCGATTATAACAAAATGACATAGATTGAGTGGCTTTAAAAAACAGAAATCTTATTTCACGCTTCTAGAGAACAGAAGTCTGAGATCAGAGTGCTAGCAAGGTCATGTTCTGTTGAGAGCTTTCTTCCTGGCTTGCAGACGGCTGCCTTCTCTCTGTGTCCTCAGATAGCAGAGAGAAAACTCCAGTCTCTCCTCCTCTTCTTATAAGGACACTATTCTTACTGTGGGGGCCCCATGTTCATGATCTCATCTATGGACACTAATCTTACTATGGGGGCCCCATGTTCATGATCTCATCTCTCATTTGCGAGGACTTAATTGCCTCCCAAAGGCCCCAAATAGAGTCCCTTATGCTAAACTCCATAACACCGAATTGAGACAACTTAATTACAGTATTGGCTTTCCCAGAAATGGAATATTAAACCAGTCAATCGGAATCTCCTAATTAGCACTAGTTAGACAATCTGTCTGATGACCTCTGCTATCCCTTAAAGGAAATTAACCTTGCAATAACTAATCCAAATTTTTGCCTAGGTAACTTCCTTGTTCCTGCTCCCTCCTGGCTATTAAAGTCTTCCATTTTGTCTAGCTCCTGGGAACTCCTTTCTATCTGCTAAATTGGATACTACCCAGTTCAAATTGATTTTTGCTCAAATATACTCAATATTTTTAATATGCCTCAGTGTATCTTTTAATAAGGATTAGGGCTTTATCATATGAATTTTTGAAGGACGCAAAATTTTAGTCCATGATGGCGATGTTTAATAACGTTATTTAATTATTAGTCTTGTTTGCTGGATTGAAGAAAGCATAGTTTTACATTCCTTGGACACAGTTATACTATACATTGATCTTTAATGAAGTGTTCATGTTATCAATGTAATATCCTAGAAAATTAAGTCTGTCAAATGTAATTCACTACCAGTATTTATTTCTACACATTCTCAATACAGATACCTTATAGTAATAATGATGATTCTTTAACATTTCCAATTTTCAGCAGAATTTCTTTGTTCATTTCAATATATTTGTGAGTTTTTAGAAATTAATAATTGATATAGATCAAAATGATTTATTAAATGGAATATTTTATTGAACATAACCATATACCTCACTAACAATTTATTGTGGCCTAATCTGATTTTTACTTGAAAGAAAAATAGATGGCTAAGATTATAAATAGATAATAGGTAGAGATAGATAGATGACTGATAGATAGATAGATAGATAGATAGGATAAACCCAAGAATTTGGGAAAATGTGGTGAAAATTGTGTCCAAATATTCATTCTTCTACAATGAAGCATTAGATTCTAAAAGGAATGCCATCTAGGACAATAAAGTGAAATGGCGTTGTTGAGTCAGCTCTGTAAACATTTGAATAAATGCATCAAGTTAAATTTTATAGAATTCTAAAGGCATTAAATGCAGAAATAAAGGATTCTGCTAGCTGTCATCACATTGTTTTAAATATATTTGCATGTTGCAGTGAAAATATATACACCAGAATTAAAGCCATACATATTTTTTTCCTGTAGAATGCTGATAAAATCTAACGAAATAAGTAAAAATGTAGGTAAGTTGTTATTATGGATAACAGTTTATCATTACTTTTGTTTTGTAAAATGATGGTACCACTGAAATCACGTATGGTAAAGTAAGTTATATCTTTTAAGACGCTTGAAGTATTCTTTGTGTGCCTGAATGAAGTTTGGAATAAAAATCATGGTGATTATAGTGAAAGCTGTGTTATACTGAGTGACTCTCGCATGCTATTCCATTGTGGTCTGAATGTAGTAATAAATGCAGGACTAATTATGATTATGATTACATGTAATTGATTTTGTACATAATACATCTTCCTCTGTTTCTCAGCTAACTTAACTGAATTTTATTTTCATGACATTTTAGAATCAAAGCAACCACTACAATCCAGTTATTGATGAATGGAAGCAATAGGGACTATTCTGTAAGAAAAAAATCACATATCGGCGAGTAAAAAATTCTGGACTCCGGAGAGTTGAGAAGCCAAGAGGCAAGACATTGTTTAAGTTTCCTTTTATAATTGAAGAATTGCTCTATTAAATAGAACCTACTACGTACACTGAATAATCAGTTCCTCTTAAAGTTAAATTGGGCCTGACAGCAGTACAAGTATCATTATACATGAATTGATTTCTTTCAAAAGAGGATCTTAGGGAGAAAAAAAAATCAATTTCTATGGTATTCTTGGGAATTTTAAAATTATTAACCTTAAAATAATGACCCATTCAGAGAAGTGAGAAAATAATGTTCACATAGAATTAGGCTAATTTTACATCATAGATCATTGCATTTTTTCCTTTTATATTTGATAGCTCAGAAGTATTGCCTGTTTCAGAAGAACCTGTATATTTTACTCAATCCCAAGGCTTTTATTCTTTATCACAACACTGCTTGGAAATTCAGTCTTAAGATATTACTCAATTCTAATGGAGAGAAATTAGAAAAAAAGACAGAAAAGGCAAGTGAAAATTATTTAAACCAGTTATTTTAAGTTTAGTCTTTAAGCTGAAATTGCTAATATTCATTAATATATCACTTTGTTACATCAAAGAATCGTAAATTACAAATTCATCAAAAATATCCATCAAGTTTTAGCCTAAAGAATTTTTTCCAAAGCTGCAATAAGCCCTGAAAATTGGGTCTTTAATAGAGATTCTTACATTACATTTAACTAGACAATTATAAATTGAATTGTCGTAATAAACTTTATTTATTTTTTTCCTAACCAATGGAACCGGATGATTCAGATTCAATTACTCAGGCTGTTTCACTGCAATTCATTCACTCCTCAAAAGCATGTTATTTAAAGCCTTTAAATGTTAGCTGATGGTGGTGTTAAGTTGCAATACATGTCTTGATTTTAAAATAGGATAAGGTCAGCAGAGGTAATTTCTACCTCTAAATCCAAAAGTATATCCGTATCTAAGCATGCTGCATTTAATGTAGGTCTTAAACCTGAGAGTAAATGTGGGATAATTTTGATACATATTCAAGAGGTAACATATGATAATTTAACTTATTTTAAAAGATGGGACTTCACATTTTCACAAAACAGTTGGAAGTTTGGGCTTTATTCATATTACATATTGATACTAATGACGACTGTGACCTGAGTCATTTGTGTCCCTTTGCTCAATTAGGCAGAACAATTAAGCAAAAAGGAGTAAAAAAAATATGCCAACTCAATTTGGTACATTTTTTAACAGTCTCCGGTTAACATTACCTTATAAAGTATAATTATAGCAGACTGATTTATCTTTTACTGCTCAATTTGAGGTGGGATAATTTTACAGAAATCGTCTGGTTTCTCACACAAGTTAATATTAGTTTCTTAAGGAAATATTGGATAGGAGTCAATCTAACATCTATGTAATTTCATATACTGTTGTGATTACCAGGCTTTTCTGCCTGAAACACCCTTTTCTCTCTCTATTAGTATATTTTTAAACAGATTAAAATTATAGCATTGTCTGATATTAAGAAAAAAGTTATAAGCATGCTAAGAAACTATTTTCTCCCCATGACAAATTAATTGAGTTGCTAAATGCAAAGAGGAACAGAAATACCATTCAAGATAAATTTCAGGTATAATAAATGTTACAAACTTTCAATGAGTATAATATATAGCAATACATGTTAATGAGAATATTCTTTTAGTGTTCAGGCCAATGAAAAAAAAGAAAGCAGAAAATAATGATATTATGATTGCAATTTACAAACTGTGTTTTCCCAGCATTGTAATTGCTATATTTTAGTCTGCCTAGAAAGCGTGTTTCATTAACTCTGAAATAGCACATTATCCAAAAGTAGTTCCTAAGGTTCTGATTTTACTGTTGATTTCCTTACAAAATTGTTGAGACTCATTTCAAAGAGAGTGTTTTCGTTCATAAAACCTGGAATGTTAATATAAGACGTTGATAAGTGTGGCAATGTCTTGATGAATGTGATAACATCAACCTAAATTTTTCATTAGTTACATACCTGAAAATATATTTATTAAAAAAAATAAAACTTGATATCTTAGAATAAAAATAGAAAGATTAAGATATTTAGATAATTCTAAATCATTGCCATTGGTGTTGCCTTTGCTTATAGGAAGATACTACACTGGTATTGTTTTTCTAAAAGAAAAGGTTGCAGTTTATTTTTGTTAATTTGTAGATAAGAAAATATTGGGGTAAGTTTTAAGAGAAAATGTGGTTTTTATCACAATGTAGATCACATATTAGAATGTAACAATATCAGTAGGTTTATCATAAAACAATAACTTTGAAGTACATCTTAGGACGCTATTTTTTAAAAATTACTAAAATGCTAACAGATAAAATTATTTGGATATATTGATTGTAGAGAATGTACAGAAAGTAAAAAGACTTGAAATAATTGAAATGAATAAGGGCTGTTAGGTGCTTTTTTCTTTTTTTACATGAAAGAGAATAATTTATATAGTTCTGTGTTCATAAATTTGCAAAAAAGTTTTGATCATGGAATTTTTGAAAATATAAATGATCAAGATTGATAGAAAAGAGGAAATAATACATAGGAGGAATACAATAATGCTTAAGAGTAATAATATAAAAGTTGATCTAAATTATTTCTAAAACATTGCCAAGTTAATTCAATTTTAAAAGAATATACTTTCTTCTCTTTCAGATTGTTAAAAAATATTCCAATGCTATATGTGGTCTAACATTCTTTGTGTTTATTTGCCATTAATATTTCTTCTTTAGTAACATTTGTTCATTTTTTGTTGTTTTTATGGATATTTTCAATTGGGTTTTAAAAATATTTTATTATTGATTATTTTAGACTATTTTTACATATCCTGGATAAAAATACTTTATCAGGTATGTAATTTGAAAATATTTTCTCCCAATCTGTGGATTGTCTTTATACTGTCTTAACAATGTCTTTCAAAGAGCAGCAGGTCTTAATTTGGTGAAGTCCAATTTACCAGTTTTCCTTTTATGGTTCATCCTTTTTTGGTTTTGTGTATAACAAATCCCAGTTTAACTCAATGTCACAAATATTGTCTCCTATGCTTTCCTTTAGAAGTTTTATAGTTTAAGAGTTTTACAGTAAGGCCTCTGCTCTAGTTGAATTAATATTTATGTATGTTGCAAGGGATGGATAGAGATACTTTTTTGGCATATGGATATTCAATTTTCTGGTGGCATTTGTAGAAAAGATTATTTATTTCTCCATTGAAGTACTTTTGTACTTTCTCAATACTCAATTTAACATATACGCATAGGTCTAACAGTAGGCTTTCCTTGCTATTCCACTGACCTATCTCTCTATTTATATTCCAATACCATATCATCTTGATTACTGCAGCTTTAAAATTGGTCTTGATATCACAGTCTGTCCACTAACAAGAATCTTTTTCAATTTGTTTTGGCTGCTCTATAGTCTACGAATTTTATATGAATTTAAAATCAGCTTGCTAACACCTACCAAAAAAAAGCACTGGAATTTTTACTGAATTGGCCTTAAAAGTATAGATTAATCTGGGGAGAATTGATATATTAACACATTGACTCTTTTGATCATGAACACAGTATATCTCTTTCTTTTAATGTTTCTCAGCAATGTTTTATAATTTTTAGAGTAAAATTTTTGCATATCTATTGTCAGATTTATCCTTGAATATTTCATATTTTTGATATTATTGTAAGTGGTTTTTTAAAATCCCAATTCTGATATTTCACTGACAGTTTATAGTAACAAAATTGAGTTTTGTATATTGAATTTACAAACTTGCTGTAAACTTGCTGAACTCACTTTTTGGTTACTTTAACTTTTTTGAATATTCCATAGGATTTTCTACAAAAACAACAATCTCATCTGAATATAAAGACTTTAAATTCTTCCTTTACCTTTGAATACCTTGATTTATTTTTCTTCACTTCTTGTACTACTATATAGAACCTCCAGTAAAATGACAAGTAAAAATAATGAGAAGATATCCTTCCTATTTTCTTGATATTAGAGGGAAATAATGCAGTCTTTCATCTTTAGGTATAATGGCACTGGAAGATTTTTCATAGGTGATCACTGTAAGTTTGAAGAGGATTCCTTCTATCCCTACTTTGCTGAGGATTTTTATAATAAACAGACATTAACAAGTGTTTGTGAGTATGCATAAAATGGGAACCTTCAAACATTGCTGCTGAGAAGTAGAATAGTGCAGTTATTTAAAAAGAATACCGTGACAATTTCTTAATCAGTTAAAATATATATTTCTGTAATGACCCAGAGATTCCACTCCTACTTTTCTATCCAGGTAAAATAAAACGTATGTCCACACAAATATCTGTGCAATAATGTTCATAGCGTCATTATTCCTAAGAGCTAAAAGTGAAATGGCCTGAAGGTTCATGAACAAAACATGGTGATAAACAAAATGTGGCACATCTATACAGTGGGATCTTATTTGGCAATAGGAGGGAATGAAGGACTGATGCATGTGAACATGGATGAACCTCAAACACATTTTGCTCAGTGAAAGAAGCAAGGTACACAAAAAAAGTATATATTATAAAATCCCATTTATATAAAATATTTTAAAAAGCCAATTCTATAATAACAGAAAGTTTTTTCCTATGATGAGAGGTTGGAATGGAGAGTGATAAATTGGTACAAATTTTCTTTTTAGGGTTATGGAAATCTTCTAAAATTAGATTGTGTGATGGTTGTACAATGCTGTAAATATACTAAAATTCATTGTGTTATAAACTTAAAAGAGGTAAATGATATGGTATGTGAATAATATCTCAATAAAAACATTAAAAATGTACTGAGCTACTTTACATCAGGCAATTTGCAGATGTAGAATATACACAGGCAAAAAAATATTAGCATTTATTCTATGGGTTTACAATATAGTGTATAGTGGCAGATATACATAAAGCAATATATTTAAATGCCAAAGTGACATAAGTTTATTTATGATCAAATCATTTATAAAAAAGAAAAGAGTGGTTGTTTCGGTATTTGGTGATAGATTTTATATGAATCATGTTTGAAAATGTCTCTATTTTTAATTGTATGTATTTAATTTAATCTTACTTTTTTTCTAGGTATACAGGGAAGAAAATTAGAAGGTGAAGTTTGTGTAGTTGTATCAGATATTTTTAAATAGATAATTCATAAAGAAATAAATAGTACAAGTTGCTTGTCCATATTGCTTAATTTTAGTAGTGGGTGAGAACTGAGGATAGTTCAGACTCATGACCTAATAAAGTTTTTCAAATAGTACATCAGTTCATCCAGATGCATTAAAGGAGAAAGTCATAAACAATACCTTGTGAGTGAATTTCTTATTAAGCGTGTGATAGACTTTCTTGGCTTAAAATGTGACTTAATTTGTGTTCTGCAGTAAATAATGACTGAAAACAAATTCAGCATGCTAATTGTTTTGTGTTAGTACTTAGACTCTCCTAAACTCAAAGTACAACTGTATGTAAATTAGGCAAATTATTCTTGCAAACTAATTGCCCAGCAATACTTAACTAAGCCTTCACATAAAGTATCGTGTGTTCATCTGTAACACAAAATATTTATATTACATAAGCATACTCTCCAAATTATTCATCAATCTATTTATTCATTTATTACTCATTTGTTCATTCATTCATTCATTTGCTTAATTCATTTAGTTGATGTAAGTAGTGTTTATTCTAAACACTTGCATTGCCATAACATTCAGAACATTCACCTTAAAAATATGAGCCACCAAATCTTATATATTTTTTATTTTATATATGTTTTATATATAATATTATATATATAGGTTTTATACTATATATCTGTCTCTACATACATACTATACTATTTAACTATATATATATATATATATATATATGTAGAGAGAGAGACAAATATAGAGACAGAGACAGAGAGTGAGATGGAGAGAAAGGCAGAGAGAGAGACAGAGGAGAAAATTTTCTCACAGTGCATCCAGAATAGGTTGTTTTTTTTTTAACATATCGTATCATTAATTCTGCTCATAAAGCTCCAAAGACTCCCATTGCAGCAGAGTAAAATCCAAAGTACTTGTTATGTGACAGGAGATCTACCACTCTCCACCCTCCCCTTTGTTCACTTCTCTTTAGACTTGGTGACCCACTTTTAGTGCACACTTAATACCTTTCAACACGATACCCAGACGTCCACAGTCATGGCCTTTGCACTTGTTGATTTCTGACAGAAACTCCACCACAGATATCTATGTGGCCCACTGCCGAACTTCCTGAGGATTCTTCACTAACTGTATTAAAAAAACAGACCCAATTTATCTCTCCTTGCCTCTTAACAGGTTCTGTTTTCTTTTCCTTCTTCTTTTTTTTTTTTGTACCTCAGTATGTAATAGGACCAGTTCACACTGGTAGGTGGTGTGCAGCAGAAGCTTTAATGCTGAATTATTACAGAAGCCTGATAACTGACTAATAAAGAAATCAGGCTTTCAGCCTTTGGGCTGGGAAACACTGAGTCAAAGAAGCAAATGCAGGTGTCTCAGTGTCATATGTCACATGAATAGTGAAATGTTATGATTATTCTGTTAAGACAATTTTCTGGCTAAACTCAACTATTTTCTGGAGGAACTATTTTCTTGGAAATTTTTTGTTGTTGTTAGATACCTACCTCTGATAAGCACAATGGTTTGCATGTTTTTCCACAAAGAGTGATTATCAATTAAAAGGGAATTGCCCATTTATCTTTGGATATGCACTATCTGAAAATTACCCTGCTCAGTTTATTCAGACTGGTTAAAACCTACATGTTTGAAGAGGGATTTTTCTGCTTGTCTGCATATGCATGAATGCTATATGTTATTATAAAAGAATAAAAATGAAAAGGAAGGAAAAAGAGTTAGGATACATATCATTAACTTTCCAATATCATTTAAGTAGTTTTTTGGGTTTTTTTTCCTAGAGCGCTGGTAGGCCTGTGAATTAGACTGAGAACCCAGTCTGTAGAGCTTATTCGTATAGCTTCACAGCAGTCTGAATTTTGATTATATTGGTTTGATGTACTTATCTGGATTTACAGGTACAAGGTATTTGATTGATTAAAACACATAGTCTTCCTTGAGCTGCTAAAAGATAGTTAAAAGGCTATCTGATTTTTAGTGGATATTTTCTATTAGGATTTTATTTCTTTAAAAGGACTTCATAGTGTCTGTAGTGGAATGAGGGCAATTATTATACAGTTTTTCAAGTAAATTGGAGTGCTTTCTCCAATTTACTTATCTTTAAGACTGCTATCAGAATTCTCATGGACTTCTAAACCAGAGTTTCCACTATGTCTGATAATTTATTATATTCTAGAATAAGCTTCTTCAAAAAATATAAAAAGCCACCTGGTATGATTGTATATATTATTTCAAGACTCCTGCTGTATTTATCCAGTAAGTATGTGTTTTTCCAATTCTAAAGATACTTTTAAAGCCCTATGGCTAAACACTAATACAATCCCCACTCCTATATATAAGGTTGGGGGTAAACAAAAGTAGGAAGTTGTAATAGGCTCTCCTTTCTGGCATGATTTTGCCGGCATTGCATATTTAAGAGCAGTGTAGTAACTTTATTAGTAGTATATTGTAAACAGCTACCAAAACAATTCTGGAAGGTAGAATTTGGAAGGATATTATTCCCAAACAAAATGTCCTTTCCACTTGCACTGAAATGTTCCACTGTTTTTGTATTCCAATATTCTTTCAGGGCTGCCTTTCTTGGCACACACAAAATGGAGCTTCAGGTCTAGAATTAACTGACTCACTTCTCTAAGGGCACTGTGCTTGTTCAGTGAGACTACCTTATTCCACATCAAAATGTTTGCAAAGTCTAAAAGTCATTAAGAAACCAAAATTCATAATTAATTTTATTTACACATTTGACCATATGAAAGATTTTGGTAGGTGAGGCAAACAAGGTAAGTTTTTAGGTATTCTTGGAGAATTGTAATAATAAATTGATTAAATCTGGAGTAAAGAATTTAACTTTGCTGCTTTCATCAACATGAGACTTTGGGTATTAAACTGACTTTATTCATCAGAATTTATTGATTTATTTCCATTGATACTATTGTTTTTTCATTTGTTAATAAGGGAAACTCTGACTTATGAAAAATAAGTGACAGTGGAATGTAAACTGAAATCTGCTTCAGGATGATCTAAACAATCTAAATGACCTGTACACCTAGTGTCTCCTCTTTGCTTTAGTTAGATTTTTTTTTTTCATTTGACTTTAGAGTCCAGGATCGAAACATAACATTAGGTTTAACATGTGATGGGTTAAAATGGCTACAAATTATTTGACACTTTTGCCACCAACTGGCAAGATATTTTGTTCCTGTTTTGTTTTAAATAAACTTTCACTTTATAATAGATTTATGTTAACAGAAAAGTTGCAGATGATACAGAGAGTTCCTACTGTGTTACAGCACCCAGTTTCTCCTATTGCTAAAATCTACATTGGTGGGCTTCCCTGGTGACGCAGTGGTCGAGAATCCGCCTGCCGATGCAGGGGACACGGGTTCGTGCCCTGGTCTGGGAAGATCCCACATGCCACGGAGCGGCTGGGCCCGTGAGCCATGGCCGCTGAGCCTACGCATCCGGAGCCTGTGCTCCGCAACGACAGGAGAGGCCACAACAGTGAGAGGCCCGCATACCGCAAAAACAAACAAAAATCTACATTGGTGTGTTACATTTGTCACATTTTATGAACCAAGATTGATACAGTAGTATTAACCAAAGCCCATACTTATTCAAATATATGAAGATTTTACTTTATCCCTTTTTCATTCCAGGATATCAACCATAGCACCACATTGTATTTAGTAGTCTTGCCTCCTTAGGCTCCTCTTGGTGTTCACAATTTCTCAGATTTTTTTGATGATTTTGACAGTTTGAAATGTACTGATCAAGTATTTTATAAAGTGTCCCTCAGTTAGGATTTATCTAATATTTGTAGAGGTTAAGTGTCATGGTCATTACATCATATCAAGGGAATACATTATCAACATGTCACCACTGTCGGTGCTAATTCTTAATCACCTGGCTGAGGTACTACTAATACTTATTTTGTTGCTTAAATTATTCTAGCTTTGGCCATTGGAATGGCTTTCATTTGGCTCCTGTGTCCCTTGTAGATTTCTTTGAGTATTGCCTCTTCTTTAATTTTTAATTTAATTTTTGGCACCACAAGAAGTGCCAGGTTCATCTTATGTATTTCCAGCCCTAGTCCTAGAATCAGCCATTTCTTCAAGGAGCCCTGATTTCCTTTATTGGGGATGAAGAAATATATGTGTGTATACTACCCTGTATATGCACATACATCTATAAATATTTTTCTATGTAGCCATCTGTATCTATATTAAGCAAAACATGAGTTCATACTGATTCACCAACGCTAATCCATTACCATACAGATAAGTTTAGCCTCCTCCGCTTACTTATCTTTAACTCATCCTAGTCCAGCAGTGAGAATCCTGGCTAAACTATGCACTATTCATTTACTTAGTTGTTCAATTCAAGAATTCACATATAATTGTTCCAGAATTGTTAACTCATATTCATGTGGGAGACAACTTTATCAACTATACTCTAATTGTTATGTACAATTCCTTTTGTCTTTAGTCGTATAGACTCCACTCATTTCCAAATTACCACACAAATGAGTACATGATAAAGAGACATATTATTATGATTTAAAATATTACTACTACAAAAAGATGTAACAAGCCTAAATTGTATATACTTAATAAGAGCATTCCCCCTCACCCTCCCAAAAAATGAAGATTTGACAGAACTAAATCCTGAGGCAGAAAAATCCACAATCAGAATTTAACAGACCTCTCTCAAAAATTGATAAAACAAGCAAACAATGAAATCATTAATAACACAGAAATTTAAATAACATGGTTAAGTGTTGATGTATTTGAGATATGTGGAACATCATATCCAACCTCTGTAAAATATAATCTTTTCAAGTGCATGTTCAAGTTAACATGTTCCTTTATAAACTATGTAGCAACCAATAAGAAAACATTGAAATCATTTGTATATGTTCTCTTAATAGATGGAATCAAACTAAAATGAGACATTAGAAAGCTAAGTGGAAAATCTCCAAATGTCTGGAAACTGAGCTACACAAATCCATACAGTCCATGGGTTAAAGAAGAAATCAAACATAAGTGAGAAAACATTTTCAGTGGAATAATTATGAAAATCAACATATTTAATTTTGTGGGATATATATAAAGCATGGCTAGGAGATTACTGTTTAGTAGCAAAGAATGGGAACCAATTGAAGCATTATTTATTCACAAAATAGATACATAAATTGTGACATTCATACAATGGGATACTCCAGCAGTAAAAATGAATGAAAAATGTGCATACACAATATCACGAATAAATGTCACAGACATAATATTGAGCGGAAAAGCCAGTTACACCATAACACTAATGCTATTATATTCCATTTATATTATATACAAAACGTGAAAAAATAATCTTTGATCGTTATCCTTAGGGATATACTGCCTGGATGGTAGAATCAGAGAGCTTTCTAGGATGCTGAGAATGCTTTATATCTTGACAGGGGCGGTGCTCACAAGGTGGACATATGTAAAAATTCATACATACATATGTAAAAAGTCAACAAGCTGTACACTTAAGATTTATTTATTTTACAATATGTAAATTCTACCTTAATAAAAAATAAAGCAAACTACTCTGTCATACAATATTCCATCTGTCCACCTGACAAAATCCAATGCTCATAACACACTCTTTTTGTGAGACTAAGGAAACAATAAGTCTGATATATTACTGCTGAGTGTACATTGGCACAAACTTCCTGGAGGGGAAATTGGCAGTATATATCAAAATTACATGTGTATATGTAGTTTCTCCCAGTGATTTTATGTCTGGGGATTTATCTTATGGGTATTCTTACAGATGTGAAATGATATATGAACTAGTTTATTAATTTTAGCTTTGTTTGAAACAGCAAAATATTGTCAGCAACCCAAATAACCAGCTATGGAGAACTGGTAAAATGAATCATGGTATATCCACAAATGTAATAATGTGCACTAAGGAAGAAAAAGAATGAGGAAACACTATGGAAGAATCTGAATTTTCTCCAAGGTAAACTGTTAGTCTAAAAACTATGAACGAAACAGAGTGTCAAGTGTTCTACCATTTACATTGAAAATCAGTGAAGATAAGGATTTATTTCTATATTTGCCTTCATGAACAGTAACACGGCAAGGACACAGAAGAATTTATATCAATGAAAGGGGGCATTCAATTTCATAGGTAATTTTTTGGCCATGTGCCTATATTCCTTTTCAAATGTATTTTAAATGAAAACACAGGAAACTGTCCAGGACATAGGTACTAGTTTCAAATACAGAGAAAAATATGTTGAAATTTACATACTATAGTATATCATTGCCACTGCACTATAGTATATGGTGGCAACAGTGTAGCAAAGGGAGACATCTCTGCTTACCATGGGTGCAATCAGAATCTTCTCCTTTTCAGTCTCTGAAACAGCTTCAGAATTCCTTTCATCATAAGAATAATAATTTACACCAAATAATATAAAAATACTTAACATTACTGATGTATTTAAAAGAGACGGGTTCCGGGTTCTGAAGACTGGGTGTGGTATGTATCAGTTTGCTATCTTGTCTGTTATTCTTAATGTTAGATTTTCTGAGTTACTGTATTCCTCCCAATCTTTAGATCAGGGAAGCTGCATCCATTGAGCAGTTTGTGCCCTGCCCTGGTGGGTAGCAGGGGCAGAAACCAACCCATGTTCTGCTCTCCAAGCTTTGTACCTCAGGTTTGGGGTTGGGGAAGAAAAGGAAATGCCAAGTTCTTCACACAAAGCCGCCATCTGCGAATCAAGACTTACTTACATAAGGCTGTTTCTGCATAATTCAGCAGAGTGAATATTATAACAGAAATACAAAATGCCAGATAACGATTACAAAATAGAATTACTTCTATATTTCTTTTTAAATTATTTTTAATTTACATAATTTACAAAAGTATACAAATCTTGAGTGTACTGGCAGATAGGCACATTCTATGTAATCAACATCCAAACAAGATATTGACAATTTTCATCATCCCAAAATATCTTTCATGTGCTTTACAAGTCAAGTTCTACTATGTGAGTAACCATATTCTAATTTTTATCATATCACTTAATTTATCACCCCTTTTCTTGAGAGAAGGCTATTGTTTGAGGGTTCTATCTCTAATCATTGCAGAGAGGCAGGTAGAGATAATCAAAAGCAAAGAGAAAAAGGCTTCTGGTTTCGGCAAAGACATGAGAAAGAAAAGAAAAGAAAAAAGTTCCCATCCTTACAAAAAAAATTAGACAAGTATCAGATGACTTTTTTGTGAAATCCATCAGAATGATTTCATAGGATAGTCCCCCCAAAATTTGGAGAGAGACAGATACTGGCAGGCATACATTCGACCTAAGAATTTGCTCCCCTGGACAGAAGACTGTCAGACTTCATATAAATTGGTAAGTTTATTAAATTAGAAATTATGAGAAATTGCTGAGAGTAGGCTAGAGTGATAGTGAGAAGCTCCTGGGAGATGCAGTAATAAAGGGACTGCCAGCCTCTCACAGTGGCAGGGCAAGTGATGGTTATAAAAACAGGCCCTTACTGGAAATGTACAAAGTTTGAGCAACTCAAGTCTGCTGAGTTAATTCACTTCTGCATATATGCTTACCAAACTCAGCTATCTTGCTACTATGTATTGATCAAAAAGATTTAAAAATTTATTTCCACACAAAAACCTGCATGTGAATGCTTATAGGAGCTTTATTCCTAATCATCAAAAACTGGAAGCAACCAAGGTACCCTTATATAGATGACCTTGAATGGATAATAAAACTAGGACTTGTATTTCATAAAATGAAATACTATCCGTTGATAATGGAGCAAGCTACATGGTTCATACAAAAACATGGATGAAACTTAAGTGCATTTTGTTAAGTGAAGCACACCAGACTCAAAACGCTACATAGTGAATAATTCTATTTGCATGATATTATAGAAGTCAATATTGTATGGTCAGAAAACACATCCATGGATGGAGGGGTCTGAACGTGAAGAGTTGTTGACTACAAAGAGGCCATCCAGGGTTTTTCTTAGAGTGATGAAGTATAGTAACTAGATGATGGATAACTGACTTCATTTATTTTCCAAAACCCGTACAGAGTGAACTTTTCTGAACGCAGTGGAAAAAAAAAATCAACCAGAATATTGGACACTCCAGAACAGAATGAAAACAGTGACAAAATAATCAAACATAACAAATTAATAACACAACCTACTCTTCAGTGTGGGGAAAAAAATCGCGCTGATCTAATGCTTTGAACAGAATGTTTATGTCTCCCCCAAATTCTTATGTTGAGGCCCTAATCTTCAATGTGATGATATTTGAAGCCGGGGCCCTTAGGAGATAATACGTTTAGCTGAATACTTTACCACAGAATCTATTTTGAGTACTCCTTTAAGATCTTTCACATGTTTGCAAATCTGAGTTTTTTCTCAACATAGAAATCATATAACATCTCCCCTTCTAGCTTTTAAGTAATACTAAGATGTATGATAAATTTAATAATTTAAATTTTCTAAATCAATTTTTAATTTTTATAAAGTATAAGATACAGTCCAGAAACTTCAAGAGATAGCTAAACTATATTCAAGAAACAGAAGTATATAGGAAAGTATATTGTCCAAATAATTAATAAAATTTTGGTAAAACATTCATTTGCCTATATTATTTTGAATTACTGTTACAAAACTAATAATCTTTTAAATCCATTTAAAGATTGCTGCTGGAATTTCTTATTCTTAATAAAAATCCTTCTCATCAATGATTTCCCTAGAGCTTTATGTTTTTTAAACTTTACCAGTCCATTACAAAAAGAGTAACAGGAAATTGTGGAAGAATAGCTATTTACTGACAAGTAAATAAATTGCAAAAGATTGAAAAATAATTCTAAGCTGTTAATGGAGTTCTAGTATAAGGAGTGCATAGAAAGATAGATATGAAGAGCTTTATAGCCTATAAATATTCAATATTCATTTATCCTTATGACTCCTATTAATCCATCAGTGTCACCACTCCTAACAGCATATGCAATGACACTTCCTAACCTGTACACATAAAAATTTTGGAACGCTTCATTTAATCTAATTCCAGAGAAATTTCCAAAATATTATGACTAACAACTTTTGCAATAAGGTAGTAACATAAGTTCTCATAATAAATGCAATTTTTGTTTTGTTTTGTTTTGTTTTGTTTTGCGGTACGCGGGCCTCTCACTGTTGTGGCCTCTCCTGTTGCGGAGCACAGGCTCCAGACGTGCAGGCCCAGCGGCCATGGCTCACGGGCCCAGCCGCTCTGCGGCGTGTGGGATCTTCCCGGACCGGGGTAACGAACCCATGTCCTCTGCATCGGCAGGCGGACTCTCAACCACTGTGCCACCAGGGAAGCCCAATAAATGCAATTTTAATGCAATCTTTTGTAGATTCATTTCCCCCCTGGAAGAAGGGAATGGGTATAATGATTTCTGTGAGTAACAATATCCAAGGATATATAATATCTAAGGGAAATACTATTATTTCCTGCACATTTTTAACATTAAAATAGATTTATCCCCTCATATACATGCTAGTACATGCACACACACAATACAGGCTATATCATGCATTCTTTTTAATACACATTTGTTGAGACTCTCTTACTAGCACTAGTGGAGAATTTCTTCTGGCAATAGACGGTACAAAAATGACAAAATGAATAAAATTCCTCCCCTCATGCACTTACATTTTAGTGAACAGAGAAGTAAAAACATAAAACATGTAAGTATAAGTGCTAATGAGGAAAGTAAAGCAGGAAATGAAGTTAAGTAATACATTAAAGTCAGTGGGAGTTTATTTTTTTCCTAGAGCTCTTCTAGGAAAAGAAAGGGACAAATTTCATCCCATGGTTTAGATAAAAAGTTGTAGTGATTGATTTTATTTTACCTTGCTTAGGTCACTTGCTTAAGCCTTGGACGAATGTAGATTTGCCATGTGCCCAGGAAACTAAGGAAAACTGAGTATTGTTAAGCACTATGCCTACCTCAAGTGGATGTGTTTTGTTTTTTCATTTTATAATTTTCATTAATAAAAGGTATTATAATTATTTTGTCATCTCTAATATTTTTGTTTATTTATTTAATTTCACTGAAAAATATTTTGTAATGTCTTTTAATCATTTTCTTCTTTTTTGGTTTTAAAAAAGATTTCTAGTTGTTCTCTTTCATCATCACATTTAATAATTGAAACATTCAAATTCAGAGACAAGCATATGGCTTCCTTAAAGTACAGTTTTATTTTTTCCTAAATTGATTATTTTTTAATTACAGAGTAACTTTTTGATTACTAGAAAAAATGATTGAATTAGTGATCTCCATTCATCACCTCTTTTTATCCTTTGCCACCTTAGCTTCACTCATCTTCTTTATGCTGGAATATTTATAACTTGTCCTCCACACTTGTTTCTTTAATCTTTAATTATCTTCTCCCAATATATTAGTTTCTGGGGGCCAGTGTAACAAAGTACCACAAACTGGATGGTTTAATCACAACAGAAATGTATTGTCTCACAGTTCTGGATGTTAAAAGTCCAAAATCACAGTGTCAGCAAGTCCAGGCTCTCCCTGAAACCTGTAGAGAAGCATCCTTCCTTGCCTTTTCCTAGCTTCTGGTAGTTTGTCAGCAATGCTTGGAGTTCCTTGGCTTGGAGCTGCAGCACTTCAATATCTGCCTTTGTTGTCACAAGGCATGACATTCTTATTTCCTGTGTCTCTGCTTTCTCTTCTCAAAAGGATACCAGTCATATTAGATTAAGGCCCGTCCTAATGACTTCATCTTCATTTGGTCACATCTGCAAAGACCTTATTTCTAAATAAGGTCACATTCACAGGTACCAGGGAGTTAGAGTTTCTACATATCTTTGTGGGGGACATAATTCAACCCATAACACCCAAGTATGGCACTACTTCCTCTTTTATATCCTTTAGTCTCAACCCAAATTTTACTTCATCACACTGGTCATTCCTAATAAAATTATAATCCTCTACATTCTATGCCTTCAGTCTTGTTTATTTTTTCTAGGGTATTTATTCTTAACTACAAAATATTTGTTTCTTATTCTGCTTATTATACTATTTTCTAAATCTTCTCACTGAATAATGTGTCTCGTGGTAAACATGTTGTCACTTTTATTGACTGTCCTGTCCCCAGCAACCAGAGCAGTGCCTGGAAAACAATAGGTGCTCAAGAAATATTTATGGAATTACGGAATGAATGAAACCAGATTAAGAGGAACTTGGTTGCTGATTTACTCAAATGTCTCATTGTGGTTTCAACTTTATCTTCATAATAAAGCTATATGAATCGAGGCTTTGATGAGCAATACTTGCTTAAAAGAATGAAAAACAATACAATTTTAGTAATTTAACTATGTTTAATATTAAAACTATTTTAGTTGTTCTCTCTGACAAGGAGAAAAGTTTAGCCATTGTTTTTCTCCAGAGTTCTTTTGTAGATGAACTAGCTCAGCATTCCAACTATTGGTTATTCTCATGGGTTTCTTTTACATAATACCAACTTTTTAATTTTTTATCCTTTCTTAACTTCAATTTATTCTTTTGAATTTTTATTTCATTTTTGACAGATTGGCTTCTTCTCTTTGGGCCACTGGGTACAATTCTATTTTAATCATGTTCCCTTTTTGCAGAGTGCCCAGGTGTGGTGATGAAAAACAAACTTGTTAGAAAATGTAGAACAAACACACTTAGCATGCACTGCATTTTATTTGCTATAGCTAAATGGCTTTCTTTCTAAAATGAAATTAAAATGTTGGACTAAATTAAAATATGTAGAAATCTGCTTTTGATGTTGTTAATTAAATATCAAGTAAGACATTTGCAGTGTATTTACATAACTATTGGTTAGGCATAATTGTAAATTGTGGACATTAAGGGAAATTATTTCTTAGTGAGTAGTGTAATAGGTGAGTAAATATAAGTTAGACTCACATGGTTTTTACATGTTATTTATAACTTTTGTAAATATTTAACTTCTTGAAAATGAGTGGCTTTTTACTACTCAGTTTTTTTTTCTGCTATACACTATTTTTCAATGTACAGTCTTATATCAATACTTTCCTCAAAGTAGGTGCCAACTAAAAATTAGCAATTGCCATCTGCCTCTATAAGGATTAAGTCTCTAGCCACTGTAACTGCTAACCTTCAACACACCCTGAAAGGAATTCAGGGTGGAGAATAGGAATGAGCCACTCTGCTCTGGGAAAAACTGGCCGAACATGACTTCAGGTAGTTACATATTTTCAGGAGAAGATTTTATGAGCCCAAATTCTTGCATCTTTTTATATCTAGAAAAGCACTAAAATCATTAATGGTGACATCTGCTCCTCATGACAAGCAGAAAGCCTCTGCTAGTCTTGACTGCACATACCCCCCTTCACTAAAATCATATTTTGTTCTGATCTCTCCCCCTACCTCTGTGGAGCTAGTACCTCAGTGCTATCAGAGATGCTGTCTCCCAGGCTACAAATAAAACTTTACTCACAGCTTTCATGTTGTGAATTTTGTTTTTTGTTTTTTTAGTCAACATAGGGATTAATCAAGTTCATGGCAGATTTTCAAACAAATTGTCCTTGTTCATCATAATCTCATACGAATCCTAAAATATGTTTCATTGTGAAAGTGATTTTATAATTTATTAGGAAATGTGCATTTTTTAATTCTTACATTGTGCAGAATTGACTTCACTAATTGTTAATCACTATATGCAAAATAAGATTTCATGAAAAATAGGAGATGTGAAAGTTCTCGTGTGTGTGTATATATATATATATATACACATGTATATATATACATATATATATTTTTAAAGCAACTATTTTATTCTATCTCTCAATTTGAGAGACAACATTAAATGAAAGTGTGCAAAACGATGCTGGCATATGGCAATAGTGTTTATAACTCACACTTCTGAGGTCATCTAGAAGTCAGCAAAACAGCTTTGCTGACCTTGGCTGGTTAAGTTTACACAGAGGGATTTGGCCAGCTGTCTGCTGATTTAGGATGGCCTTAGCTGGGACTATTGAAGCAAGTTATTGCTAGCCCACATATCTCATCTGCTAGCAGGCTAACCTAGGAATGTTCTTATGACACTGGCAGAGCTACAAAGAGCAAGTTCAATTGGACATGTGCTTCTATAAGCCTTTATTTGTATCACATTGCTAAAAACCCCTCGGCAAAGCAAGTCACATGCTCAAAGCAATTATTAGAGTGGGAGGAGACTTCAAAGCCATATGGCAAGGGGACTGATGAAGAATTGGGGTCACTTTTGCAATCTTCTGGAACACATATGTCCCATATAACTTAATTACTGCTGCTAGCTGATAAGCAGTATTGACAAGGTCATGGATTTTTGGTAAAACCAAGTTTCCTAGATGATATATAAGCAAGAGTTTTTCTTTTCTTTTTACTGTTTCTTTTGTTTGTCTGTTTTGTGTTTTTTTCTTTCCATGATGAAGGGGAAAGTATTTGTAGATATCTCAAAATATCATTTACACTCATTAGTATTTTAAAAGTATAATAATTATTAGGCCAGCTACAAGATCTTGTTATTTAATACATTAATAAGGATGAATTTATAATAAAATATAACAAGTTTATTTGACAAATTTATAACAATAATGCAACATAATTTGTTTCCTTTGTAATCTTATGCATTTTATATATTTTAAAATATTACTGAGAATGAATCAACAGTTTGAAAAGTGGATTTATAGACCAAGGAAAGTTAAGAAACTCTACCCTGTATAGAGTTGGAATGCAGTATAATGGTGATTCTACCTTCATTTCCTTCTTGTCAAATGTAGAAAAGCACTTAATAATTTTGTGTGCTATCAAGATACTTTATATCTAACTGATATAATTGAATCCTAATTATGTAAATGTTTCTCTTCTTACCTTAATAACTGAATATTGGCACTTCTTTGGTGGCACAGTGTTTAAGAATCCGCCTGCCAATAAAGGGGACATGGGTTCGATCCCTGGTCTGGGAAGATCCCACATACTGCAGAGCAACTAAGCCCATGTATCACAACTACTGAGTCTGTGCTCTAGAGCCCGCGAGCCACAAATTCTGAGCCCGCATGCCACACCTAAGCCTGCGCACCTAGAGCCCATGCTCCGTGACAAGAGAAGCCACTGCAATGAGAAGCCCAAGCATCACAATGAAGAGTAGCCCCTGCTCGTCGCAACTAGAGAAAGCACGGGTGCAGCAACGAAGACCCAACACAGCCAAATAAATAAATAAACTTATAGAGCCCACAAGCCACTACAACTGAGCCTGCACACCACAACTACGGAAGCCCACATGCCTAGAGCCTGTGCTCTGCAACAAGAGAAGCCACCGCAATGAGAAGCCCACGCACCACAACGAAGAGCAGCCTCTGCTCGTCGCAACTAGAGAAAGCCCTCGCGCAGCAATGAAGACCCAATGTAGCCAAAAGTAAATAAATTTATAAAAAGAAAATTGAGTAGTATTAAATTTTAATATAGTAATTATACCAATGAAGCATCTTAAATGTGTCAGTCTCCATTGTTAATTCTTCCACTTACGCCACAAGCATTTCTTGAGCACCTCTACTACAGCCAAGCACTAAATTATAAGTTAGAGATTAAATGAAAACTAAGATATAGAACCTGGTTTCTGGAATTTAACAATTTAGTAGTTGAAAATGACAGGGAAATGCATAATTAAAATATTGCTTTACACATGCTAAAACAAACATGACCTCAGATTGCTAGAAGGTGTACTCAACTAATTATGATGCAAAAGGGGAAAGGTGTAGGGGTCAATCAAAATTAATACTTCTATGACTTTGTACATGTCATTTCTTCTGTCTATGATAACATTTCTTACTACCTATTGGAGTGATACTGATGCTTTTCCTCTTTGCAATCTCATATGATTTTGTTCATTATTCTATTTATCATATCATTTATTCACTACTGTTACTTCTAACACTAGACTGTGAAGAAAGTTTGTGAGGTCAAGGACTTAGTTTTTTTGTTTGTGTTCTTGATACTAACTCAATATTTGATAAATGCTAAGAGGTAATGAGAAGTCAAGGATTTGGAGCCAAACTGCAAGAATTCAAATAATAGATTTATCACTTGCTAACTGTGTCACACTGGATAAGACTTAGTTTCTCCTTCTATAGAAATGACTTTTGTAATATTATCCATATTATACAGATATTCTAAGGACATATAAATTGATGAACATGTTACCAGTACAGAATAAATGGTAGTTAGCTATTATTATCACATAATCTAAGATCAGTAAGATTATCTTATGAATATATGTGGCACTTATTTCTAAATGGCCTAAAATAGAAAAAAAGAAGAAAACTGTGATTATAAACTTCTGTATTTCCTAGAATTAAGTAAAAATAAATATATATATAACTTAAAAGTTTAGATATTTAGAAAATAACTCAGGGTTGGAATTTCAATGACATTTCTAAAAGATATGTTACTAATATGCACTTGTTGAGTAACTGATGTTGACACTAAAATCTTTACTACAGTCTTGCAGTAGTCCATCCTAAATATGGATGTGTGAATCAATTGTGATGTGTGAATCATAATGACAGCACACAATACAGATGAATATGCTAAGATAATAAATCATTTTCCATATAATTAGTTGGTCAGTTACTTTGAGGAATCAAAATGTTAATTACATACATCTGAATTTTAGCATTTTCTTTTTCTCTATTGTTAATCAATATTACTACCAGTTACAAATTATATCACCCCAAATTGTTTTCCTTACTATATTCATTACTAATTTTTATAACACTTTTCTTTGTTTTTTTGGTTTGGTAAATAATTTGCATTATGTGTTCTGCAGATAGGCTTCATATTTAAAATTGAACATGAATTATTTAGAATTTTTGCTATTAATCACATGATCCAGAAATACATGCAGCAAATTCTGTATTATTTCAGTGGTATGACAGTTCTTAACCTGTTTTTGGTGCATCTATTTAGTAAACAATACTAAAATGAGATTATTTTATATACTTCATGTGAATATTTATCTTAGATACACAGTGTTCAGAGTTTAAATAAAAATTACAAACAGTAAAGAAGCATGTGGAATAAGTCAAAGCATTAAATATTGATATGGAAACAGTTATCTGATTAAAAATGTTAAGAGTTAACATTTTCATTGATGTTAGAAACCAACTAAATTTTTTAATCTGCTTTTTAGTACTTTCTGCAAATCCACATATTGGTAGTTTATTAAGACATAAAACTGATTTAAGGAAGGTCAATTTATAAACATAATATTTTAGAAAAATATATAAAGGAAAGAAAAAAGTACCTTTTAAAGTTGATTTTACACATTCTGAATTAAGCCCAGACTAAGTTATTTGGTACATTACAATATGATTAATATTCCTTAATCGGGCAAATTAGAAGTATCAGAAAACATGTATTAACAAAAAGTTGACAGTTTTACTAAGATTGTGGGTGTCTCTCCCATCTCTACTCTTCAAGCAACATTGCCTGGGAATGCAAAATTGACAATCAAAGGACAGCTGTCAATTTAATTAGTTGACTAGGCTAGTTTTACTTTTTGTATCATCTTATATATATTTTGACATTTTCTGTATTAGAAATTTAACTTTAAGAAGAATTTTAGCCTGTTTGGTATACAGTGGAAACATAAATTAAAAGTGAATTTAAGTTGAGGCTCTATTTAAAAAGCAATACTGAGAAATTGGTTCAAGATGGTGGAGTAGAAACACGTGTGCTCACACCCTCTTGCAAGAGCACTGGAATCACAAGTAACTGCTGAACAATCATCAACAGGAAGACACTGGGACTCACCAAAAAAGATAGCCTACATCCAAAGACAAAGGAGGGGAGCAAACATAATAAAATTAAATCCCATAACCACTGGGTGGGTGACTCACAGACTGGAGAACAATTATACCACAGAAGTCCACACACTGGAGTGAAGGTTCTGAACCCCACGTAAGGCTTCCAAACCTGGGGGTCCAGCAACAGGAGGAGGAATTCCCAGAGAATCATACTTTCAAGCCTACTGGGATTTGATTGCAGGACTTTGACAGGACTGGGGGAAACACAGACTCCACTCTTGGATGGCACACACAAGGTAGTGTGTGCATCAGGACCCAGGGAGAAGGGGCAGTGACCCCATAGGAGACTGAACCAGTCACACCTGCTAGTGTTGGAGGGTCTCCTGCAGAGGTGGGGGGTGGCTGTGGTTCACCATGGGGACAAGGACATTGGCAGCAGAAGTTCTAGGAAGTACTCCTTGGCATAAGCCCTCCCAGAGTCTGCCATTAGCCCCACCAGAGAGCCTGTAAGCTCCAGTGCTGGGTTGCCTCAGGCCAAACAACCAACAGGGAAGGAACTCAGCCCCACCCATCAGCAAACAAGTGGATTAAAGTTTTACTGAGCTCTGCCCACCAGAGCAACACCCAGCTGTATCCACCGCCAGTCCCTCCCATCAGGAAGCTTGCACAAGCCTCTTAGATAGCCTCATCCACCAGAGGGCAGAAAGCAGAAACAAGAAGAACTACAATCCTGCAGCCTGTGGAACGAAAACCACATTCACAGAAAGACAGACAAAATGAAAAGAAAGAGGACTATGTAACAGATGAAGGAACAAGATAAAACCCAGAAAAACAACTAAATGAAGTGGAGATAGGCAACCTTCCAGAAAAAGAATTCAGAATAATCATAGTGAAAATGATCCAGGACCTCGGAAAAAGAATGGAGGCAAAGATCAAGACGATGCAAGAAATATCTAACAAAGACCAAGAAGAATTAAAGAACAAACAAACAGAGGTGAACAATACAATAACTGAAATGAAAACTATACCAGAAGGAGTCAATAGCAGAATAACTGAGGCTGAAGAACGGATAAGTGACCTGGAAGACAGAATGGTGGAATTCACTGCCACAGAACAGAATAAAGAAAAAACAATGAAAAGAAATGAAGACAGCCTAAGAGACCTCTGTTACAACATTAAACATTATAGTGGTCCCAGAAGGAAAAGAGAAAGAGAAAGGACCCGAAAAAATATCTGAAGAAATTATAGTCAAATATTTCCTGAACATGGGAAAAGAAATAGACACCAAAGTCCTGGTGGCACAGAGAGTCCCAGGCAGGATAAACCTAAGGAGAAACACACTGAGACACACAGTAATCAAACTGACAAAAATTAAAGACAAAGAAAAATTATTATAAGCAACAAGGGAAAAATGACACCATACAAGGGAACTCCCAAAAGGTTAACAGCTGATTTCTCAGCAGAAACTCTACAACCCAGAAGGGAGTGGCATGATACGTTTAAAGTGATGAAAGGGAAGAACCTACAACCAAGATTACTCTACCCTGCAAGGATCTCATTCAGATTCAAAGGAGAAATCAAAAGCTTTACAGATAAGCAAAAGCTAAGAGAATGCAGCACCACCAAACCAGCCTGACAACAAACACTAAAGTAACTTCTCTAAGTAGGAAACACAAGAGAAGAAAGGGACCTACAAAAACAAACCCAAAACAATTAAGAAAATGGTAATAGGAATATACATTTCAATAATTACCTTAAACGTGAATGGATTAAATGTTCCAATCAAAAGACACAGGCTTGGGCTTCCCTGGTGGCGCAGTGGTTGAGAGTCCGCCTGCCGATGCAGGGCACATGGGTTCGTGCCCCGGTCTGGGAAGATCCCACATGCCACGGAGCAGCTGGGCCCATGAGCCATGGCTGCTGAGCCAGCGCGTCTGTCTGGAGCCTGTGCTCCACAATGGGAGAGGCCACCACAGTGAGAGGCCCACGTACCACAAAAAAAAAAAAAAATTCACAGGCTCACTGAATGGATACAAAAACAAGACCTATATACATACTGTCTACAGGAGACCCATTTCAGACCTTGGGACACATACAGACTGAAAGTGAGGGGATGGAAAAAGATATTCCATGCAAATGGAAATCAAAAGAAATCTGGAGTAGCAATATTTACATCACATAAAATAGACTTGAAAGAATGTTACAAGAGACAAGGAAGGACACTACATAATGATAAAGGGATCAACACAAGAACAAGATATAACAATTATAAATATATATGCACCCAACATAGGAGCACCCCAATACATAAGGCAAATGCTAACAGCTATAAAAAAGGAAATCAACAGTAACACAATAATAGTGGGAGAATTTAACACCTCACTTACACCAATGGACAGATCATCCAGACAGAAAATTAATAAGGAAACACAAGCTTTAAATGACACAATAGGAAAGATAGATTTAATTGATAGTTATAGGACATTCCATCCGAAAACAGCAGATTACACTTTCATCTTAAGTGCACACGGAACATTCTCCAGGATAGGTCATGTCTTGGGTCACATATCAAGCCTCAGTAAATTTAAGAAAATTGAAATCATATCAAGCAATTTTTCTGACCACAACGCTATGAGATTAGAAATAAATTACAGGGAAAAAAGCGTAAAAAACATAAACACATGGAGGCTAAAAAAATACATTACTAAATAACCAAGAGATCACTGAAGAAATCAAAGAGGAAATCAGAAAGTACCTAGAGACAAATGACAATGAAAACATGATGATCCAAAATGAATGGGATGCAGCAAAAGCAGTCCTAAGACGGAAGTTTATAGCAACACAATCCTACCTCAAGAAACAATAAAAATCTCAAATAAACAATCTAAACTCACACCCAAAGGAACTAGAGAAAGAAGAACTAACAAATCCCAAAATTAGTAGAAGGAAAGAAATCATAAAGATCAGAGAAGAAATAAATGAAATAGAAACAAAGAAAACAAAAGCAAAGATCAATAAAATTAAAAGCTGGTTCTTTGAGAAGATAAACAAAATTGATAAACCATTAGCCAGACTCATCAAGCAAAAGAGGGAGAGGACTCAAATCAGTAAAAATAGAAATGAAAAAGGAGAAATTACAACAGACACTGCAGAAATGCAAAGCATCATAAGCGACTACTACAAGCAACTCTGTGCCAATAAATGGACAACCTGGAAGAAATGGACAAATTCTTAGAAAGGTATAACCTTCCAAGACTGTACCAGGAAGAAACAGAAAATATGAACAGATCTATCACAACTAATGAAATTGAAATTGTGATTAAAAATCTTCCAACAAACAAAAGTCCAGGACCAGATGGCTTCCTAGGTGAATTCTATCACACATTTAGAGAAGAGCTAACACCCATCCTTCTCAAACTCTTCCAAAAAAAGCTTTTGAGAAAATTTAACACACATTTATGATAAAAACTCTCCAGAAAGTGGGCATAGAGGGAACCTACCTCAACAAAATAAAGACCATATATGACAAGCCCACAGCAAACATCATTCTCAATGGTGAAAAACTGAAAGCATTTCCTCTAATATCAGGAACAAGACAAGCATGTCCACTCTCACAACCGTTATTCAACATAGTTTTGGAAGTCCTAGTTACAGCAATCAGAGAAGAAAAAGAAATAAAGGGAATGCAGATTGGAAAAGAAGAAATAAAACAGTCACTGTTTGCAGATGACATGATACTATACATAGAAAATCCTAAAGATGGCACCAGAAAACTACAAGAGCTAATTAATGAATTTGGTAAAGTTGCAGGATACAAAATTAATGCACAGAAATTTCTTGCATTCCTATACACTAACAATGAAAGATCAGAAAGAGAAATTAAGGAAACAATCTCATTCACCACTGCAAGAAAAAGAACAAAATACATAGGAGTAAACCTACCTAAGAAGGTAAAATACCTGTACTCAGAAAACTATAAGACACTGATGAAAGAAATCAAAGATGACACAACCAGATGGAGAGATATACCATGTTCTTGGATTGGAAGAATCAATATTGTGAAAATGACTATACAACCCAAAGCAATCTACAGATTCAATGCAATCCCTATCAAATTACCAATGACATTTTTTACAGAACTAGAACAAGAAATCTTAAAATTTGTATGGAGACACAAAAGACCCTGAATAGCCTAAGCAATCTTGAGGGAGAAAAATGGAGCTGGAGGAATCAGACTCCCTGACTTCAGACTATACTACAAAGCTACCATACTCAAGATATTATGGTACTGGCAGAAAAACAGAAATCTAGATCAATGGAACAGGATAGAAAGCCCAGAGATAAATCCACACACATATGGTTAGCTTATCTTTGATAAAGGAGGCAAGAATATACAATGTAGAAAAGACAGTCTCTTCAGTAAGTGGTGCTGGGAAAACTGGACAGCTACATGTAAAAGAATGAAATTAGAACACTCCCTAACACCATACACAAAAACAAACTCAAAATGGATTAAAGACCTAAATGTAAGGTCAGACACTATAAAACTCTTAGAGGAAAACATAGGAAGAATACTCTTTGATATAAATCATAGCAAGAACTTTTTTGACCCATCTCCTGGAATACTGGAAATAAAAACAAAAATAAACAAATGGGACCTAATGAAACTTTTGCACAGTAAAGGAAACTATAAACAAGATGAAAAGACAACCCTCAGAAGCGAAAAAAATATTTGCAAATGAATCAAGAGACAAAGGTTTAATCTCCAATATATACACACAGCTCATGCAGCTCAATAATAAAAAAAGAAACAACCCAATCAAAAAATGGGCAGAAGACATAAATTGATATTTCTCCAAAGAAGACATACAGATGGCCAAGACATATGAAAAGCTGCTCAACATCACTAATTATTAGAGAAATGCAAATCAAAACTCCAATTAGGTATCACCTCACACTGGTTAGAATGGCCATCATCAGAAAATCTACAAACAGCAAATGCTGGAGAGGGTGTGGAGAAAACGGAACCCTCTTGCACTGTTAGTGGGAATGTAAATTGATACAGCCACTATGGAGTACAGTATGGAGGTTCCTTAAATAACTAAAAATAGAATTACCATATGACCTAGCAATCCTACTACTGGGCATATATCCAGAGAAAACCATAATTCAAAAAGACACATGCACCCCAATGTTCATTGCAGCACTATTTACAATAGGCAGGTCATAGAAGCAAACTAAATGGCCATCGACAGATGAATGGATAAAGATGTGGTACATATATACAATGGAATATTACTCAGCCATAAAAAGGAACGAAATTTGGTCATTTGTAGAGACGTGGATGGATCTAGAGACTGTCATGCAGAGTGAAGTAAGTCAGAAAGAGAAAAACAAATATCATATATTAATGCATATATGTGGAATCTAGAAAAATGGTACAGATGAACTGGTTTGCAAGGCAGAAATAGAGACACAGATGTAGAGAACAAATGTATGCACACCAAGGTGGAAAGCGGGGTGGGGAGTGGTGTTGGGATAAACTGGGAGATTGGGATTGACGTATATACACTAATATGTATAAAATACGTAACTGATAAGAACCTGCTGTATAAAAAAATAAAATTCAAACAAACAAACAAAACAAAACAAAAAAGCAATACTGTATATGCTTTTCTTTTCAATGAATTTTACTGTTAGGGGAAAACACCTCTAATCTATACATCTTAATTTTATATAGTGGAAAACTTTAAAATAAAAATCACTTTTCTTGTTTCTGAATTACCTCATTTGTTTTCAGAGTGCTGTCTTTTAGAAAACAAGTCACAATCTTGTTGACAGTTTTGTATTTTCTAAGATGGCTGTAAAAGTTTATCTACTATCTCATATGTTTTTCTGAAAACTTTCCCTTCATTTTTGAAAAAGGAGTTTAATTCTTCTCACCTTGAAACCTATGACTATGCCAGAAGTGAGCTATGAGACTTCTCAGGTTTGCTTATGAAAGTGGATGTAGCTTTGACCTTTCTTACTGGAAAGCTGCCTTACAAGACAGGGGCTGGCAGACTTGCTCCGTAAAGGGTCAGGTAGTAAACATTTCAGTGTTTGTCAGATGTGGTCTCTGCTGTAACTACCCAGTTCTGTTGTTGCAGCACCAAAGCATCCATAGACAATACCTAAATGTTTTGGCTTGGCTGTGTTCCCCTTAAAATTTGTTTACATAAACAGAAGGCCATCCTGATTTGAACCATGGTTGCCAGATTTCCTAACTAATAACACAGGACACCCAGTTAAATTTGAATTTCAGTTAAGCAACAAATACATTCTTCTTTAATGTGTAATTTTGTCCCAAATATTGTCCAGAACATATTTATACACAAAAGTTATTCATGTATATATGAATTTCAAATTTAACCGACTGTCTTATTTTATCTGGCAATTCTATTTGTGCTATAGTTTGCTGACCTTTGATGTTAAGTCATCTCACTCACAAAAAGTGGTTATGCTCTGAGGAAGTCCAAAACAGCAAAAAGGAGAGAATCCATGGAAAACAACTAAGATAACATGAAGAGAGTGAAATGCCCAGCCTGTACCCGTCTATTCCACCCAACCCCTCCCATTTCAGCCCATGCCACCATCTGAATAACAAGAGAGTTTCTGAGCCTGAAATCTAGATGAATCCTTGCTGAAATCCTGACATGCAAAACTATGAGAGATAATAAAATGATTAAAAGTCATTAATTTGTGACTATAAGTTGTGATTATGTCATTAATTTTTGTGTGCTTTGTGTATCTTCATGTAAATATAACAGAAACATAAACTACTATCCATTTATCTTATCATATTCTTCTTGTGATTATGTCACTAATTTTTGTGTGCTTTATTATATAGTGATATTAATTGGAATAACCCTGCTACACACTGTCTTTCTTTCTTTTTTTTTTTTTTTAACATTTTCAGTTTTCCTATCTGCATCTGGATTTTGATAACTCCATCTGAATCCATACCCTAGACAGGTTGATTTTAACATAAATATTTTTAATCCACATCAACCATTATATCTTAATTTTCTGGTTCATTGCTAACACAAGTAAAACAGTAGCATTATATAGAAACCTATGCACTCCACATTTAGATTTTGTTTTTCACAAAATTCAAATGTCAGTGATAGTCCTCCTTCTTCCCTCATTCATGAGAAATTTATTTGCAATAAAATCATAACATATAGTGATGCTTATTCAAACTTTAGTAATGTTGAGCTAAAAATGACTCTTACTAATGGGATAAAGGCTTTGACATCCATTTTATAATTTGCTTTCAGCTGTTGACCATTAAAAAATTCCTCTCAGAATCAGAAATAGAAGCTTTCTGTTGTCAAGAAAGAAGAGTAGTTCTCAAACTATGTTATGCAAAATTGTCACTTGGAAACTTATTAAGGATGCAGAGTTTATTATTCCTAAAGGACCTCATGGTTTGGAAATATATTTGGATTAGGAAGGTGTCTAGAATATAAATTTCTAACTTGGTCCTACTGATCAACTTTGGGAAACACTGAAGTGAAGCTAAAACACTGAGTAGTCTTAGTGTCATTTTTAAAAGTTTATCCTTATTCTTTTTGATTTATCTTTCAAATTCCTAGAATTCTTTTTTTTTTTTTTTTTAATTATTGGTTTGACTTCCATGCACAGCCCCACTCCCACACACTTAAATAGGAATGCCATGAAAGCTCTTCATTAGTTTTTGAGAATGCTGTGTGGGCAGCAGGATATGCTACTATAAAGAAGAAGAATATGATAAGATAAGTGAATAGTAATTTCTGTTTATCTCATATTTACATGACAGTACTTTATGGTCTGTAACTAGTAGAGAAAATGGAAAGAATTTACTTTGGGGATCTGATCTGCATTATTGTTATTTCTATACTTCATTATATAGTTGCAAAATAAAGTTCCTGAAAGTTGGAAGGTCTAAATTTTGTCATATCCATGCCCTTTTCTAATAATAAGTGTAACAGAATATACTGTAAATCAAATAATTGAGGGTTGGTATCAATATGGATATCTGAACAAATGTTTGTAATATTTCTACCAATAATACTAAAACAATTTAGTATGTTTTAGTAAAACAATTTAGTAAAACAATTATGACATCATACAGTTAATGAATATGTGTATATCAGGTGGTAAGGTTATTTTACCACCATCACCACACCATCAAGAATGAGTAATCTCTTTTTTTCACAGAGTGGTTTTTAACTTGATGTGGTACAAGTTACTGAGTTATTAACTTTCAGAGGTAAACTTAAGCCCAGGTCCAGGTAGCATCTCCATCAGTCTACATAATCATTACAATATATTTGTCAAATATTATTAATCATAAGTGAATTTTATATGGCTTACAAATCAAATTCATTTGCACCCATGGCCATTTCTCTGTTTATCTTGATGTTTGCCTATTGTATGAATAGCCTCATTATCTAGGTCAAAAGGCTATCTAGTTCAAATTTATTAATTTTTGAATATTAAACCAATGTTACATTCCTACTTAGTCATAATTTTTCTTTTGTGTGTTGCAGATCCAATCTGGTAATAATCTATTAGAAAATTTTGTATTGCTTGTGATATTTGGAATGCTAGCTTAGGTTAAGGTTTATATTTCCATTCTGTCATATCTAATATTGGTACTAAATTATATAATTATCTAATTTGATACACTCATATTTTTTCCCAAGACCTAGTTGCCATGCAATTCATATTATGTACTGAGAATTAATGCTTCCATGCTTCAAATACCTAAATTGAAACGTATTTTGTGTATTTCTCATGGGCATCTATTGCTTTAAGGATATGAATAAATCCTTTATTTCTGGTTATATTTCTTATATTTTACTGCTGGTACTGATAAAAATAGCCTTATCAATGTTTTTTAAAAAATATAAATTGAAAAGTCACTGAGATTCTGTCCTGGGTCTTGGCAGAAAGTTCTCAGATTTTGTTAATCTGCCCAATATGTGCCGTGGACTTATACCTTCTTTTTCTCAATTTTCTTCTACTTATGTTGTTTCTCTAAAAACATAAAGAAGCAAAGCTGCTAGAGACCAATCATTATATGCTGCATTAGATAGCTATGGACTGAACCAAGGTTGCTTAATTTTTAATGCCATATTTAATATTCCCTTGTAATTATTTATAGTAGTTGTAGTGTTCATACTGTTTTCTTTGGTCCCTTTTTTTCTGATTCTTTTTTTTTTTTTTTGAAACTTTTCCTGATTTTATGACATTTCTTCTCAAAACATTTGGCTTTTTATCTAATATTTTTAAAAGTTTTTTTATGGGGTACCAAGGGTTGATTTCTAAGAAACATTTTCCATCTCTTTATTAAAATAGCTATCTTTCACAGAGTTTACAAATTTATTCTTAGGTATTTCTAGCACATCCAGCAGCAGAAATAATATACAAAGCCATCATTTTATCGAGATAGGGATCAGTTTCTCACGATCCTCTCTTAAGTACATCTCATTGCCAACTGAATGATTCTGAGAAACAGAAAATCAAGATCACCAAAAGCCTGAGTCTGAGGTATCTGCAAGTAGGAAACAAACAGGACTTAGGTGACATGACTTAATACTTTACTTTTTTCAACAAGGGACTCATCGGTTTCTCTGCTTTGCCTTCTGCTCACTTTCTGCTGGGATGTCTAGTAATATTTGTTTGTGGATATCTTTCCAAGGGATTGGAATCACTTTATTTTTCTTTAATTTTTATTTTTTTAAACTTTTAATTTTATATTGGAGTATAGTTGATTAACAATGTTGTGTTAGTTTCAGGTGTACAGCAAAGTGATTCAGTTATATCAATACATATATATGTATCTATTCTTTTTCAAATTCTTTTCCCATTTAGCTTGTTACATAATCTTGAGCAGAGTTCCCTGTGCTATACAGTAGGTCCTTGTTGGTTATCCATTTTAAATATAGCAGTGTGTACATGTCAATGCCAAACTTCCTAAATATCTCTCCCCGTCCACCTTTCCTCCTGGTGACCGTAAGTTTGTTCTCTAAGTCTGTGAGTCTGTTTCTGTTTAAGTTCACTGGTATCAGTTTTTTGTTTTTTGTTTTTAGATTCCACATATAAGTGATATCATACAATATTTCTCTTTCTTTGTCTGACTTACTTCACTCAGTATGACAATCTCTAGGTCCATCCATGTTGCTGCAAGTGGCATTATTTCATTCTTTTTAATGGCTGAGCAATATTCGATTGTATATATGTACTACAACTTCTTTATCCATTCCTCTGTTGATGTACATTTAGGTTGCTTCCATGACTTGGCTACTGTAAACAGTGATGCAATGAACATTGGGGCACATGTATCCTCTTGGACCATGTTTTTCTCTCCATATATGCCTAGGAGTGGGATTGCAGGATCATATGGTAGCTTTATTTTTAGTTTTTAAAGGAACATCCATACTCTTCTCCATAGTGGCTGTACCAATTTACATTCCCACAAACAGTGTATGAGGGTTCCCTTCTCTCCACACTCTCCAGTATTTATTGTTTGTGGACTTTTTGATGATAGCCATTCTGACTAGTGTGAGGTGATATCTCATTGTAGTTTTGATTTCCATTTCTCTAATAATTAGCAATTTTGAACATCTTTCCATGTGCCTCTTGGCCATCTGTATGTCTTCTTTGGAGAAATGTCTATTTAGGTCTTCTGCCCATTTTTGGATTGTGTTGTTTGTTTTGATGATATTAAGCCACATGAGCTGTTTGTAAATTTTAGAGGCTAATCCCTTGTCGGTCACATCATTTGCAAATATTTTCTCCCATTCTGTGGGTTCTCTTTTCATTTTGTTTATGGTTTCCTTTGCTATGCAAAAGTTTTTGAGTTTAACTAGGTCCCATTTGTTTATTTTTGTTTTTATTTCCATTACCCTCGGAGACAGATCGAAAAAGATACTGCTGCGATTTAAGTCAGAGAGTGTTCTGCCTATGTTTTCCTCTAAGAGTTTTATAGTGTCTGGTCTCACATTTAGGTCTTTAATCCATTTTGAGTTTATTTTTGTGTATGGTGTTAAAGTATTTTCTAGTTCTATTTTTTTAACCTGTAGCTGTCCATTTTCCCCAGCACCATTTATTGAAGAGACAGTCCTCCTTCCACTGTATAGTCATGACTCTTTTGTCATAGATTAATTGGCCATAAGTGCATGGGCTTATTTCTGGGCTTTTTATTCTGTTCCATTGACCTATATTTCTATTTTTGTGCCAGTATCATACTGTTTTGATGACTATAGCTTTGTAGTATAGTCTGAAGTCAGGGAGTTGATTCCTCCAGCTCCATTTTTCTTTCTCAAGATTGCTTTGGCTATCAGGGGTCTTTTGTGTCTCCATATTAATTTTAAGATTTTTTTTGTTCTAGTTCTGTGAAAAATGCCATTAGCAATTTGGTAGGGATTGCATTGAATCTGTAGAGTGTTTTGGGTAGTACACTCATTTTGAAAATATTGATTCTTCCATCCAAGAACATGGTATATTTTTTCATCTGTTTGTGTTGTCTTTGATTTGTTTCATCAGCGTCTTATTGTTATCGGAGTACAGGTCTTTTGTTTCCTTAGGTAGGTTTATTCCTAGGTATTTTATTCTTTTTGATGCGATGGTAAATGGGATTGTTTCTTGAATTTCTCTTTCTGATCTGTCATTGTTAGTGTATAGAAATGCAAGAGATTTCTGTGCATTAATTTTGTAACCTGCAACTTTACCAAATTCACTGATGATCTCTAGTAGTTTTCTGGTAGCATCTTTAGGATTTTCTACATATAGTATCATGTCATCCGCAAACAGTGACAGTTTAACTTCTTCTTTTCCAATTTGGATTCCTTTTATTTCTTTTTCTTTTTTGATTGCCATAGCTAGGACTTCCAAAACTATGTTGAATAAAAGTTGTGACAGTGGACATCCTTGTCTTGTTCCCGATCTTAGAGGATCTGGTTTCAGCTTTTCACTGTTGAACATGATGTTAGCTATAGATTTTTTTGTATATGGCCTTTATTATGTTGAGGTATGTTCCCTCTGTGCCTACTTTCTGGAGAGATTTTTATCATAAATGTGTGTTAAATTTTGTCAAAAGATTTTTCTGCATCTATTGAGATGATCATATGGTTTTTATTTTTCAATTTGTTGATGTGGTGTATCACATTGATTGATTTGTGGATATTGAAAAATCCTTGCATCCCTGGGATAAATCCCACTTGAACATGGTGGATGATCCTTTTACTGTATTGCTGGATTTGGATTGCTAGAATTTTGTTGAGGATTTTTGCATCTATGTTCATCAGTGATACTGATCTGTAATTTTCTTAGAATCACCTTATTATCAGCTTGTTTTGGTCCATAGCGAGCTCAGCTGACACTCCAGAGAGACAAAGGGAAGTGAAGATCCTTATCAATTTGGTTGACTTGGCTTATATGCTAAATAAAATAGTCCTGGGAGCTTTGTGTAAACCTTACATTTTATTAGTCTGCAGTTGCATTAGCAGTGTTTTGATTGGTTTCTCCCAACGTTATATAATTTATTACATAAGTGATGTATAATTTGTTTTATGAAACTTGTTTATGTTATAAAGATTCTTATTACTCCATATTAGAATCTCCTAGTACCTTCCAAACATATTTAGTGCAATTTGTACACAATTCGGAGATGACCACTTTTATGCAAAAACCAGTAATATAACTTTTTCTGGTAGTAATGCTAGTTTGAAGCATAGAAAAAGTATCAATATTCACACACTAAAATTTAAAATGAGGTATCCTAAGTAATTCCTTGGCAGTCTAGTGGTTATGACTCTGTGCTCTCACTGCCAAGGGCCTGGGTTCAATCTCTGGTCAGGGAACTAGGATCCTGCATGATACAGCCAAAAAAAAAATAAATAAATAACATAACATGACATACCATACCATACCATACCATAATATAACAAAATAAATAAGGTACCCTTTACAAACTTCACTTCACACCATAGATATAGACAAATAAATACATACATAAATCCAGGTACATGCTATAAATACCATAGTATAAATACAATGTATTGTATAAATACAACGCTTTGAATATCTAGAGCATTAGGGGTTGCAAATTGTGAAGTAAATGAATGAAGACATTCTTAACTTTATCAATAGTCAGATAAATGCAAACAGGATTAAAATAAGATACAAAACCAATATTTAAAAATTTATACCCTAAAAATATCAAGTGTTAAATATCATGGTAATGGATATTATAACTTTTTTATTGTTAATGTGATTATAACTTGTTGCAGCTTCTTCAAAAAAGAAAATTGTCATATCCTTTAATGTTGAAAATTATGTTACAGTGAAAGTCTTGCATGTGTGAATGAGGAAAATTTCTAAAATATTGCTAACAATGCATACGCTTTTGAAGTATGGCATACAAAGAGAAATGTGCGCAGTTCAGAATTGTACAGTTCAGTGGATTACAACAACATGATCACATCTTTGCAACTACAGCTGTCAAGAAATAGAAAACTAATAGCAACCCAGAAGACCTTTCCTACCTTCTCCAATCACTATCCCTTCTCTCTTCCACAAAGGCAAATCTTATCCTGGTAACTAATAGTCATTTCATTTTGATTCTTTTTGATCATTAAAAGAATGGCATCACAGCACAAGTACTTTTCTGTTTGCTATATTCACTCCATATTATGTTTCTAAGAGTCACCCCATTTTTGGACATAACTCTAATTTGTTTTTATTGCTATATAGTAGATCATTATATGAATATATCTATTTTATACACTTTTCTTTTGATATACATTTAGATGGTAGTAGTAATTACAAATAATGCCCTTACGTACTTTTTGTGCATGTCTTATTTTGCACATTTCTACACATCTCTTACATATATAACCAGAATAGGAATTTCTGCTAAGACACATGTATGTTGATCCATAGTTGAAACTTCAAAAGTGGATATCTCCCTTTATACTCAATTATAATTAAAAATTGTTGTTTTTATACTCAATTATACTTGTTGTTTTTATACTCAATTATAATTGAGTATAATTTTTTATACTCAATTATAGGTAAAAATTGTTCTACATCCTTGAAAGCACCTGGTAATTAAAAGTAATAATAATTTAGTCTTTCCAGTGGGCACTGGTGGTATCTCATTACAGGTTACATTTAAATTTGAATTGATTACTTGTAATTTGGACATGTTTTTGTATTTTTTTTTGCTATTTGGATACTTCTTGTGAAATGTCCAGGTAACTTTATCATTTTTAAATTTTATGCATGTCTTTTTATACTTAATTGATATAATTAATTGGTAGCCGTGTGTTCTATATAGAAGTCCTACATAGGATATATGTATCACAAATATTTTCTCAATATTTCAGCTTTTCTAACTTTTTTAAATACTTTTTTCAATAGATCTTAATTTTAATGAAATCTAATTTATTAAGCTTTCCATTTTTGGAAAAGTGGTTTTGTATTAAATTGAAAAAATGTTTGCCTACCCCAAGATTTTCTCCTACTATCTTCTAGTGAAGTTACACTTAATTCAGTTTGACTATTAACATTGATATAAACCTAAAATTAAATAAATATTGACTATAAAACAATAGTAACAAAGTGAAGTGTACACAGAATCTCTCTGCATTATTTCTTATAATAGTATGTGAATCTACAATTATCTTAAAATAAAATGTTTAATTTAAAAATAGTGAAACAAATAGACAAATAGACTTCATCAAAAAAAAAGAGATATTGAGAGAAATTCATAACATCACTTCTCTGACAGAAAACCTTGAAAGCCATACAACATCCATTTCCAGAATATGGATAAATGAACTGTAGTATATTCAAAGAATTGAATTGTATACAGTAGTAAAAATAAAAGTCTGCTGTAATATGCAACAGCATGGTTAGACTTTAAGAAAAAATATTGGGTAAGTAAAAGCAACTCTGAGATTATATATTTTTTCATATTCTATATCTCTAATTCAAAAAATATATAACCAATATATTGTATAAGCGTGCATAGGTATGGGATAAGACTGTTGAGAACAAAAAGGTGAATGATAAACATTAAAAATGAGATAATGCTTACCATGGTGGGAAGATGCACTTGGCAGCTTAGAGGAGGATTATATAGGTACCTACGTGTTACTGGCAATATTCTAATTATTTTAAGGCATACCTCAGCAATATTGCAAATCAGTCAAGACCACCACAACAAAGCAAATATTGAAATAAAGCAAGTCACACAATTTTCTTTGTTTCTCAGTGCATATTAAAGTTATGTTTATACTATACTGTAGTCTATTAAATGTGCAATAGCATTATGTCTAAAATAAGAATGTACATACCTTAATTTAAAAAATGCTTTATTGCTAAAAAATGTTAGACATCATCTGAGCCTTCAGGGGACCATAGTTTTTTGCTGGTAGTGGGTCTTGCCTTGATGATGATGGTTCGCAACTGATGAGGGGGATGGTGGCTGAAGGTCAGGGTGGCTGAGGCAACTTATTAAAATAAGACAGAGATAAAGATCACTCCATCCATTCACTCACAAACCATTTCTCTGCAGCATGCAATGCTGTCTGATAGCATTTTACCCACAATAGAGCTTCTTTCAAAACTGGAGTCAACCCTCTCAAGACCTGCTGCTGTTTTATCAACTAAGTTTAGGTAAGATTCTCAATCCTTTGTTGTCATTTCTACAATCTTCTCAGCATCTTCACCAGGAGTAGATTCTATCTCAGGAAACTACTTTATTTGCTCATTCATAAGAAGCAACTCCTCATCCACTAAAATTTTACCATGAGATGGCAGCAATTCAGTCACATCTTCAGGGTCCACTTCTAATTCTAGGTCTCTTGATATTTCCACCACATCCGTAGTTACCTCCTCCACTGAAGTCTTGAACCCCTCAATGTCATCCATGAGGGTTGGAATCAACTTCTTACAAACCCTGTTAATGTTGATATTTTGACCTCTTCTTATGAATCATGAATGTTCTTAATGACATCTAGAATGGTGAATACTTTTCAGAAGGTTTTCAGTTTACTGTGCCCAGATTCATCAGAGGAATCACTTTCTGTGGCAGCTATAGCCTTATGAGATTGGCTTAAATAATAAAACTTGAAATTACTCCTTGATCCATGGGCTACAGAATGGATGTTGTGTTAGCAGGCATGAAAACATTAATCTCCTTGAACATCTCTATCAGAGCTCTTGGGTGACCAGATGCATTGTCAATGAGCAGTAATAATTTGAAACTCATCTTTTTTTTCTGAGCTGTAGGTCTCAATGGTAGGCTTAAAATATTCAGTTAACCATGTTGTAAACAGATGTGCTGTCATCCAGGCTTTGTTATGCGATTTATAGAGCATAGGCAGAGGAGATTTAGCATAATTCTTAAGGGCCCTAGAACTTTCAGAATGGTAAATGAGCATTGTCTTCAACTTAAAGTCATCAGCTGCCTTAGCTCCTAACAAAAGAGTCAGCCTGTGCTTTGAAGCTTTGAAGCCAGGCATTGACTTCTTCTCTCTAGCTATTAAGGTCCTATATGGCATCTTCTTCCAATATAAAGCTGTTTCATCTATGTTGAAAGTCTGCTGTTGTTTAGCACAGCCACCTTCATTAATTATCTTGGCTAGATCTTTTGGATAACTTGCTGCAGCTTCTACATCAGCACTTGTTGATTTAAAGAGAGAGACCTGCAACTTTTCCTTTTACTTGAACACTTAGAGGTCATCTTAGGAGTATTAACTGGCCTAATTTCAATACTGCTGTGTCTCAGAGAATAGGGAGTCCAAGGAGAGGGAGAAAGGTGGGGAATGGCCAGTTGGTGGAGCAGTCAAAACACATATATTTATGAATTAAGGTCATCATTTTATATGCGCGAGGTTCATGGCACCTCCCCCTCAAACAACTACAATAGTAACATCAAAGATCACTGATGACACATCACCATAACAAATATAATAATAATGAAAAAGTTTGAAATTTTGGCAAAATTACTAAAATGTGACACAGAGTTACAAACTGAGCAAATGCTGTTGGAAAAATTACATTCATTGAATTACTAAACTCAGAGTTGTTACAAACCTTCAGTTTATAAAAAACACAATATCTGTGAAGCTCAATAAAGCAGAACACAATAAAACGAGGTATACCTGTATTGAATAGTAAATTAACAGATGTTCATTATTTTGTAGTGTATGAATATTTAAATAAATTATAAATTATAAACTAATGAAAAGCTCTTATGTATACACATATAAGTATTACTAATAACAAAGATTAAGATTAATCAATATTTTTGTTTCATATCTTTAATTTCAATTAAATTTACTGTGGATACTTTAAAATAAACAATTATTTAAACTGACGCATTTAGTAGTGCAACGTCAAGTAGTACAACATTATTTCACTCAGGTTTTAAACATTGACATTTCCTTCACTAGTCTTTGCATATTGGTTATTCTCAGGACTAAATCTTTAACCAGGGGAAAAATTATTGATCCATTAAAACAAGATTACATTTCTGTTAAGTTAAAATAGCCTTTCAGTTTGCAGTCATTTCTAATGCTCTTATACTTTTATTCTAAGTAACTCAATGGAAATTCATACATCCACATACATATATCATTATTAGGCTTGAGAGCCAGTGTGTATTAGGTGTATACCTAAAAAAGTATATTAATTGATTTTATGGGAAGATGTATTTCTATGCTTACTTCCTGAACGTTTTATTGAGAATTTTTAAATTTCCTATTTTATTTTCTGTCTTAGAACTCTAGTTTATAGAAACTAATATACATATTATTTCAGAAATTATCTGCAAATAAGAGTGATATATCAAAGAGTGTAGTTTTTTTTTTTTTTTTTTTTTTTGCGGTACGTGGGCCTCTCACTGTTGTGGCTTCTCCTGTTGCGGAGCACAGGCTCCGGTCGCGTAGGCTCAGCGGCCATGGCTCACGGGACTAGCCGCTCCACGGCATGTGGGATCTTCCCGGACCAGGGCACGAACCTGTGTCCCCTGCATCGGCAGGCGGACTCTCAACCACTACGCCACCAGGGAAGCCCAAGAGTGTAGTTTTTGTATTTCACATATGATTAATATTTCACATATGATTACTTCTGCATTTTTGTTGTTTAAATAGATTAAATTGTTTTTCAGTGAATATTCAATTTATTTCAGTATTTTCCAAATAAAAAGGATAGTGAGAATTTTTAAATTGTCTTAATGTGTTCTTAGTTTAATCTAGAAAGAAAAAAATACTCAAAGTAGGATTTAATTAATTGGCAAATGTTTTAAGCCTTGAGACTAATGCTGACTTCAAACTCTATAATAGTTTATCAGAATGTGAGGTAAAACCTCTGTTTCAAAGATGAGAGTTTGCTAATAAAATGCAATGTTTAAAAAAAAAAATGCAATGTTTCAGCAAAGTTCATATGCTTTGCCGGGAGAAATAGCTTAACTGGCATATATTTCTTCTACAGTATTATACATGTAAAGGAAAAAATACATATAATCGTGTCAAATTATAAACCTCTATGGCTTTTCCCTAAAATAAAAGCCTTAACACTTTCCTTTACAGTCAAGAGTAATTTATAATGAAGAATATTTTTAATTTAGATTCCAAGACTTTTTATTACAAAAATACTGTGGACTTAGAAGCCCTGAAATCTTCTACTGAAAAACCCTAGAATTATAAAATGCAATAAACCCATATTTCTAATGTAGGGACTTCCTATAGACCTCAAGGATAGACAAATCTTCTGAAACAAGATGACACAGATATTATGCACAAAGAAATAATAAATCTTACTGTATTAAAACTTTTGTACGAAAAAGACATTATAAAACAAATAATGTAATAAGTCAACATGTAGGAAAAGACATTTGCTACATAAACTGAACAAAGATAATATACAAAGTAGAGAAAGACCTTTTACAAATCCATATAAAATCAACAAAAATCTCATTGTGACCAAAGGCAAAGATGTGAACAAGTAATTTACAGAGGAGGAAAATGGGTAGAAAATGCTAAAAAGATAGTTTAACTCACTACAAGCTAAGGAGTAAAAATTAAAACTGAAATGGGATACATTTTCATATTCACCAGAATGCTGTAATTTACTAAAGGAAGAACAAGGCAGAAATAGAAAGAAGGCAAGAAGGAAAAGAGGGATGAATAGAGGAAGGAAGTAAAGAAGGAAGGAAGCATTGTAGTTTGATATATTACATTTTGCGTCTATAATTTTGAAAGCAAGAAAATGTTATGAGAAGGTATAATGATTATTTCCTTTGCAGAAAAAAAATAAATAAATGGAACAAACACTAAATCTGAAGGAGATATTTAAAGCTAGTAAATGTTCATATGTTTTCACACCTGAATTTAATTTGAAAGATAGTACTGTATTAGTCACTTAGCACAATTACTGAGACATCATTAAGGAACTCTATTTGGGGTTTTGTATTTCTACAATTGAGTTAAATCCTGCTAAGCTACTTAATATTTGCCACTTGCTTAATCATTTACAGTGTCATATTAATCACTGCCTATGCTAATGGTCTAAAAGACACTTAGTAGTGGGAATGTTCTCTGGGTAAAGGGCACAGTTTTAACTGAAGCTCAACATAGATATGCTCTAGTGTCTTTCTTAGTATCACATGCAAGTCACAGTCCTCATAATAACTTAAGGTTTCAAATCATATTAATATGTTAGTAATCTAGAAGGCCATATGTAGGTGCTTATTATGTATAATATACAGTCTATTCAAATAATTGTAATTTGAACTGTAAAAATAAAATCATCATTTGAACAACAAAAAAATTAAGGGCTCATTATTATTTGAGGGTTTATTTCCCTACATCTTATTGAATGCCAAAAGCAATGGTTAGGAATGTCATCCCCAATAATCAAAGAAGACATAGATATACAAAAGTATGCCTATATATCATTTAGAATTGAAAACGGTATAATAAATTTTGGCTATTTTCCCAGTTGAATGAACAGAAAATCTACTAATGCAAGTTTCTGAAATACATTTGCAATGTAAAACACTTGCAATGTAAAACATTAAATTAGATACTGCCATGATGATACTGATAATTATACGAGAAAATAACAAGGAAACATTCTAAAAACTTGTTTTGTGGTTCATCAATCAACCTTAAATCACAAACACAAAGTTTACAGATAGGGACTTGGAAGCACTCCCAAGCAGCACATGCCATTAATTGTAAGACCTCTCCTATGATAATTGTCTGGACCCACCCCAAGACATAAGTTTTCACAAAGGTTATTTAGGGTCTATGCCACTCCCTATTCCTCCATATCCCTGTTCCTATAGATGCATTAGAGCCAAATAAAGGAATTACATTTGACTTGGAAGCATTCTAAGACCTTTTTCTTATTCTCTTAAAAAGAAAATATTGATTAGTACCTTTTTCTCAGAGAGATCATTCAAGTCAGTGCTAATGTCTATATCTCAGGTTGCTATGGCCAAAAGTAATAAAAGCAGGACTAGTTCATTTATAAAGCAGGTATTGTCACTATCATAATCTTAAGATGCTACCTGTAATATTATATGAATAATCAACTACCATGTCTTCTTTCCTGCCACTTATTTTTCTGAAATGACGAATTTCCCTTGTATGCCCACAACTTACTAAAAACTTCCACTAAGAACTTGGTAGATGAATTTCTATAATCCCTATAAGAATATGATTCACTCTAATTCCTAGTCAAGTAGAAAAGGTAATATATGAAAGGGTGAACACTGGAATCATCCTTCTACTCCTAAAACCAACTCAATTCCATTCAGTGATATATTCCTAAAAAACATTTATTTTCAAGTTTTTCTATTTAGAATAAATTCACACACACACACACGAACACCCCACACAAATATATATTATTTAGTTTTTGAGATAAAATATATTTTTCAGCTAATATTGACCACAGAGTGTCTGAAACAGCAATAGTCTATTTATTATTTTTTTACCTTGGTTAGATAAAAGCATCACATTGTCCATTTCTTCGGTGTATTTCTCATGGTGAATCCCAAGTATTACATAAGCATTATCCTGGTAACCTGGAAAACAGCCATAAAATAAGCTGCAATTTATGTTCAAGATAAGAAAATATGCATTCTGGATGGTCAAGGTCATGTTTAAATAAGATATTATTTTACATTAAGTGAAAAAATTAATTATCTCCAAAGCAGCAGTAATAATATATATTTAAAAATCCATAAATTAAAAACATGAATATTTACATTGCCAGCTCAACATTTCCACCAGGATATCTAATAAGCATCACAAAATTAATATTTCCAAGTACTAATTCTTGTTTCTTGCCCACCACTTTCACAGATTTTGCTTGTTCCCCTATACTCCATCTAATTACAAAACAATCATTCTTTCAGTTACTCAGGTCAAAGACTTCGGTAGTTACATTCTGACTCCTATCTGTCAGACACCAATTCCAATCCACTAACAAATCTGTCAACTCTTCTTTTGAATATATGATGAAAGCAAATTCTTTTCACTTTCTGCACCTATATTCTGACCCCATAATCTCTTCAACAGATAATTCAAATTACCTCATAAGTGTTCTCTCTGCATTTATACTTGCTCCCCTATAGTCCTTTCTTCATACAACAGAGACATATTTTTAAAACTGCAAGTCCCAGCAGGGAGACTTTGACTTTACCCCTCATCTCACACAGTAGAACCCGAAGAAATCACTATGGTGTATACTGTCACTTATGATATAGTCCCTGGGTATGTTTACATCATTTCTCACTCTCCACCCTCTTTATTCTGTTCAATTTTACTGGCCTCCCCATTATTAGACAAGCCTAGCACATGCCTACCTCAGGGACTATTCACTCCCTCTCCAATACCCTTTTCCCCAGATATTCACAAGGCACTCTCCTCACTCTTCTTGGATGGATCTCTATCCAAAGTTTCCAGTGCCTCTGGTGCTTCACCACCCCATATAAAATAGTGCTGCCCTTTTCACATTTTTTATAATTGATCATTTGTATTGTTCTTTGTAAAACTTTACACTAGCAGACATTTTGACTTTATACAATCATTTGTTTCAAGTTGGTCTTTCCCATGAACACTGGAATATTTATTGGAGGAGAGCAGGAATGTTGTATTTGCTTTGCTGCTCTATTCCCATTACCTAGCACAATTCCTGGCAGATAGCAGATAGTAAATTAATATTAGTTGAATCTTGTTGTTGAATGATAGCACTTGATATTATATTGTACACAAGTTTACAATGTGTCCATTTTTATCAACAAATTGCTGGAGTACTTCTCAAGTAGTAGGGACATTTTCTAGAATGGCAATATTTAGGTCTTCTTTAATTTCAGTATTGGATTTTGTGGCTTATCTCATATAAAACTTGTATATGTTTTGTTAGATACATACTTAAGTATTTCATTTTAGGGGTGCTAATGCAAGTGGTATTGTGTTTTTAATTTCTAATTCCACTTATTCATTGCTGCTATATAGCAAAGGTGATTGACCTTTTATATTGACTTTGTAACCCATGAACTTGCTTGCTTTAATCACCTACTAGTTCCAGAAGGTGTTCTGGCTTTTTTTTTTTTTTTTTTTTGGTCAAATCTTTCAGATTTTCTTCATAGACAATCATGTCATCCAAGTACAAAGACAGATTATTTCTTCCTTTTTAATCTGTATAACTTTTATTCCCTTCTCTTGTCTTACTGCATTAGGTAGAAATTCCAGTATGATGTTGAAATGAAGTGGTGAGACGGGACATCCTTGCCTTGTACCTGATATTAGAGGAAAAGCTTTCAGTCTCTCACTATTAAGTATGATGTTAGGTGTAGGTTTTTTGTAAATATGCTTTATCTTGAGGAAGTCCCCTTCTGTTCCTAGTTTACTGAGAGTTTTTATCATAAATGAGTATTAGATTTTGTCAAAACTTTTTCTGTATGTACTGAGATAATCATGTGATTTTCTAATTTATTTTTTAGCCTGTTGATGTAATGGATTACATTAACTGATTTCCAAATGTTGAAGCAGTCTTGCATACCTGGGCTAAATCTCACTTGGTCATGGTGTATAATTGTTTTTATACATTTTTGGATTCAATTTGCTATTTTTTTTTTTTTTTTCGGTATGAGGGCCTCTCACTGTTGTGGCCTCTCCCATTGCAGAGCACAGGCTCCGGACACGCGGGCTCAGCGGGCATGGCTCTCGGGCCCAGCTGCTACGCGGCATGTGGGATCTTCCCGGACCGGGGCACGAACCGGCGTCCCCTGCATCGTCAGGCGGACTCTCAACCGCTGCGCCATCAGGGAAGCCCCAATTTGCTAATATTTTGTAGAGGATTTTGTACATCTCTGTTCATGAGACATGCTCGTCTGTAATTTTCTTTTCTTGTAAAGTTTTTGTCTGGTTTTGGTATTAAATGCTGGTCTCAGAGAATGAGTTAGAAAGTATTTCTTCTGCTTCTATTCTTTGAAATAAATTGTAGAAAATTGGTATAATTTCTTCCTTTAATATTTGGTAGAATTTACTTATAAGCACAGCTGGGCCTGGTGCTTTCCGTTTTGGAAGGTTACTAATTGTTGATCCTATTCTTTGATAGATATAGGCCAATTCAGATGGTTCCTTCTTGTGTGAGTTCTGGCAGATAGTATCTTTCAAGGCTCTTTTTATCTAGGCTATCCAATTTGTGGGCATAAAGCTGTTCAGTATTCCTTTATTATTTTCTTAATGTCCATGGAATCTATAGTGATGTCCCCTCCTCTATTTCTGATAATTAGTAATTTGTTTCCTCTCTCTGTTTCTCTTAGTTAGCTAGTGACTCACTAATTTTATTGATCTTTTCAAAAAAACAGCTCTTAGTTTTGCTGATTTTTTTTTTTGGGGGGGCCGGGCCATGCAGTTTGCAGGATCTTAGCTCCCTAACCAGGGATTGAACCCACACCCTCGGCAGTGAAAGCACAGAGTCCTAATCACTAGACCGCCAGGGAATTCCCTGATTTCCGTGTTTTCAATTTCACAGATTTCTGTTCTACCCTTATTATTTCTTTTCTTCTATTTACTTAGGACTAAGTTTGCTCTTCATTTTCTAATTTCCTAAGGTAGAATATTAGATTCTTGATTTTAGATCTTTCTTCTTTTCTCATAAATGTATTCAATGCTATAAATTTCCAAGTACTGCATTCACTGCATCCCACAAATTTTGATAAGTTATATTTTCATTCTCATTTAGTTCAAAATATTTAAAAATATCTATTGAGGTTTCCTCTTTACCCATGTGTTACTTAGAACTGTACGGTTTAATCTCCGTATGTTTTGGAATTTTCCAGTTGTCTGACTTCTAGTTTAAATCCATTATGATATAAGGGCAGATACTGTATTAGTTCTATTGTTTTAAATTTGGTAAGGTGTGTTTTATGGCCTAGAATATGCTCTGCCTTGGTGAATGTCCATGCTAGCTTGAGAAGAATATGTGTTCTGCTGTTGTTAGATAAAGTATTCTACAGATGTCAGTTATATCTAGTTGATTGCTGGTGCTGTTGAGTTCAACTACAGTTGCACCTGATATTGTTTCCAGAACCTCCTGCAAATACCAAAATCCATGGATATTCAAGTCCCTTAAAAAAAATTCAAGTCCCTTAATATTTGCATATAATCTACATACCTCCTCCTGTATACTTTAAATAATCGCTAGATTACTTATAATACCTAATACAATGTAAATCTTATGTAAATAGTTGCAAATTCAAATTTTGCTTTTTGGAACTCTCTGGAATTTTAAATCCATGGTTGATTGAATCCTTGGCTGCAGAATCTGTGAATATGGAGAGCTGACGTTGTGTCCTTACTGACTTTCTGCCTGTTGGGTCTGTTGATTTTTGATAGAGGAGCCTCGAAGTCTTCAGCTGTGATAAAGGATCCAGCTATTTCTCTTTGCAATTCTATTAGTTTTTGCCTCACATCGGTTGATGCTCCGTTACCTGTTTAAAAATTTTAACGGCCAAATGACCATATGGCATCAAATAAATGTTTTCTATCTTATTCCATACACTGAGATACCAAGAATTATTCTTCTTTATTCCATAACACAGCATCTTTCAAATTCACTCTCTCTTGGCAATGGTCAAAGGGCTTTCTACAGGCTATGCACATTTGTCAAATGAGTCCTGTGATACAAATTATCTTGTTAAAGATTTTAATAAACTGAAATATGATTAATACATATAAGTAAAAAAATCATCAGAGGGCTTCCCTGGTGGCACAGTGGTTGAGAATCTGCCTGCCAATGCAGGGGACAGGGGTTCGAGCCCTGGTCTGGGAAGATCCCACATGCCACGGAGCAACTGCGCCCATGAGCCACAACTACTGAGCCTGCGCATCTGGAGCCTGTGCTCCACAACAAGAGGCCACGATAGTGAGAGGGCTGCGCACCACAATGAAGAGTCGCCCCCGCTCGCTGCAACTAGAGAAAGCCCTCGTGCAGAAACGAAGACCCAACACAGCCAAAAATAAATAAATAAATAAAATTTTAAAAAAAATCATCAGAGATTGTATAAATATTAAAATAGCTTTACTTTAAAGTTTCAATCACAAGGTGCTACATGGAACTATATTCAATATCTTGTAATAAACTATAACGGAAAAGGAAAAAAGTTTCATTACTAAAAATGTGGACATATCTCTTAGTAAACTTTCTTAAGACTATACTTTTAAATAATGAGTATAAAATATAAAATAACAAGTATAAAATATGTGTATATACTTATGCTTGCACTGCTATTTTTTCCTTCTTTTAATATCTTATTTACTATGCAAATAAATCCATAAAGGGTGAATACAAAAACAAAAACAAATATATTTTAATTATAATTGCAATTCAATATTATTAAAAATTTCCATTAACCACTTTTCACATAACTGTTTCCCATGTAATATGCATATTTGTAAGTGCTGCTGTTAAAGCTCTGAAATGTCTAAATTCCTGACCCCAAAATGCTTACATTCTAATGGGAAAAGGAATCTTAAACAAATAAGCAATAAATATATAATGTAACCTCAGGTGCTGATGTTTTATTTTAAAAAATACACCAAGGTAAATAAGAATGAATTTGAGAGACACGGTGCCAATTTTACCTGGAAAGAGTCAAGGAAGTATTCCAGAAGAACACTGTCATATAAAAAGACACTTCAATGAGGAAAAAAGGGGCCCATTCCATAGAATTTTCTTGAAAAGAGGATTCTAGGTACATGGAACAAAAATTCAAAGGTCCTGAGGTAAACATAATTTTGGAAATCTAAGGCATAGAAAAATGAAGTGTGTTTACACAAGGTTGATGTAGGAGGGTAGGGAGAATGTTGGAAATAAAGCCAATGAAGTAGGGAAGATATTGTAGAACCTCAATTCTCACAGTAAAATGTTTGAACTTTTTTCCTAAGTATGCTGGGAAGTAATAGGAAGGTTTTCTAAGTAGATAGTTACACTAACTTAAAGCAAATGGAAAGAAGAGACTTAAAACTTTAATAGCTTTCATTTAGAATACTTGACACACATATATAATCAGTTTATTTTGGTTAATTTTTTTCTATCCTCATAATCTCCTTAAATTATTTTGCCCTAAAATAATTACAGGAAGGCGTTCTACTTAATTTACAAGTATCATTAGAAAAAGGTGCTGCATATAATTTTAAACATTCAATCACCTTTAAGCTTTATGCAATAAACCAAAAATTTATTACATTTAAGTAATATATTCAGCTATTATTACATTTTAATAATCTTCATAAATTGACATAGCCCATATTCATTCAACAAATATTTGTTAGCCTTCTATGTGGTTTAAGTGGGGATACATGGAAATTATGTTCCTTATGGAACTTAGTCTATCAACAAAAATAAAAACACTAAAGCTATGTAAAATAATGTTCTTTATTATTTCCACAATTTATTTAAAATACTTAAGGGTGGGAAGATTGCCAAGCTATTGGGACTGGAAATATAAATTAACTTAATAGGTATTTTTTGGGATTTCATGGTAATTTTATTAAAATTTCTATATAATGATTTTTTATTAGTAGTAACTGTAGATGAGACAATGAAAACCAAGATGGTGACATAGAAGCCTCTGTCCTTTGCTCCTTCCACAGACACACCAAATACAGAACTATACATGGAACAATTCCTTCTGAGATAAATCCAGTCATAATCTGAGAGAATCCTATAATTGGGCAACTGAGAAAATGGCCACCTATACCAGGTAGAAAAGGCTAAGACACATACATTCTCCATAAACCCCACCCTTGGCACAGTGCCATACAATTGGGAGGCAACCACCAGCTCTCAGTTTCTCTCTGAGGAGCCTAGTGCCCAATTTTTACGGCTGCAAGCTAATGGATGGGTGCCCAAACTGCCTAGCTCTGAAAGCCAACATGTTTTGCATTCAGAAGACCCACAGGGCTACAGCAGACAAAGAAATATTTCTTAATAGATGCACAAGTACTCTATATAGCTGTGCCCCTGGGGCCCAGTGCAGAAGGATCAGGCAAAAACATCCATCTCTTAGTATTTCCTTAGAAGGGGTTTGATTACATACTTTACAAGCTGCTGCTTGAAGGTCTGAGTTCTAATTAGCGCACAACCAGGTGATGACTGTGATCTCCGGGGAGTCCCAAAGAGCTAATCAGCACTTCCCCCACCTTTTCCCTCCAGCTGACTCCAACAACAAAACCAAGTCATCAGCACTTGCCTGGAAAGAGCTTGTCCACAAATCTAGTGCCCCAAATGTTACAGTTACCATCTAATGGACAGACCCCTAAATCACCTAGCTCTAACAGCCAACAGGCTTGCACTCACTAGTTCCACAGGACTATAGGAAATAAAGCAGCAGCTTCTCATGGGTGTGTAAGCACTCACTATAGTTATGCATCCAGAGCTCACTGTAAAGGGCACAGCCAAAAATGTCCATCTCTTGGATTCTCCCTGTAAGGAATTTGATTAAATATTTTCCCACCTGGAGCCTGAGGGTCCAGCTTCTAAAACCCTGCATCTAGGTGCTGACTGCAATCCTCCCCTTTGAGACCCTGATCTGTCTTGAAACTCCCTCAATTACTGGAAGTAAATAAGAACAAAATCTTCAGCTTGGACCCTCACAAAGGTTTGAGAGGCAATGAGGAGCTGGAGCCAGGCTGATAGATGAAGTTCATCTCCTACATGAGATCACTCTGTTAAGACTGGGAGAAGTGGTGCTGTCTTATCTAATGCACAGAAACAAACACAGAAAGTCAAAAAAAAAAAAAAAAAAAAAAGGAAGAAATAGGGGAATATGTCCAAACAAAAGAACAAGATATATCTCCAGAAACTGATATTAATGAAATAGAGATAAGTGATTGACCTATCAATGGAGAGTTCAAAATAATGGTCAGAGAGATACTCATTCAGGTCAGGAGAGCAATGCATGAAAAGTGAGACTTTCAACAGAAATATGAAAAAGTGCCAAATAGAAATCATAGAGCTGAAGACACAATAACTGAACTGAAAACCTCAATAAAGGGGTTCAATGGAAAACTACACAAGCAGAAGAAAGGATCAGCAAACTCGAAGACAGGGCAGTGGAATTTATTCAATCAGAGGAGCAAGAATTTTTTAAATGAAAAAGAGTAAAGTTAGTTTAAGGGACTTAAGGGCCACTATTAAGCAGCCTAATGTATGAACTATAAGGGTTCCTGAAAGAGATGAGATCATCAAAAAATCTACAAACAATAAATGCTGGAGAGGGTGTGGAGAAAAGGAAACCCTCTTGCACTGTTGGTGGGAATGTAAAATGATACAGCCACTATGGAGAACAGTATGGAGGTTCCTTAAAAAACTAAAATTAGAACTACCATATGACCCAGCAATCCCACTACTGGCCATATACCCTGAGAAAACCATAATTCAAAAAGAGTTATGTACCACAATGTTCATTGCAACACTATTTACAATAGCCACACATGGAAGCAATCTAAGTGTTCATCGACAGATGAATGGATAAAGAAGATGTGGCACGTATATACAATGGAATATTACTCAGCCATAAAAAGAAACGAAATTGAGTTATTTGTAATGAGGTGGATGACCTAGAGTCTGTCATACAGAGTGAAGTAAGTCAGAAAGAGAAAAACAAATACCATATGCTAACCCATACATATGGAATCTAGAAAAAAAAAGGTTCTGAAGAACCTAGGGGCAGGACAGGAATAAAGATGCAGACATAGAGAATGGGATTGAGGACACGGGGAGGGCGAAGGGTAAGCTGAGACGAAGTGAGAGAGTGGCATGGACATATATACACTACCAAATGTAAAATAGACAGCTCGTGGGAAGCAGCTGCATATAGCACAGGGAGATCAGCTCGGTGCTTTGTGACCACCTAGAGGGGTGGGATAGGGAGTGTGGGAGGGAGATGCAAGAGGGAGGAGATATGGGGATATATGTATACGTATAGCTGATTCACTTTGTTATAAAGCAGAAACTAACACACTCTTGTAAAGCAATTATACTACATTAAGATGTTAAGAAAAAAAGAGATGAGAGACAAAAAGGAACAAAAAGCTTTCTGCATATTTGAAAGTTGCTAATCTTAAAAGTTCTTATTTCAAGAAGAATATAAAATTTTGTAACTATGTTTGATGACAGATGTTAATTAGACTTATTTGGTGGTCATTTTGTAATACATACAAATACCAAATCATTATGTTGTACATTCAATTAAAAAAAAAGAAAAAAGAAAGCTTATTAAAAAAAATAGTGGATGAAAGCTTTTTAACCAGGGGAAAGAAAAAGACAACCAGATCCAAGAAGCCCAAAGAGTATCAAATAAGAAAAATTAACTGGGTTTAATGTGTTAGGTAGGAAATTCTAAGGATAGAATCATTTAATAAATAGTTTCTGGCAAGATATTAATAAGTGATTAACAAAGTGATCTTAGTTAACAAAAACATCAAAGAAAGCATAGGCATACACTATAGGTCATGAAAGTTTTTTTCTCACTTTTAAAGTGAACGATCAAGAGAGACAACAAGATACCTGAGACAAATATAAAAGAAAGACACTTCAGAGAAAGCACTCTGTATATTTTAACTATCAAAATCAGTGGTTGCCAGGGCATGGAGTGAGAACAGCTATTGACTACAATTGGGCACATAAGTTTTTTAGAGGTGATGAAAATGTTTTATACCATGATTTTGTTGGTGGTTACCTGATTGTACACTTTTGCCAGAACTCATCGAACTAGTCATTTTAAAAGCAAAAATTGTACTGTATTTAAATTATATCTTACAAATTTGAAAAAAAAAATCACAAAGGGGTTCCCTACAATTAACTTTCATTGCTTCATACTCCAATTCTTGGCCCCAAACACTTTTGAGATTTGTCACTTCTTATGTCCCACAAGACCACATTCAATCTGCTACTATTTCTTTAGGAAGCTGATATCACCTAAATTATTTCTTTAGTTATTTTTCCAAAAGAATATCTGCAGAGTAGGAGTTTCAGCCATCCTTCACAAGAAAGCTATTATTGTGAGGATTTCATTTGTAGTCATTGCAGAAAGGTAAGTTAGACTCATCCAAAGTCTATTACAGCTATGTAAGATTATAGAAAAGAAAGTCAGTTATCAAATGAGCAAAACAATGAATTGGGTCAAAACAAACTGCTATGAGACAAATTTTATTTGGTAACTAGTAAAGAGCTTCTGAATATACTGCTGAAAGAAGAGTTCTAAAAATATTTTTAGTAAAGGAAGAAGCATTTAATTTTAATTTTATAGGCTCCAGAAATGACTATGATTATTATAATGATAATTTTTTGGATATGTCTTCATAGGAAATCAGTTTTCTTACTACACTATGATATTTTAATTAGTTTGTAATGCTCTCATAAACTACCCCTTAGACTCTAACAATAACAAAAGAGAGTAGAATAACACCAGAGAGTAGAAAACAATAACAGAGAAGAGTAGAAAATGTAGTTATCTTGGAGTAATAGAAAATTGAATTTTAATTTGTCACATGATTTGGGGACAATGTAATTAAGCTTTATGAAGCTTAGATTTCTCATGTATAACATAAAGCTAAAGAACATCTCTTTTATGAGGTTGTTGTGAAGACCATTTGAAATAACATAAGAAAATCACCAACTACTTTATCTGGCAATGAAGAGAATCTTAATAAATGGTATTTAATATAATCATTTTTATTTACATATGTGAGATAAAATTTTCTTTAATCATTTATATTTTCTCCAACAGTTGATTTATCCTTGCTTTAGCAAATTTATACAATCAATTTAGGCAGAGCCAAACAAACAAAAAATTACAATTAGTGGCTAGAGATGGAAAGTATTCATGATTAATAAA